>NC_056737.1:8150055-8412555 GCF_019279795.1 Protopterus annectens
AACTGTACAACAGAAGGAAGAAACTGTTGCAAAAGAGAGTAAAATCCCATGAGTGCAGGAGCTCCCTGGTCAGCCTCAGTAAGAAGCTGAGATCCCTTATAAGATCCTCCAAAGCTAGCTACAAAAACAAAATCACCACTAATTCTAAGGGCAACCACAAAGCATTCTACAGCTATGTCAAGAATCTCGATGGCAACACCCAGATCTGCTCTGAGTTACAGCACAATGGCACGAAAATTACAGAACCAAATGATATTGCCAACATCCTGGCAGATAGGTTCAGTGCTAACTTTACCCTCCCCTCACCCCCTAAAGGGCCCATACCTATACAGGAAGAATGCAGAGTCCCTGTAATCACAACTACGCAGATAAAAGCTGCACTCTCTAAAGACAAAAACACAGCATCCATGGGACTGGACAACATCCCAGGCTGCGTTTTACATGAACTTCAGAATGAACTGGCTCCCCACTTAAGCACCATGTTTAATAACAGCCTCGCATCAGGCTTTGTGCCCACTGAATAGCACACAGCAACAGTTATCCCATTCCACAAAGGAGGAGCCACCACTGATCCCGAGAACTATCAACCTATTAGCCTGACGAGCCTGGTCTGCAAGGCCATGGAACGTATCATTATGGAACTCATAAACAAAGACATTGGTAACCTCCAAACTCTGGATCCCACTCAGTTCGGGTTTGTGAAAGACAGATCATGCCTCCTGAAACTGATTGACTTCTTTGAGGCAGTCACCAAAGCCGTAGATGAGGGTAAGGTGGTTCACACAGCCTATTTTGACCTTGCCAAGGCTTTCGACACCATCCCCCATTCTGGAACTATAGCTAAACTTACTAAACTAGGTATAAATCCCTATGTCACAAGATGGGTTGCCAACTGGCTCACTGACAGAACCAAAGGTTGCAGACTCCAAATCTGACCTCAAAGTAGTGACAAGTGGAGTACCACAGGGTTCTGTCCTGGGACCTCTCCTGTTTGGTATCTACTTCTCTGAAGTACAGGCTAACACAGAAGGCCTCTGGCTAATGAAGTATGCAGATGACTGCAAACTAGGAGCCATAGTCAAGTCCCCAAATGATGTGGACATCCTACAGAAGGGTCTCGCTGAGACAGATGCTTGGTGTCAGAGCCTTGGCCTCAAGCTCAATACCAAAAAGTGCAGTGCCATCCCCTTTGGTAAAAACTCTGTACCCATGAACTACCACATAGGCAGCAATCTACTTAACACTGAATGTGTGTGATAAGAGACCTTGGGACCCAGGTGGACAGTAGTCTCTCCTTTGATAGTCACATCGCCACAGTAGTCAGGAAGTCCTTCTACATAGCACACCTCATCATAAAAGGGTTCTCATCCAGGAAAAAAGAGGTCACTGTTCCCCTCTACTCGACACTCATTAGACCCATTATAGAGTGCAATGCCTCTTTTGGAATGTACCTCACAAGACATCTGCAGCAGCTGGAAAGGCCACAGAAGTACCTCACAAAGAGGATTACTGGCCTCAAACAAATGCCCTACACTGACCAACTCAAAAAACTCCAGCTTTACTCCATAGTATATTGCCTACTCTGAGGTGATCTCTGCCTAATATATAAAGCTATGTCAAACCCAGAGCTGTTGGACATGTTACACCTAAAGAAATCCCAATCCCTCCAAGCTACATGCTCTAGGGCCCTAAACCTTGTCACCACAATAAACAGGGCATGCTGGAGGGATAGATTCCTGTTCCAGAGACTTCCCATACTCTGTAACAGGCTACCCATCTATGTCAAGCAAAGTTCTTCATTAGCACTCTTCAAGAAAAATCTTGACGAGTGGATGGAAAATAGGAAATACTCCCTGGGGATCACTTTTATGTCTCTGCTCGACAGTGTCACAGGAAAATAACTTTCTTGGGTGGCGTAAGCCAGGGAACCTTGTTGGCTAGGCTTACATAGGCCCCTGGGCCGATAGCCTAGTGCCTACCTATGAACCTATGAACCTATATGTCTATTATGTATGACTGAACCGTACTAATGTAGAATGTAAAAATGAAATCTGAATAGTGGCAGTGTTACAGAAAGGTTTTAATGACGTTAAGGCATAGGGTTAGGTATGAGGAAAGGGGCAGCATTAGGGTTACCGGCCACCTGAACCACTTTAGTAATGGGTGCTAACTCTAATACTGCCCCTTCACCGACCCTAACCCTATATCTTAACATCATTAAAACTTCCTGTAACACTGTCATTACACAAGGCAGACTCAGACATACAAACACTTGCAAACACACACAAACAACACTGCATCTATCCCCTAACCTAACAATTACCCTTACCCTAAAATACACATACTCACATACAATCACGCAACACCCATCCTTCACTCACCCCTGACCCTATCTCTAACTCACATACACACACAACACACGCTATCATTCCCAACCCCACTTACTTGTATCAACATTTCATATCATCGACATATTCACCATCCGGCTGTCTGTACCATCGACATTAAATCACATATCCACATTTGTTGAACAAACGTACGACTGTTTAAACATAGGGGAACCATATATAGGATCATAGAAGGTTAGTAGGCTAATGGCCCTAAGGCCTTTGCAAGCCTACCCAAGAGTATATCCCCAAAAAAGAAACTTCATTCAGCACCTGTTGCCCCTGTCAATGAGAGACAAAGGTGGAAACCCTAGGACAAATTTATGGTTTCCCATCTACTCATTACATGCATATATATATATATATATATATATATATATATATATATATATGTATATATAGATTTTATATATATATATATATACACACACAGACACACACAGAGAAGGATACACACACACACACACACACACACACACATATATATATATATATATATATATATATATATATATATATATATATATATGTGTGTGTGTATTTTTTTTAACTGAAAAGACTGAAGTAGCAAGCAACATGGTAAATTTGTTTAGTGCTTTCATTCTGTTTAATAATACACAGCTAGAACTTCATTAGAACTCAGAAAAGATACACACAATTTCTTTTTAAAGTAAAAATCATGTGATCAGATAATTACAATAAATGAATACATAGTGTCCACACAATATGAAGTACTAAAAATAATCAATAAACAACAGTCATGTAAATAATTAAATCCTCTGCAATCTTTAAAAACATTTAATATTTATAAACTCATTTAGACATGGACATTTTATCAGATACAAGCCTGATTTGCTACATTTGTCTTTTCTTTCTATAAGTGCATTAATGTCTCCACCTAGTGGTGTTAATAGAATATTATCAAGAAAAGAAAAAATATAAGTTTTGTAAGTAGAAACGTGTTTTGCAAGAGCGTTTTTGTCATCTCTATTTTTAATTGCTAAAAAATGGTCATAAATTCTTTTGCATAACTTTCCGATAGTCTTACCAATATAAAAGCACATGCATGACTCATATTGAACAAAATATACAACACCTTCAGACTGACATATGAGTCTCTTCTTTGCCCAAACCTGCATCCCCAAATTTATCCATCCATCCACAACCCCTTTTTCTCATTTTTGTACAAGGGGTCAGGGTATCACTTCAACAGTGACAATCATCTAGAGCCAAAGTTTACACTGCCAGGTGGCTAGCCCTGCTGTGGTACATCTTCCACACCACACTCGCACAAACACTGACATCTCTGGCCAATTTAGAGTGCCCAATCCACCTACTACAAGTCTTTGGACTGTGGGAGGAAACTGGAGCACCCAAGGAAACCCAAGCAAAGACAAGGAGGACATGCAGACTCTGCACAGATGGTAGCCGAGCTGAGAATTGAACAAGGGAACTTCTTGTTGAGAAGTGACAATGCTATCCATTGTGCCACTGTGCCACCCCAGGGTTTAATATAAATACAAGAACCTTCAGCTATATAACTGCACTGCTTACAATGCCCACATTTAAAAGTTCCAAAATGGCCTTCTCTGAAATTGTTAATTTTTGTGCTGTGTAAGAAAAAATACTTGACGTTCTTTGTTCTTTTGTAAGAGAACAAAGGATGTCCTTCGTGGTTCACTGTTGCAGTCATGACTGTAGGGTTCTTCCTGCCAGCAGCAGCCCCCGATCGGCCAGAGTCCCAAAGTCTGGATCGGGCATCAGCTGAGGTCACTTTTATCCTGACGTCAATGTGCCAGAAGGTATAAAGACCTCAGCTGACGCCATTTCCCCAGTCTTTCTTGCCGCGCGGTGCCCTTTGCAGTTCACTGATGCTGGTCGGCCTGTTCCTGTTTGTTTTTGGATTTAATCCCAGGATTTTCATTTTATAAGATAAGTACTCCGTTGGGGAGGTCTTTTTCTTGCTCCAGTCAGATGTCAGAAAAAGTTAATAATTGTATTTCTTGTGGGAAGCAAATACCTCATAGGGATTTTCACTCTTACTGTATTCCCTGCCTGGGTCCTGACCACGACGTTGCTAACTGTGCATTTTGTGCTAGATTTAATCAGCATACTATTAGGCGTAGATATAACTTTGCCTTTTACTATTTTGGAAAAAGGTTTAATTATAACATGTCTTTGGATTGTTTTCCAGCTTCTGGGGTGTGTAAGAGGTGCAAGGATGCAGACAGGCCTCCGAGGTCCACATCAAAGGATGTTACTCAGTTATTGCCAGTTGCTGGTTCATTGGTCATCAGTGAGGTGCCTTTGCAGCCCCTGCCATCTGCCTCTTTTGAACCAATTGCCTGTACCAACTCTGGTGTGGAGCTGATGGGGTCTTCAGAATTGGGTCCGGAGCCGGTAGGCAGGTACCGGCTTCTGAGGGAGTTCTCAGGCCTTCGCAGCTTCCTGTAAATGTGGATTCAGTTTTACATTCAAAGACAAAGTCTAAGGCTCCAGCTAAAGTGAAATGGCAAGCACAGGCACCTTTTGATCAGAGTCCTAGGCCTCAGAGGCAGATGCTTAGGATGGCTGAAGATCTCTTAACTATGATCAGGGGTTCACATCCCCCTCTTGACAAGAAGCCTAGATTACAGTCCGATTATGATTCTTCAGACGAAATTTCTGTTTCTTCTGCTTCTTCCCTCGAGCAGGAATATTCTTTTCCTCCTTATGAGGATTCTGATGCTGAAGATTCCTTTCCTTCAGCCTCTCCACCTGAGGATTATTCTTTTGGTGAAACTTTGCATGATATGAGGGTGCATTTTCACTGGGTAGGGCAGGAATTCTCTGAATCCAAGAAAAGGCTTAGGGATTTTCTTCTTCTCCCACAGCATAGGCCTCTGGCTATTCCCCCTGTATTGGACATTGTAAATGATGTTTTTTCGGAAGCTTCTCTCTCTCTCCTGATTCTTTTCCCCCTGCTCTGGTCAAACCGGATAGGTATTATAGGGTTCCAGATTCTCACAAGTTTCTTTTTAAGAATCTTTCACCTGATCCAGAAACAATTTCTCAGGGTCCTAAGGGTGTTAAAGCGGCCTCTGCTAAAAATCCTATTCCCTCTGACCGAGAGTCCAGGGCTTTGGAGAGATGGGGTAAAAAAGTTTATACTTCTGCTACATTGTCTATTAGGGCTTTGAACTGTCAATTTCATATGCTGAAGTATCAGCAATACCTTTTGTCTGTATTTAAACAAAAGATGTCAGCTGTTTCTATTGGTGCGGATAATCAGGAGTTACAGGATTTATTGCATGCTATTGAACAGGTGGGTAAACATACCCTGCATTGTGGTTTTGATTCTTTGGAAGCTTCTCTTAGGGCTGCAACAACTGGCGGAGTTATTAGAAGACATGCTTGGTTAAAGGAACAAAGCTTGCCGGATCAGGTTAAAGCCAAACTTTTGGATGCCCCTTTGCAGCACGATGTTCTGTTTGGGTCCAAAGCTGAAGAGGTATTAAAGAAAATGGAGGACAAAGCCAAATCTATGCAGATGGTTAAGGATTTTCTACAGATGCAACCTCCTAGATTTAGCAGACACTGGCCAGCTAAACCTTGGTCCTTTCCGGGCTCGGACAGGTCTCAGAGAGGCAGATTCAGGTGTTCCAGAGGTTCCATTTTAGGAATAGACAATGGAGTGCCCTCTCTCCCAAGGGAGGTGAAGATAAGTCTCAACCCTACCAAAAATAGTCTTTATGACTCTCCCTTTCTGGTTCCAGGGGCTCCTCTCCTGGAAGCACCTTTGGGAGGAAGGATTTCTCTTTTTTATCAAAATTGGAGCCACATAACCCGGGACAAATGGGTTCTGGACATAGGCTCAAGAGGTTACAGATTTCATTTCCACACCTTGCCAAAACCGAACGGTTGGCCAGATCTGCCAAATCATCAGTGGGCAGAGGCGCAATGGCAGGTTCAGTCCCTCCTGGCTATGAGAACCATAGAATTGGTACCAAATTTAGAAATAGGGCAAGGTTTTTATTCCAGACTTTTCCTGGTTCCCAGGAAGGAAAATTCGTGGAGACCAATACTGGACCTTTCTGTACTAAACACCTTCCTAGATATACCAAAATTCAAGATGCTCACTCTGCAGCAGCTGCTGCCTATGTTGGGCAAGAACGCTTGGATGGTGACTTTGGACTTAAAAGAAGCTTACCTGCATATTCCTATAAGGCAAGAGTGCAGAAGGTATCTGCATTTCAAAGCGGGCTCAAAGCATTACCAGTTCTCTGTGCTGCCCTTTGGCTTATCTACTGTGCCCAGGGTCTTTACAAAGTGTCTGGCACCAGTAATGGCATTTTGCAGACAGAAGGGGATTCAAATATACCCTTATCTGGATGACTGTCTTATTCAAGGGGACGACAAAGACACTCTACTTCGGCATCTAGCTTTTGTGCAGCATCTTCTTCAGTACCTCGGTTTCACAGTGAATCTAAAGAAATCAAATCTGGTACCCACACAACAGATTACTTTCCTGGGTGCTCTTCTGAGTACTACAACCCAGATGGCTTCCTTGACACCAGACAAAAAAGTGCAACTGGCTTCTTCTTTCCGACACCTGGCTTCAATGAAACAGCTGACTGCAAGAAAAATTCTGCAGGCTTTGGGTTACATGGCTTCCTGCATTCTGCTAATACCATATGCAAGACTGCATATGAGGAAACTGCAGTGGTACCTCAAGAGTGTATGGTCTCAGCATTACCACAGTTTGGAAACAGTGATTATGATTTTGCCTTGTCTCCAGCAAGAGTTTCTTTGGTGGGCCGAAGCCTGTCTACAGAACAAGGGGTAGCCTTTTTGTCCTCCACTGACCAACCAAGTTCTGACAATGGATGCTTCAGATTATGCCTGGGGAGCCTACATGCACGGGAGATGTCTTCAGGGTGTTTAGACAAAGGAGCAAACACACCTGCACATAAATTTGAAGGAGATGCTAGCTATACAGAATGCCCTGATAGCCTTCAGGGATCTTCTTCTACCAGGACAATTGTTGATACAGACAGACAACACTACAGTGATGTGGTACATAAACAAGCAGGGGGGCTCTCACTCAACCCCTGTGCAGATTAGCCATGACTCTATGGTACACTGCTCTGACCTGCAGTGTCGACTTAGAAGCGCAATTCCTGCCAGGAAAAGACAACACTCTGGCAGACACATTGAGCAGACACATTTTGGATCCACACGAATGGATGTTGGATGTTTGGATATTCAGGATGATTATAAAGGTTTGGGGATGTCCGGACATGGATCTCTTTGCATCCCCTCAGAATCATCAACTTCCAACATTCTGCACCAGGACCTACCACAAACTAGCATGGAAAGTGGATGCCCTCTCATTCAGTTGGAAACGCCTCTCAGTATACGCTTTTCCTCCTTTTCCTCTTCTACCTCGGGTACTTCTGAAGATAAAACAGGACAGACCGCAAATGATTTTACTGACTCCAAATTGGCCTCGACAATTCTGGTATTCCACTCTGATGAACCTGGTTCAGGAGCCTCTCTGGATTCTGCATCAAATCCCTCATCTACTGTCTCAACGGGACAGCCGGATACTGCACAATCATGTCAAAACTCTGAATCTAGCTGCCTGGCAGATCCAGGGTCTGTAAACACCTCTGCCCTTTCCAAACAGGTATTGGATGTAATCCTTGAAGCTAGATAGCCCAGCACTAGAAAATGTTATGCGGGTAAATGGAAAAGATTTTGCTCCTGGAATCAAGTCCAGGGTGGTGATTCTGCTGTTCCGAACATTCCTCTGATTTTACAGTATCTGACAGAGTTGTTACATACGGGCCTATCTTTTTCGTCTGTTAAGCTTCATGCTTCTGCTATTTCTGCACATTACGGTACGGATCCTCCGATTTTTTCTCATCCATTACTTAAACAATTTCTTAGAGGGGCTAAGAATATTCGGCCCCCTATGAGGGCTCCTGTTCCCACTTGGGATTTTAACTATGTTTTGGAGAAATTAACCTTATCTCCTTTTGAACCTGCAGCTTCCATGGATTTGAAATTTTTGTCTTGGAAAACTACTTTTCTTTTAGCTATTACCTCTGCTAGAAGAATTTCGGAATTGCAAGCACTCATGGCTGTGTAACCCTTCCTTATTTTTCATCAGGACAGGGTATCTCTATGGACTAATCCCACCTTTATACCCAAGGTGGTTTCAGCAGTGGCCTTGAATCAGTCTATTAATTTGCCTACCTTTTATCCTAATCCTCAAAGTGAGGAAGAAAGTCTTTTGCACTCTTTAGACGTGCACAGACAGCTTCGTTTATACCTGGACAGGACCAAGATATTCTGGAAATCTGATCAGTTGTTTGTCGCTTATGCTCCTACTGTTCAAGGGAAAGCAATCACTAAGCAGACTATTTCCAAGTGGATTGCCCACTGCATCAAGTTCTGTTACTCTTATCATGGCAATCCAGTTCCTGTTAATGTTAGGACTCATTCTACCCGGGCTACTGCTACTTCAGCAGCTTTTCTTTGTGGGGTTCCTACCAAGGATATTTTGGAAGCTGCTACTTGGAGTGCTGTACATACTTTTTCTAAGCATTACAACCTCCCTCTCTATTCTAAATCCAGGGCCGGTTTTGCTTCTGTGGTTTTGCAAGGTTTTGTGACCGCTCCCTCTGTTTCTCCTCCAGCCACCCTTTCTTAGCTTTGGGACTCAACCCTACAGTCATGACTGCAACAGTGAACCACAAAGGACATAGTACAGTTGTGTACTCTTACCATAAATGTAGATGTTCGAGTGTGTTCACTGTTGCAGTCTGCTACCTCCCTCCTACCCCCTCTTTTGTTTTTTTTTTTTGAGTATTATCTGTTATGAGGTATTTTGGCTGATGAGGTTTTGGGCATGGTTTCTTTTTTAGCCTTTTCTTTCTGGGTACCTGACATCTGGGGCAAGAAAAACTGGGGAAATGGCGTCAGCTGAGGTCTTTATACCTTCTGGCGCATTGACATCAGGATAAAAGCGACCTCAATTGATGCCCGATCCAGACTTTGGGACTCTGGCCAATCGGGGGCTGCTGCTGGCAGGAAGAAGCCTACAATCATGACTGCAACAGTGAACACACTCGAACATCTACATTTTTGGTAAGAGTACACAACTGTACTTTTTTCCCCGACCACCTTCAACAAGTCTTTATGTCCAACTATAATTTTCCACTTGTTTCTGATAATATCTTTTATGCCACCCACACCTGTAGAAATTGGCAAAGGGAACAGTCTACCAAAACACCTTTGTTTGTCATGAGTTTTATTTGAACTCAGTAGACCCACTAATAAAATTGGACCAAAATTAGTATGCCTTTTTCCTTTAATTACACTAATAATGTCATTTAACAATCCATTTTTATAACCTGTGCTGAAAAAACATTTTTAAGAGCCATTACCTCAGCTGAAAAGAGAAAGTTGTCACTCACCAGTCTACTTAATCTAATAAACTGGCCATGGACAACATTTTGATACCATTGACATATCTACTGTTCAGCCATCCCTACAGTCGATGTTAAATCACACCTGCATTTGTCAAGCAAACGTATGTTCAATCAACCGCAGGGGAACAATATATATATATATATATATATATATATATATATATATATATATACACACACACACACACACACACACACACACACACACACACACACACACACACACACATACACACATGTATATCTATCACCCACCTATATGAGTGTGTGTGTGTGTGTGTGTGTGTGTGTGTATATATATATATATATATATATATATATATATATACTACCAAAACCGAAGGTGCACATAGCCAGCTCAGTGCACGGATCATACCAATACAACCAGCCCAAAACGAAAGATCCAGCACTCAAACAACAAATGGTAGAAAAAAAGCAGCAGGAGCCAAAAAAAGAAGAAAATATCTTCTTTAATAATAGTTCACAGTGAACAGTAGTGAAAGCTGCATCAACAAACAGACCGGTTTCGCCCACTGGCATCCTCAGTGTAGTGCATCCTCCATCACACTCAGTAACTCTTAAAAGACAGTGGCTTAAAGCAACAGTACCTTACAAAATATAAATAAACATGACAGCAAAGTAAAATGTAAACAGTTTGTTATAAACACTTAATAACATTTACCAGTGTTCATTTAACCCAGGCCTATATAAAGCCCCTAGGTTAATAACCCATAATCTCTCCTTTTTATCTAATAACACGTGCTTTTTCTGTCACTCATACCCCTTGCTGAAACTGCATTAATCCCTAAAAAACAAAATGTGCAGACTGATGAACCAAAACATGCTTAAATAATGCACTCCTCTGTCTCCTACAGTTAATGTCACTAAGATGCAAAACTATTTGGGTTTTAAAAGATCCAGAGGTTTGACCTATGTAAAATGCTCCACACTGACATATAACCATATAAACCACCCAATTAGTACTACATGTTATTAAAGTACATATTTCAAAGACCTTAGGAGTATTTATAGATGTAAAAGACTTAGTAATTGAAACCCTTTTACAATAAACACAGTGACCACAACTATAACTACCTTTAGACAAACTATCCCTCATCTTACTCTTATCAGAGTTAATATTCTTGTACCATGAAAACATTTCCCCTACAATTTTCCCCCTACAGTAACTAAAGGAACACCAGTCATCCAAAAACTGACCAAAAAAAACATCATCTTTAAGAATATCCCAGTGCTTATTCACTATCTTTTTAAAAATAAACGTATTAGTTCAAAAGTTGTAGTTAATCTAATACCTGAATCCTGTGTTCTAACGTCTAATTTATCATTAGATAATTGCTCTTCCCTATTATAAGAAATAGCCTCTTCACTGATATCCTTAATTTTTCTCTCATTATAACCCCTCCTTACGAATGCCCCCCACACACCCCCTACTTTAATATTCTCACTCCGAGCTTGTACTACAGTGGGGAAAAGGGAATTTTCCCTTACTGTACCGTAGTATGACCGGAACAACAAGTACATATATATATATATATATATATATATATATATACATAGTTTATATATATTTATGTGTATTTATATGGATATAGGTATATATTATCTACCTATATGTATATATATATATATATATATATATATATATATATATATATATATATATGGGAGCACTTGACAACGTCGACAGCTGAGAACACCGACGGATGAAAACCCCGACGCTGAGAAGACCGATGGATGAAAACCCCGACGCTGAGAAGACTAACATGGGAAAGGCTGTGTAAGTATGCAGTAGTGACGGACGTTAGGGTGCGAGTAAGGTAAGTGTGCGATATTGACGGTGTCTAGGGATACGGGTGGGTTAAGTGAGTTAGGGCGCGGGTTAGGTAAGTGTGCGATAGTGATAGTCTTTGGGTTAGGGGTGGGTTAAGTGAGTTAGGGTTAGGGCGCGGGTTAGGTAAGTGTGCGATAGTGATAGTCTTTGGGTTAGGGGCGGTTTAAGTGAGTTAGGGTTAGGGCATGGGTTAGGTAAGTGTGCGATAGTGAAGGACCTTAGGGTTAGGGTTTGGGTTAAGGGTGTAGATAGTTGTGTATGTGAGGTTTAGTGTGCGTTTGTAAGGATTTTGGTGTGCTTGTGTTGTGTGTGTGCTTTTTGGACAGGGGATTTGTTTTGTTTGTTTATTGTCGGTATTGTGTCGGTATTATGGTGTGTCGGGCATGTGAGGTTTCGTGTTTGTGAACGTTCGGTTATGTGGTGTGTCTGATTTCGTTGTCGGTGTTGTGGTTTGTCGGTGTTGTCAGGTAGATCCATATATATATATATATATATATATATGTGTGTGTGTGTGTGTGTGTGTGTGTATGTATGTATAGTGAGCAAGGTTGGTAGAATGTTATGTTAAGATGCTGATCGTTGACAAAGTAATTTATAATCACACAAAGTCCACACTTTTGAGCATGCTCCAAGGTTACTTCTTGGAACATGCAACACAAAAAACACCCTTATTGCAAGAGGGCAAGCCCCCCTGCACCCCTCTATGTGGGGATCTGTATCTCCACACTCCCGTGCTAATTATATACATACTGACACTGAAATTGCATGATCCCCCTTTCCCAGGGATCAAAGATTAAATATTCCCATTCCTCCTGGATCATTCTGCCTCATACAACTGTTGATCTTATACAGTGTTGATGAATAGGGGTTGACAATACACAGGTTTATCTCAGCCACAATCGACTAATGGTAGCTCTATTTATAAATATAAATATATCTGGGTCTACTTTCATTTATCAAAATTAAACTTACTCAAAAATTTGAATCCCAAGATGACTTCTTCGAATGACACTTTATTCGAAACCTCTGACCATCAAAATTTTACGTAAGGTAAAGGACCACTTGGCCACCAGGACAGCATAATACAACAAAACATATTTAAACCCACCCAAGTGGGGGGGGTTTGCTGCCCTCCCCACCCCCCAACTAAGTATACCAACTCTGTGATCGCAGTACATTGGGGAAAAGAGCAAAGGTCTTCATAGTGGCCAAGTGGTTCTTTACCCTACGTAAAGTTTCGATGATCCAAGGTTTCCAATAAAGTGTCTTTCGAAGAAGCAATCTCGGGATTCTGAATTTTGAGTAAGTGTAATTTCAATAAAGGAAGGTGGACCCATACATATACATACTATTTACACATATACTTATTTACATATAGAATTAAGCATACTACTTATACACATGAACACACACACACACACACACACACACACACACACACACACACACACACACACAACAATATCTATGTATGTATATATGTTTGTGTAGTATGTATATTATTTTTTAACTGGGGAAGGAAGACAACCGCAGATCAGTTCTCATCAGTCCTCACAGCAGGGCTACACACTAAATAAGAAGATTATCATGAGCAAAAGCTATAATAGTTACTTCCTTTTGTAATAGCCAAAATGAAAAATATAACATGCTTTTTTCTATCTCCTTTGTAGAGATAGCAATGGAATTACTTCCTAGTGCACTGGAAACAGGTACCCTTAGCCACCATTATAAATCCCATCCAGACACATCGGGAATATTACTTAACCCTGCAAGATACCAATATCATTCAGCATGGAGCTGTTCATAAAGCATGCTGGGTACAAAACAGACAGTACTATATCATTGTATCATAGCTTTAACTGCATAACAGCTTTGTCTGGTCGCTCAGTTTCAGAAGCATCCTCACACATAGTACTGCCCTACGATCTGATAAATGCAGTGTCACATAAGCAACAGTCCCTCAGATGAATGCTCCTCTCATCCAGTGATACAGTGATATCACCACTGACCAAAAACAAAGTTAAAAGAATAAGAACATTTTGCCTTGATATCTAATGTCTTCTACCAACACCTGATTATAACGCCTCCAGTACACCCCTCAAACTTTCCTATTCATGCACTGTAGCCATCTGTTAGTACAGCTATTATCTCACATACACAGGCAGACACCAGATGACATTTCAGCAACAGTCTGATCGTACAGCATGGTTTTGCCTCAGATAAGTGCCAGTTATCAGTCTAACACAGAGATATGAAGAAGGTTGTGCTAGGAGTCATGACTACTGTGGAGGCACAGTAGACACTACAGGGGGTTATTGTCCTTTGAACTAAACACATGTGAATCTATGTTTGGGGATGTTGTTGGGATACGACAGTGCTTACATAAAACATTCAACATATTGTTATCAAACTCAAGAAAAAATTAAAAGGTCATAAGCTGTCACTGAAGTTTTAAACAGTAATATTTGCAGTATGATGCTAATGGAATCAAAAAGTAAAAACATAACTGCATGAATTTATGGTTAAACACACACACACACACACACACACACACACACACACACACACACACACACACACACACACACACTGATAGTGGTGTTCAACAAAATGTACAGCTGTTAGCATACATACTAGCATCATACCCAGAAGTAAGATTAGTGGTAGGAACTAATGCGAAGTTCACTTACATAAAACAACACTGACTTTGTAACTTGTAAGAAAAAGCTGCAAAGCCTTGCTTCTGATTTAACACTATTACCTTTCCCTAACATTTATTAGCCTTTTTACCTGCTTTGTCCTTACTACATTGTACATCTGTCCTACTGTATCAAATGGAATTTAAAACATTTATAAGTTAACTCTGATGTCACTGAAAGTTAGTATATTTGTTGTCTTTTATATTAGGATTACTCTTAATTCCATGACAGTTAGGATTAGATTCAATTTAAAACATAATGCTTAGGTTATTATGTTAGTAATACTGCTGAAATAAATTAAATGATCCTCATACTGCATAGAGCTGCATTTTTGGTTTGCATAGTTTACTTTTAGCCAACTTTAAGACATTCAGTATATTGTCTATTTTTATCTATGTTTTTGTTAGAAATTATCCCAAGCCATTCCTATACTGTTGCCTGAACAATTTTTATATGTCTACCTGTGTCCCAGACTGTGGATTGAAAATTATAATTGTACCAGTTCACTTAAACAGTTAACAGAAAAAAAACAAGCAAGCAAACAAACAAGTAACTAAATATCCTCACATTTTAGAAAAAAAGAGCAAGCATTTTAAGACCTTCCGCTTACAAAGTCAAGCAAAAAGTAGCCAGGATTAAATGGAAAGAAAACCTTTACTTCCCATGTCACAATCAGGAAATACCATGTAACAGCAGGCAGGAATTTCAGGAAGTTTTTTTTACATGATAAATGACTAACACAAAATAAAATATACCTCTCTTATTAATTAGAAAATGTGTGGAAACTGTCTGAAAATATTATTATATTTGAATTTTGCAATTTGTTACTGTGGTGGTGAAAATGGACCGTATTGAAAACAAAGCTGTTGGTTAAACTATATCATGCATTCTGGTATATAGTTGCAGGTATATAATCCATGCCCCAGTGAAACATTTATTATTAAGTATACTCTGCAGTCAGACTCATCACTGAGGTAATACTGGATTCTGGGGAAAGTTTTGTTATTCACTGTGCTAAACATTTAGAGTAATCACATGATGGAAGGGGGCAGTAGAGAATGTGATATATTTCAGGAAATGTGAGGGAGACAAGAAGCCACACTATTCTTGTGTGACCCACTTAGGGTTGGGCCTGTGTGGTTTCCTCTTGGGTTATCTGTGTCAGACAGATACCCAGCACTGCAGGCACTGTTGCACTTTTTCATTGATGCGTATGTTCTGTCTATATGTAGGGCTGTTTTATTTTTATTCTAATATCTGTTAAGTGGGTACGAGGGTTTATTCAGAACTGCCAATTTCAGTCACATCCCAATGTAAAGCCAGTAAATGTAACCAGCAATAATTAACAGAGTGAAACACAAGTAAAGGTAAGCAAATGAATAGGAAAAAAGAAGTCAGTGAGGTAAAATAAAAGTTGTAGTGTTTCAGGTAGGTTAAACTGACTTGAAAAATAACATGAGTAAATGCACTGTGGTGCAGATGATATGTGTTGGTACATAGGATAACCTTTGTGCACTGAATTCTGGGTTAGCACTGATGCAGATGACCAGTCTCTCATTTCACAAATATGTAACAAATATGACACTTGAGTTGGAAAAAAAATAGGCTCATCCATTGTCAATCTTTCTGAAAGGAGAGAAAAGCACATAGCATTAAAACAAAAGAGAGAGAGAGAGAGAGATAATTCTTGATACCTCCTGAATGAAGGTACAACCCTGCACCCTAAAGAAGTGCAAAAACAAAATTACCTGCCAGACAATTTTGCAAGTACTTTATGATACAATAAGGAAGAGAATGAAAACACTTTATTGTTCTGAACCTTCAGAGGGCTAATCTAAGCTGGTTTACCAAAGCTTTTTTTTCTGCATACTGTAATTAAAGTAACGGCATTGTACCAGAAATGTCTAATCTGAACAAAACAGAATAATTTTGTGTTGCTGGGCAGTGGAATAGTGCACCTTCCTCATAGTTTTTATACCTTTATGTGATCATGTATAATCTGCACAAGTGCGTAGTACATTAAATGCAAATTGCTGCACATCTATGTGGATTTAGCTATAGGTTCATAGGTGTGTACTAGGCTAATGGCCCTGGAGCCTATATAAGCCTACCCCAAGAAGATTCCCTGGCATCATGCCACCCAAAGTTAGTTCCCAGTGCCCCTGTCAAGCAAAGCCACTGAAGTGATCCCCAGGGTGAGTTTCCTATTGCCCACCCACTCGTCAAGGTTTCTCTTAAAGAGGGCCAGTGAAGTGATCTGCTTGACATGAATGGGAAGTTTGTTCCAGAGTATGGGAAGTCTCTGGGTTAGGAACCTGTCCCTCCAGCATGTTCTGTTTATTGTGGTAATGAGGTTATGGTTCCTGGAGTGTGTGTCATGGAGGGATTGGGATTTCTTTAGATGTAGCATATCTAGCATCTCTGGGTCAGACATGGCTTTGTAGGTCAAGCAGAGCTCGCCTCTATGTAGGCGATAAGAGACAGACTATAGCTGGAGTTTTTTGAGTCTGTTCTTATAGGGCATGTGTCTAAGGTCCAAGATCCTCTTAGTGAGGTATTTTTGTGGCCTTTCTAGTTGTTGTAGGTGTCTAGTGAGGTACATACCAAATGGGGCATTGTATTCTATAATAGGTCTAATGAGGGATGAGTAGAGAGGGATTATGACCTCTTTCTTCCTGGATGAGAAACCTTTTGTAATGAGATGTGCCACATAGAAGGACTTTCTGACTACAGTGGCAATGTGGTTATCAAAGGAGATGTTGCTGTCAACCTGTGTCCCCAGGTCTCTTATCACACCTTCGGTGTTTATTGGACTACCGCCTATGTGGTAGTACATGGGCACTGAATGTTTCCCAAAGGGAATGACAATGCACTTTTTGGGATTAAGCTTAAGGCCATGGTTCTGGCACCAGTCATTGGTGTCAGTGAAGCCTTTTTGTAGAATGTCTACATCAGTTGGAGAATCAATAATGGCTCCCAGTTTGCAATCATCTGCGAACTTGGTCAGCCAGAGTCCCTCTGTGTTGGCTTGAACTTCAGAGAAATAGATGCCAAACAGGAGAGGACCTAGGACCGATCCCTGTGGGACACCACTTTTAACTGGTCGGTAGTCAGATTTGGAGTCAGCTACTTTCACAGTGTGAGTTCTATCAGTGAGCCAGTTGTCAACCCATCTTATTACATAGGGGTTTATGCCTAGTTTAGTAAGTCTGTCTATAATTCCTGAGTGAGGGATGGTGTTGAAGGCCTTGGCAAGATCTAGACTCGAAGAAGCCTATCAGATTGAGCAGGCATGATCTACCTTTCACAAACCCATACTGCATGGGGTCCAGAGTTTGGAGATTCCCTATGTCCTTATTTATAAGGCCCATAATGATGCGCTCCATAGTCTTACATATCAGACTTGTCAGGCTAATGGGCAGTAGTTCCCAGGGTCTGTAGTCGCTCCCCCTTTGCGGAGTGGGATGACCGTAGCAGTGCGCCATTTGGTAGGAACAAAGCCTGAAATGAGGCTGTGATTGAATGGGGTACTCAGGTGTGGTGCCAGTTCACTTTGTAATTCATGTAGAACACAGCCAGGGATTTGTAATTCATGTAGAACACAGCCAGGGATGTTTATCACAGTCTAAGAGCATTCAGAACTCTCTTCACATCATGTTCAATCTAGAATGCTATCAACTTCTCATGTTTGTTAATCATGGAGCTGAACAGACGTCAGCTTTAAAACAGGAAAAAAATGACTAAAATTGCATAGAATAATAGTAGAAAAATCTGCTAACTAATGATAATATTCCACCCCCTCCCCCCAACAGATCTATATGTTATGGTAGGGGTTTGAATACATCTCCTTCCACCTCCTCTTTAGTTTCCTACTATACCCCCAATCATTCACTCTGGAGCTCCGACCAACATCTCCTCAATATTTACAAACCCAACAAAAACATTAGCAAACTCTTATCCAAATAGTCAGTGTCTCAAGCCTGGAATAAACTTCCCTCTAATAGTTTCAAAAAAAGAGCTGAAAACTTCCTGTCAGACTCATGGTCCTGCTCTTGCCTGGACACTACATAACCCCCTTCTATTACTCATGCAACCTCTTCTTTTTTTCTTTAGCTCTAATCTCACTTAAATCTATTTCACTCTATTTAGAAGGGTCTATATCATATGTTCAAAGTTTGAAAACTTTGAATATTAAATAATTGAATTTAAATGTTCGAAGTTTCAAACATCAAACATATAATAAAAAAAAAAAACGGAACTTACCCGACTAGTGTAGGCAGGGGGGCAAGCCCCCCTGCACCCCCCACACCCCCGGTCTTTAAATATATCAACTCCGAGAATGCACTATAGTGCGGTAAAGGGAAGATTTCCCTTACTGCACTGTAGTGCAGTCTCAGAGTTGGTATATTTAAAGAGAGGGGGTTGTAAGCCCCCCTGTCTACAGCCATTAGTTTTGGGTTTATTTATTTATTTTTTTACATATGTTCGAAGTTTCATAACTTTGAAAATTTAAATTCGATATTTTAACGTTCGAAGTTATAAAACTTCAAACATATGATATAGACCCATTTGAAATCGTATATAAATGTAGAACACCTACAGTTCATTTTGCAGCTGCAGCCTAGGCAAATATCTTTACTTTTACAGTACATGACATGTAGAACGTCTGTATATAATTATTTTTTTGTATCCACTTTTCTATCTAACACCACTTGTATATAATCATTTTAGTTTGTTCTCAAGTCTGTATGTGATTATCTTAGTGTCACTCAAATGGTGGGCCAAGAAACTTAGATGGTATGTGTCAGGCAAATAGAAGTTACCTTTCATAAAGTAGTCCAAAAACATCTCCTTGGCCTGGAATAACATTTGGATTTGGTCTTTTATTTTATTGGAAGACCTGCTATTTATACTGATACAACTAGAAATTACAGGTTCATAGGAGTTTATTAGGCTAACAACCACAAAGGCCTTTTTAAGCCTAGGCATGCATCCTAAATCTCTGACAAGTTCTGGTCCCCTTGATAAGTGTAAGTAGAGGCCTTGGAGATGAACCATTTACAGGCTACCTGCCAAACCACAGATGAGCTTCCTGTTCCTCATCCAGTTGTCCAAATTACACTTGAATTGGGTTAGGAAGGAACTCTGCATCACATGTCACTAGTCACATGTGTTAGTCATACCTATCAACTGTCCAGATTTTTGCAGAATTTCTAGATTTCCAGATAGTCTCTGGGATACATACCTGTCTCTCCAGCAGGTCATATTTATATCACAGGCAAGAGAAAATTGTCTTGTCTTGTTGTCTTACTGGTGTGTGTGTCCATATTATCTATAATCTCTGCTGTCTTGGTTATCAGACATGACAGTTAACTTCCATGCTTAATACCTTCTATGTGGAAAACTGAATCTTAAGAATTCTGTAAGCTTTGACAAGAAATAATCTGCTAATCCATGGGACATAGTTACTAACCTGCTTAAAGCCTTTGGTGTTTAAACTTATATATTAAGTATTATGATAAACTTCTTTTTCTTTTGGATGCTTCTTTTAGGGGTCGCCACAGCGGATCATTTGTTTCCATTTCTTCCTGTTCTCTGCATCTTGCTCTGTCACACCAACCACCTGCATGTCCTCTCTCACCACATCCATAAACCTTATCTTGGGCCTTCCTCTTTCCCTCTTACCTGGCAGCTCCATACTTAGCATCCTTCTGCCAATATACCCAGCATCCCTCCTCAGCACATCTCCAAACCAATGCAATCTCACCTTTAGCTTTGTCTTCAAATCATCCAACCTCAGCTGACCCTCTAAAATACTCATTTCTAATCCTGTCCATCCTCATCACACCCAATGCAAATCTAAACACCTTTAACTCTGCCACCTCCAGCTGTGACTCCTGTCTTTTCATCAGTGCCACCGTCTTCAACCCATGTAACATAGCTGGTCTCACTACCATCTTGTAGACCTTCCCTTTCACTCGTACTGGTACCCGTCTGTCACAAGTCACTCCTGACACTCTTCTCCACCCACTCCACCCTTCCTGCATGCTCTTCTTTACCTCTCTTCCACACTCACCATTACACTGAACTGTTTGCCCCAAGTATTTAAACTCATCCTCCTTCGCCAGCTCTTTTTCCTGCATCCTCACCATTCCTCTATCCTCCCTCTCATTCACACAAATATATTCTGTCTTAGTCCTGCTGGTCTTCATTCTTCTCCTCTCTAGAGCATATCTCCACCTCTCCAGGGTCTCCTCAACCTGTTGCCTACTGTCACAACAGATCACAATGTCATCCGCAAACATCATAGTCCATGGGTCTCCTGTCTGATCTTGTCTGTCAACCTGTCCATCACCATTGTAAATAAGAAAAGGCTCAGAGCTGATCCGTAATGTAATCCCATCTCCACCTTTAAAGCATCCATCACTCCTACCACAGACTTCACCACTGTCACACTGCCCTCGTATATATCCTGTACCACCCTTACATATTTCTCTGCCACTCTGAACTTCCTCATACAATACCACAACTCTTCTCCAGGCACCCTGTCATATGCTTTCTCTAAGTCCACAAAGACACAGTGCAACTCCTTCTGACTTTCTCTATACTTCTCCATCAACATCCTCATAGCAAACATCACATCTGTAGTGCTTTTTCCTGGCTTGAAACTGTACTGCTGATCAGTAATCATCACCTGCCTTCTTAACCTAGCTTCCACTACTCTTTCCCATAACTTCAAGTTATGGCTGATCAAGTTTATCCTGCTGTAGTTACTACAGCTCTGCACAACACCCTTATTCTTAAAAATAGGTACCAATACACTTCTTCTCCACTCCTCAGGCATCCTCTCACTTTCCAAGATTTTGTTAAACAATCTAGTTAAAAACCCTACTGCTGTCTCTCCTAAACACCTCCATGCTTCCACGGGTATGTCTTCTTGGCCAACAGCCTTTCCATTCTTCATTCTCTTCATAGCTGTCCTTACTTCCTCTTTGCTAATCCATTGCACTTCCTGATTCACTATCCCCACAGCATCCAACCTTCTTTCTCTTACATTGTCTTCATTCATCAGCCCCTGAAAATATTCTTTCCATCTGCTCAATACACTCTCCATAGTTGTGAGTACATTTCCCTCATTATTCTTTATCACCCTCACCTGCTGCACATCTTTTCTAGCTCAGTCCCTCTGTCTAGCCAATTGGTACATGTATTTTTCTCCCTCCTTAGTGTCCAACCTTTCATACAACTCACCATACGCCTTATGCTTAGTCTTCGCCACCTCTCTCTTCACTATACGCCTCATCTCTGAATACTCTCCTGTACTTCCTCATTCCACCACCAGGTCTCCTTGTCCTCCTTCCTCTGTCCAAATGTCACACCAGCTGTCTCCCTTACCACCTCTGCTTTGGCTGCCCAGCTATCTGGTAACTCTTCACTGCCACCCAGTGCCTGTCTTAACTCTTCCCTGAACTCCACCTTACAGTTATCTTTTTTCAACTTCCACCATTTGATCCTTGGCACTGTCCTCACTCTCCTCCGCTTCTTTGTCACCAATGTCATCTTACATACCACCATCCTATACTGGCTAACTATGCTTTCCCGTGTCACCACTTTGCAGTCCCCAATCCTTCGGACTGGCCCTCCTGAATAGGATATAATCCACCTGTGTGCATCTTCCTCCACTCTTGTACGTCATTCTGTGCTCCTCTTTCTTCTTAAAATACATATTCACCACATCCATGTCCATCCTTTTAGCAAAATCCACTACCATCTGACTTTCTGCATTCCTGTCCTTACCACCATGCCTACCCATCAACTAACCTGCTGAATTCTTATAGCGAGCTAAACTTGACCAATAATCTGCCTCATGGGTCTATATTATTATATCAAACTGTCACTTCAATGAATGTCATTTCATCAGAAATGCTGTTCATCGAATTCCACTTATGTGGGGGGCTGTGCCCTCTACCCCCCACTAATTAGATATAGCAACTCCGAGATCACACTACAGTGGGGAAAGGGAAAATTTCCTGATCCTTACTGTGCCGTGATTTCAGTATGAGCAGTTCAAATGGCATGTTTGATGTAAGTGCAATGAAAATGCTGTTCACTGAACTGATTTTTCACAGAAATGGTTTTTGGGATTGCTAGTACTGTGTTGTTGATTTTTTGTTCTTCTCCATGCAACATGCCATTGTATTATCAGCTGGAAACATCTGTTGGTGATGATTCTGTTCTGCACACCCCTGATGGATCCTGGTAATCACCTTCTGGTCAAGATTATTACTTGTCCCTCTTTACTGTACTTCTTTATGCAGGGCACACATGATTTGGGCAGCTGTGCCCTAGAAAAAAGTATATAAATAAATAACATGAAAAATTCTAAATGTCATGCTATGTAAAGGAGTTGGGGCGAGGGATACTTCCTAAAATTTCTTTTAAGTACTACAAAAAATATAGTCCTTTATTTGAAACACTGTAATATGGTACAATATAATAAAATCAACTATATTTCTGTAACAGGAAGCCTTTATACTGGTAGTAAAATAAAATGAGTAATTTGCTTTGGTTAATAGTGTGGTCTCTCTTGCAAAATCTCACTGTCCAGTAAGAAATACCCCACTCTGAACACATGAAAAGATAGAAGCCCTCATGGTCTAAGAGCTGTTAACTAAAAACTAACCTTGGTCCTGTTGTATTTGGGTTTGGGCTGTCTCATGTTGCTGTAGCTGCATCTGTCTCTAGAATAACTGCTGTTGCCTGGGTTAAATGAGCGCAAACCTCTCTGAAGCCTAAACACAGAGGTTTATGAGTGAGTCACAAATCATAACCTGTTTAGTAAGCATTCGAGACATGAATGCCAAGAAATTCACCTTGAGAGCAAAGCTCTAGGTGAATCACAGCATGTATGTCAAGAACATATAATTTAGGGTGATGATCATAGAGATGATCATAATTCTTTGTAGTGCATGGAGCTTATCTGCTCCATGTACTACTAGTTACAGTAAAAAAAGAAAAAAAATGCTGTTTTGTCTGCTTTCAAAGCCATAAAGCACTTAGCCACTTTGCAAGCCCTGCAGAAAGGAAATGTAACACAGTTCGTATTTTCACAAAATGACCAGATCTTTGCCTCATATGTTTGATCGGGTCTATATTAAAACCACAAACGTTTATTTACCTGAATACCTAAGCACCGACACATATTCCACGAAACGCAAATACACCGAACGCCCTAAACCATGAAATTCAAAAACTGACATAGTTGTCCCACCCCACCACCTGCTACATACTACCTACGCAAACAAACTAAATAAACCACATACATACACTAACCAAAACCCTACTTCTAAACCAAAACTAAACCCTACTTCTAACCCTACACTAAATCTTGCATATACCACCCTGTATGCACTTACCTTAACCCGCACCCTAACCCTAAGGTCCATAACTATCGCACACTTACCTTAAGAAGCTATACCTAAACAAACTAAATAATCCACACACATACATTTAATAAAACCCTACTTCTAACCCTACACTAAATCTCACATACATTACCATCTATGCACTTACCTTAACCCGCACCCTAACCCTAAAGTCCGTAACTATTGCACACTTACCTTATGGAGCTATACCGCAGAAGGGCCAACCATGATGATTCAACATTTCTGATTTCGAGCTTCAGGACGATCGATGTTTTCACGGTTCGATGAAGACGTGTTGGCGTTTAGGTATTCGGGTAAGTAAATGTTTGTGCTTTTAATATAGATCTGTTTGGTCTGTTCCTCATAAACTGTCATTTTCATACAGATCTCTGAGGATTGAATTTTTGAAATAATGGCATACGTTTTAGTTTGAGTTTGTATCCTTCAGAAAATGCATGGAGACACACGTCCTGTCAACTCAGGAAGTCAGGGACACCTTCTTGGTACGGCTGCTGTCATTTGCAGGTCAGTACTGGTAGATTTTATTGTTTAGCTTGACCTTGCTTTTGCCATTTTTTTCTACACAACAGCTTTCTAGCATTTCTACCACAACTACAGTCTTTTATAACACCCATTACAGCAGCCAACCATCTATATGTGTAGTTATAAACTGCATGAATTATATGGTAGGAGTACATCACGCACATATAAAGGACTACTATAACAGGAGGCAGAAAAAAATCACAATTTTACCTTGTCTTGATGTTATACACATCATAAACTTCACTAGAAAAATTTGTATTTATTACAACTTTTTGTTATATTCCAAATGACTTGAAGAGGGTTGCATATGCATAAAGTTCATGTGACCACCATCCTGCTATTATAAAATACTATCGGTCTAAACTTCATTAGTTTAACTACTCATTCTGATCTACCTTTGAATGATTTTTCATATCATTGTATTGCTTGTATTATGATTATAATATGCTTATTATTCATATATATCTTGTCAATGTTTGTGTTTTCTCATTATTGTATGCTTAAATGATTTATTACACTATGTATGCATGCATGTATGTATGTATGTATGTAACTTTATCTTTGTATCTTCTGGAGCTTTTCTCTCCCATCCTCCACTGAAAAGGGGATTTCTACCCATTCAGATTTTCCTGGTCAAAAAAGAAATAAATAAATGAATGAATAAATAAATATGAACATGATTTTGATTTTTGGCTTAGTATTCTCTTTCCCACAATACACTGTTCTATTCACTGAGATTAACAGTTTTCGGAATTATTGATCGCTTTTAGGTTTTCCAGTTGAGTATCACTAACTGCCTTTAGAATTGTAAGAAAGGAGTTAGCACCCTGGGCTACACACCCATTTGACACCCCTCACATTCTGTAAGCTAACACAATCTTGACTACTTAATAACAGCTTGTAAACTGTCATATGATTTGTTTTTTCTAAATTACTAGCAAGTTATACAGCCTCGTTATAGTGCCTCATTGCTACCTTTGAAAGAAAAGAGAAGTTTTTCAGTAAATAAGCTGTCATTAAGTGAGCATGATCACTTAACAACAGCTTCTAAACTGTAAAACTATTTAGTGATCCATATAAGTTGGTACCTGTTGCAGCTGCCCCCTGTGACCCTCATCCTTCCTATGGGTCTGATTCTATTCTGATGACTCTCACAAATTTCTATTCTTAGTTTTCTATTAAAACCATTATAATGAACCATTTCAATCAATTGTACGTGTTTACATTAAAGGGCCTTTTAATAAATAAGAAAACTTTTCCCACATTAATCCCCTTTGCCATCCAAAGTTATCACTTAATGCCATTCCATTTTCAGATGCTTAATCAGTTGTGACAATAAAGATGGATTGTCTTTGCCTGTTTTATGATAAAAAAATAATTTCGTAGGATTTGTGGTCTAGTTAATTAATGCCTAACTCTACCCCTAATAAATAAATGATCACTTTTGAATGGAAAATGATATGCAACAGTGCCCAGGAAATAATGCACAAAACAAGCACATACATTTTCAGTATGTTATATTGTAAAAAAAAAAAAAAAAAAAAAAAAGGTGAAAATGTATATAAATTGGCACACTTTATATATATATCACTGGAATTATGACTGCCTCTCCTCCAGTTTAAACGGATATGTAGTAAACTGCATCATGTGTCTGTCTTTTTTCCTGGATTCATGAGTTAAGTGCATACGATAGCTGAGAGCCACGAAATATTCAGAAAATTTGCTATAATATTTCAAATGGTTTTAGAGGTATGGTCTTACATAGCAAGGTGGCGCCCCAAGGTTTATATATTTGGGTGGCCTGTTTTCTGACATTTAGTTCATTACAGACATATATTTTCTGCACTTTTTCCTGCTGACAAACAGCCTACACTTGGATTATAGCATTAGTGTGTTCTTAAGAAACAAGAGCCAAACATAAGACTTAAAAGACCTACATTTTGCAAATTATGAGCGGCAAAATATATTCAAGATTCGTTCTGCTTTCCCAGTTAGCATTACATTTGATCACTACCTCAGAAGTAACACTCCTGTGTATTTTACCAGAAAAAGATATATATTTTTCCATTGGTAACGTTGTCGCTCAAAAGCCATAGTTTGAAGCAACAGGAAGTAGACAGAGGTGCAGATTCAATAAGGCCTACACAGTCCACTAAAACCATGTGCATGTTGCATGATAGCACACTGTTTTGTATTCAGTAAGCAGATCTACACAGCGTGTAGAGCCATGCAAACCCAGTAAACATTATGGCATGCTAATTACAGTATAAACAGCTGAGTTGTATGCTAATCAATCAATCCAAGATGAAAGAGCAATTCAACAAGCTATAAAGCAACTGTGTAGACTCAGTGCTGGTTTTCCCTGCAAATTCCATAACCTGTTGGAATACAGCCATGGAAACTGGTCTACACGGAAAGAATGTTAGGGGCTGCCGTTGCTCTTACTCATGTGTATGTGCAGCAGGCCCAAGTCTATACTGCTACTGCTAATAGACCACGGCCAAGAAGGAGAAGGATATTTAGACCCCGTTTAACTTTTGACAATCTGCATGAGGTGGAAATTGTAGAGTGCTACAGGGTGGCTAGAGACACACTACAGGAACTCTGTAACCTCTGTTGTCCTCAACTGAGAGCAGGGCAAATGGAGGGGAACCAATACCGATGGAGACTAAGGTATGTGTAGAACTTTCCAGAGATCAACAGGGGACATGCTGGGGGTGTCACAGGCATCAGCATTGAGGATCCTACATCAGTTCCTGAATGCTATCTACAACATGCCAGTGACTACATATATTTTCCTCATACACCTGAAGACAGAGCCACACCTTTGCAGGAGTTCTACCCTGTAGCACACTACCCTGAAGTCCTGGGTGCCATAGACTGTACACATGTAGCACCACCTGGGGAACAGGAAAGGATGTACATAAACAGAAAGGGCTTCCACTCCATTAACTGCCAAATCATATGTAATCATCCTGAATGTGTATGCTGGCAACCTAGGCAGTTACCACAACTGACATATTTGGCAGAACTCTCAACTGTATGAGATGTTTTCTAGGGGGGATATCCCACAGGGTCATTTACTGGAGGATGAAGGTTTATGCACTGGAACTGTGACTGATGATGCCAATCAGAAATGTGCACACACCAACTGAAGAATGCTATAATGAAGCACACGCTCAAACAAGAAATATCACAGAGCATGTGTTTGTGCTGTTGAAGTTGTGTTTCCGGTGCCTAGAATCATCTGGGGAGCCCTGCAGTACAATCCCTGTACATGTGCTGAAATCTTTACCATCTTTGCCGTGCCTCACAACATTATCCTAAGAAAATAGCTACAGCAGGAACACCAAAGGGAAGGGCCATACATTCCACCACCACTGACAAGGTCATCCCAGCCACATGCAAGTGAGGAGTCAGAGGGGGAACCAGCAGCTGCTGTGGGTGTAGGCTGATGCAGGCATGCACAATATGCCCTCGCACTGGAAAAGATGCAATGGATAGCACACATGCTCACCGTCTAAGGGGCTAAAACCTTCATCCTGCACATATACATATAGTACCATTGATGCCAGGCAACACTCACAACCTTTACTTACCCATGTAATGGCTGTGTGCTGCTAGCATCGGACAGAGTCAGCCCTGAACTAAAACTCTTGCAACTGGCACATTTCCAAGGTAAGTGTTGAACCTGGAATAGAAAAATTAATGTCTAAGAATACAAAGGAATGGCATACCCTTGCATACTGTTACTTGGTAATATAAGTAAGTATAAGGTGGTGGATTTTTACAGCAGTGACATCAAGATGTGACAGCAGTGACTTATGTGAATACATGTGTTCTCTATCAACTAATGTGCCTCATGCATCAAAGATTCACACATTCATACCTCTCAAAAGTACAGACTTTCACAGAATGTCCACAATTTGGCCTCATACGTTTGTACTGGCAAATCATTAAAGAGTGAAGTTAGAAAATAACACATATTTCTGTTTCAGACTTCACATTCCTCAGAAAAAAAATCGTAAAAACAGTAATGCAAAACCTGTTATTCTATCAACGAAGTATGTAAGACCAACATTTTTAAAAAGTCTCCATATTGTTGTTCCTTTGTCCCACTTTTATTTGTGGTTTGTTCCAGCTTTGTTTGTCTAACACATTGGGAAGGATGTACACATTACAAAAACCTGTAAGAAAGCAGTACAATTTGCAAAACAGCATCACAAACACAGATATACTAACCACTAAGTCAGCTATGCACCCTGAGCATCAGAGAAAAGACTTGTGTATCCCTGAATCCAAAAGACAGAAAACTGGGATATGGCACAGTTATCATCATTTGCACAGGGTGTTGTGTGGGGAGCCAAGAGGCCTAGACTGACACAAAAGGTAGTAAGTGCATGTGAGTAAGAAAGAAACGGGCAATCATTTGGATAAAGTATCAAATGCCCACTGAGACAGAATGAGCTGTAAGCCTCACAAATGACCCATGTAACTGTTAGGTCTGTATGGGCACTCCAGGTGAAATTGGTGTGTGAGTGTCTGCAAGAACACAGCCAAGCTCTGTACTAGCTCTAAGTCCTGGTATGTTGGACAGGTGTGAGCCATGCATGGTAAAGGTGACACTTCATTGTCGTCATCCCCACCTGCGAGAACTGGCTCTGTCAGGAGTTGCACTGGCACATCCATGCTCACAGTCAGATGCACTGCTGCTACCTGAACATGACTGATGTCTGCTGGATGAGCTGTCCTCATGAGTACACCCAGGACCATGACCTCATGACCTGTCATGTCAATGGTATTTACTCCTCAACCACTGATGGAGCAGTGGAAGCAGTGTCACTACAGGGATCTGATTGGACACGGCCACATCGGTTAACATCAGATAATGTGGATGACTTACATCCACATGGATGCTGTCCCCCTCCCAGCAGACATTCCATCACAGACAACACCAATTCCAATGTGTCATTCATCTGATCCAATGAATCAGCAACAGAGTGAAGGCAGTCATGCATGTCAGCCTGTGCCACATCTACAACCCTAAGCATTTCCTCAGAGGCCCTATTGGAATGTGCCTGCATGTCCATGATGACCCTAAACATATGTCGAGTGGCACGGAAAGTCACACCAGGATCAGGTGAAAGATGAACTGCAGGCCTCCTCTGAGCACCCCTAACAATCATCCTGTGTGGCACCTTGTCCACACTATGGCTATGGCCAGAGTCAACAGGCACTGAAGCCACAGTAAATGCACTACCCTGATCAAGTGTCTCACCCTCCACCTGTCCAATATCGGAAGGCTCACTGGAATAGGTTTGCATAGGCCTACTGACTGTATCAGATGAAAATGCAGGGGGTGGGTGAATGTCATCCTCAGTGTCAGATTCAACCTCTGCACCTCCAACTGTGCCTGTGTTTGGCCACCATCATCATCAGTCTGCTGATACTCTGACATCAGGTGGTAAGAGTCCTATACTTCCACTGTTAGAATTACCTGTGATAATAATCAACAAACGCAGGAAAGAAATTAATAGTTACACTACTACAATTTAATATATGTTAACAAACTAACACTGGTGCCACTATCAGAGATGGTACAGCAATAAACTCACAGTTCTGACACCCACCTCACACATATGAATAAATGCATATTTCTGTCAAATGCTGACCAATACTGAAATAAAATGTTTGGCTTACCATGTGCAGATGACTCCACAATTTCTATGGAGGATGGTCCTAGAAGAAGATAAGCAAAATATAAGGACACCATTATCACAATAACATTAACACGGGGAGAACAATGTATTGCCTTTATATGTCCATTAACAATACATTTAACTGAAACTTGGATGACACATATAACTCAAGTACATGTATAATGAACCAGAATGTGTTGTTAATTGCATCAATATATAATTAGGTTCCCACCCCCAAAAAAATTATTATACCAACTTAACTACTGCTTTCAATATTTTACTATACAAGAAATTGTTAAAAATTGACATATGTAAGCTTACCTGGAAGTTCCTCCTGGGACAAACTTGTCCTCCCTGAAACAGCAGCACCAACATCAATCACATGCTGTTGTGCTCTTTCCACTTAGCTCTCTGGATCCTTGACAGTGGACAGGAACTCTTCATTTGCTGTCAATGGTGGCTTTGTAGCAGGCCCCCCTCGGTAGCCAGATGTCCATGAGCCACTGAAGCTGCTCTCCTCCAGGCCGATTAAATCATATCAGTGGCCTTATGATCCACTTGATCATATCCCCTACTGTACCCACCCCAACAGCATTGATGTTGTTCACTATCTAGTTCAAAATCTGCATTCTGCAAGACATATCCCCATGTCCTCTCTCAAGCAAAAAGACACCATGTTGCCAAAAGGTTTGGATAATCACATCATTCACAGAGTTACCGAAGGTGGGTTTGCGAGGATTGGGAATTTGGGTGCCATAGTCCTAGGTGACATAAACCACAAAAGAAGGACACTACACATAAATATCACATAAATAAAAATTCTGCTTAGATATAACCCATTTTATTAGTTTTTCAGTATTATCCACTGGAGAAACACAAAACTTCAGTTATTAAAATATAAAAAAGGTCATGTGGTTGTAACATATCACAGTCACAAACAAAATAATGTTTGATCCAAAGCAAAGACGAAAAAAAGCAAAGCAAACCTCTGTAAAAAATTTTTTGGTTGTGGCAACACAAAAATAGACTTTGGCTCCCCCACCCCCAAAACAACAAGCAAATGTCAGTTTGTACCAAACAAGGAATAACACATTAGTCAATTGTTATAGGTGCTTTCAAACAACCTGCCACACAAATGTGTACAGATTTACTACAGACAAGTCATTTTTATGCAATTGTGAGTCACCTCTACCTGTAACCAGCACTTCCCTAGAGGTGTCTATGGGTCATCCTAGAAGTCTAACACCCATGTGTCATTGACCATATAGGACATTTATATTTCACTGAATAACATGTAAAGATCAATAGGTGTAACAGTAACACTTCTGATGAAAGTTAATAAGCCTGTGCATCTGAGAAAGTGAAATGCCCTGACAAAAATGCCTGTGCCATCAATAAATTTCTAAGAAGTGCATTTGCTAATGTATATATATATATATATATATTTATATATATATATATATATATATATATATATATATATATATTATTTTTTCCTAGTAACGTGAGCAAATCATGTCTGTATTATTTCATCGAAGACACACATCATCGAACAGGATTTCATCGGAAATGCCATTCGTCGAGCCCTTCACACTCCCACTAATTATATATACCAAATCTTGAGATTGCACTACAGTGGGGAAAGGGCAAATTTCCTGATTCCCCACCATAATATGATCTCAATCAGAACGGTTTGATGAACAGCATGTTTGATGAAATGCCATTCAATGATGTGAATTTTTGATGAAGTAATAGGAATCTGGGCAAATATAGTATGTAATTGAAAAAATCAATCATACCTTATCAAGATTAGTAGTCTTCTGTGCACATAAATCCAGAGTAATAGCAATCTTATTCTGTGTTATCCACATACACAACTCTCTTGCCTTCAGGTTCACTAGCTGCACTGTTACCTTTTTATAGTGTAGATTCAGGCCTGTGAGCACAGTGAAGATGCAAATGAGATATGAACTCATTAGAATTGCTGAATCCCAAAATCTCGGCTCCGTATAGCAAGTACAACATAGTGCAGGCACTTCCTCAGTGTTAATTGCTAATGTATTGTAACTGTGAATGATTATTGGTAGGGAGAAGGAAAACACAGTAGGAATTCAGACTCCCTTCCCTGCAGTGGGTGTGTTACCCAGGTTACACTTACAAAGTGTAGAAATAATTATATCAAGGTTTTAAATGTAAATAAGCAACACACATTATTCAGTTTCTGTTCACTAATATCCAAACTCCCCTGCCTTTGTTGAAAACTGTATATTATTGCCATTTAATATTCTCATACATTTTAAAGCCAGTGATACAAAATGCCTTACAGATTGCATGTCTCAGATTACTGCTCAGATAAGAGAAGAATAAACATCATTCAAAGAGAAGAGAGAACTGCATTGCTGTAAACAATAGCAATTAATGGTTCTCTGATCACTCATTCCACTCAATCTGAAACTGATAGTGTACAAGTGGTATATGTCATGTTAATGCTGTGGAGGATTTGGGACTTGATTGTATGCACATAATTTTCATTCCTGCTGCAAAGATGTTTCTGTGGCAAAAAGGGATAATATACCCTTTACTGTGTTTTGTAGGTTCATTGGTATGAGAGATGAAATCCAGACCTGTGTAAAATCTTTAATGTGTACTAACATTTCTTTTGTAATGTTGTTTTATTTATTTATTTATTTATTTTTAATATCACTATTTGTGCAGCACTGAGCTTAGCACAAACACAGGGAAATGTATAAATCCAATAAAATTCATGTAATGTACTTTTATGTTAAAGACTACCTAAACTATACCTGTGAATCATGTGTATGTGTAGCACACCTGCTAAACATGGTGAACCACACAGTATATCATATCTGTAGATCATGGTTCAAATCCCATATTTGTCTTTTAAGGATGACACCTAATAAACACTGCTCACATGGATAAAACAAGGTGAGCACTGCCCATTGCATTTATGCATCACTTAACCTGGCCTAATGGCCAACACACAAAGCACGCAGAATGGGAGTGCTACAGAATCTGGAAAGCCCAAAATCCTGAAGACCAAAATCCCGAGACCAAAATCCTGAAAGTTCAAAATCCTGAAAACTCAAAATCCTGAAAAACTCACAGGATACCAACACTTACTATATTCCAGTACAAGTACATACAGAAACATATTACCCTTCAACTATATGAAGGGGGGCAAGCCACACTGCAAGCCCCATGTGGGGGGCTGCACTGCCACACCCCATGCTACTTAAATATATCAACTCCAAGATTGCACTTACCCCCTGCTGCTTAAATATATCAACTCCAAGATTGTACTTACCCCCTGCTACTTAAATATATCAACTCCGAGAATGCACTTCATGAGGGGTGCAGGGGGGGGGCTTGCCTCCCTGCTTATACTTGTAGAACAGTAATATAGCTTGTGTTTTGTTTCTTTCTGCATGTACTTGTGCTGGAATATAGTAAGTGTTGGTATCCTGTGTGTTTTCAGGATTTTGAGTTTTCAGTATTTTGAGTTTTCAGGATTTTGAACTTTCAGGATTTTGGTCTTCAGGATTTTGGGCTTTCAGGATTCTGTAGCACTCCTGGCAGAACACCTGTAGACAGGAAGCAGACAGCAGTCAATTTCAAAATGCATACATTGTTGCATTTTTTGATTGTCATCGAGGAGACTCACTAAGTGGCATTGTGTGGTGGTTAGCAACCTTTCCAAACACCTGCAAGTCCAGAACACCAGTAGACAGGAAGCAGACAGTAGATAATTTCAAAATGGATACATTACTGCCACACAAACACGATAAGTGGTCTTGTGCTGCAGTCAACACACATACTTAATAATGAATATGAAAATATACAGGTGTTTTTTAACTGTTCCTGTGGCAGCAGGTGTAAGTGTAAGGCTGTAATACAAGTGAGCCTGGGTTCTAATCCAGCAAAGTCCAATGTTTTATTTCTGTTGTTCCAGTTTACTTTATATTAAAATTAACATGAAAACAATAATTAAACATAGAAATGACTATCTACAGTAGGTGCATCAAGCATGCACAGGATATCAGATATAAATTAAATGTGTTACTGTGGGTATCAGTAGAATTATGGTTCTACAATTACACATTTATATTCTGAAGTGTCATGTCACGCACACAATTTTAAACATTCAGCTCTTTAATGCATATGTATAAGTAACTGACAAACAAGGTCTCAGTTGCAATGGGCACTTTGCACTAGTAATGACTGTAAAAATACACTTGTAGTCCAACCTTCCCTATGGCAACAGGTATAAGTTAATTTACACAATGCAAGTTGAGCCAGGGTTTTAATCTAGCACACTCCTACAAAAATTAAACATAATTATAAATAACAATAAGTATGTATAACAGTGAAACTCATCTGAATTATATGTGTGACAGAGGGTATACTGAATATTCTGTTTCTGTAATTATAATTGTCTTCTCTGGCCTTGGATGGCCTTCAGACCTGAATGATAGTCAAACACACATGAATGTATAAACCAGGACCTTGTTAGGTCACATATATACACGATTAATCCCCCACTCTGTCATGTGTATTTATATATAATTAATGAGTATGTCCAACAAGCAAGTTAATAAGGCAAGAATGAAAAATCACCTATGTGGAAGAATATGATTTGTCTCTAAATCATAGGTTTGAATCCCACATTGTGGAAATTAATTTTATCAGTGTGTAAAGCCACACGAAAAAGTGTCAGGTCATAAAATTTATGCCCCCAATATATGTCTGCAAAGTTGAATCAACTACCAGTTACAGATGCAACTAGCCCATAAACTAATGACAACTGTCAGATTAACCTTCCTATTTCAAAAACTGCTTTCTTCTCTGCTTGGCACTGTTGTTCTCCACTTAATGCACAAATGAGGTTGGCATGCTTCTTCGGGTTTGTACCCTAGCAGTAAATGTGATAACACAAATTGGCAGGAAAGCACTGTTATCTGTTGCTGTTTGTCCTGATCGGACATGTCTGGAGTTGGAAGGGTAGGTGTCCAATTTAGGGCTGGAAGGTGGGGTCTTAGGCGTGCAGAATCTTTATTGGACTACTTGTAAAGTGCCATAGCTGAAAGCTCTCGCAGGGTGACTATACTGGCTCCAGGTACAAGCCTGAGGCATGGAATAGTCTGGCCAAGGCTGTCTTCAGTGCAACTGGCATTCCACACACTGGAGAACAGTTCAGCCATCATTTTAATGACCTCAGAAGTTGCAAGCAGGATACACTCAACCAGTAACTGGCTGAGTGTAGGACTGATGACATTCCCTTGTTGTGTAAGTATACAGATAAAGATAATTTAAACTAGATAGACAGATGCATATAGGCAAGATTAATATGCATAATGCTCTTCTCTTGTTCTTTTTTTTATTCGACAGACAACCAAGAGATAATGGCAAACAGGGAAGCCCATGCTGAGCATTTAGAAAAACAGGTATGTATGCAGCACAACATAACTATTAATTTATCTAAGGTATTGCTCTTCTATACAGTAGCAGCAAATTAACCATACATATCCTAACTGTAAATTCAAGCATGTGTGTTTCAGTCTGGATCACAAGCCAACTGTAGGAGTCAATTCTAATACTGCAGTCAGACATTGTTGGTTCAGATACTACAAGTAACAAATATATATAGTAAAATCATTTAAAAATATTACATAATAATTTCAACAAAAGTGGTGTTAACTAAATCTGTATAATATGACCATAGGTTCATGGGTTCATAGGTTCATAGATTGGCACTAAGCTAACTGCCCTTGCGAGCCATATTAAGCCTAGCCAAGTATCCCTTCTGAGACTCAAACCTGCACCTTGTGTTTGTAAGGCAAACACCTTAACCATTAGGCCACCCTCCCAACCCAAGCATATGTACAGTATATTTACATTCTAAAGATTACTTTGAGCAATCGTCAGTTATAGTTTGTAGTTGTTAAAAAGTGTATTTAAATGTAAAAGTAGAAATAAATTCTTTATAGTGTAATAATTAATTGTATGTCACATGTGATGGTACTAATTATCTCTCTTTTTTTCTCTTACCACAACCCTTATCTCTATTTTTTACTTTCATATGTATAGTCACAACATTTTCATGTTACACATTTCTGACAACTCACAAAATGCTTTACAGCATAGGGGAGATAGGTCAATCACTGTGGCTCAGCCTGCCCCCACTCCACCGGCTCCTACACAGACACCCAGCACATCTGAGACCCACCTGGAAGTACTGCCTATGCTGTCCCTGCACTATATGGGCCATCCACATCAGGTAGCATTACCCTAGCAGCTAGTGCTGTGGTACTCTCTGGGAGTAGTGGCAGAGGTGGGGATTTTGTCACCCACCAGGAGTTGTCAGGCTTCGTGGGTAGGGTCATGCACAGCACCATTGGGGCATGCGTATAACAGATGGAGAGGAGGCTCTCTATTATGGTCCATAGAAAAAGATGTCTAGCACTCCAACAGACACTGGAGTAAAAGGACAGTGATGACAGTTCTGTGGGGGAGGACTAGATTCTCAATGTCCCCATGTTTGATGGGCATGGTCATCCAATGTCCCCTCCCTATCCCCAATCATGGTGTCCCCCAACCTGTTGTGTCCCTCACCATCCCTATGTCTTGTCTTGTTTGTCCTGTTTGTCTGCATCTGCTTCCTCACCTACCCTACTTACCTGACCCAGAAATACCTCTGGCCCTTACCCAACATTCCTCTCTTACTTTAGTAAAAAATAAAACATGGGCACCTGTTCCACAAAAGAAAATATCATCTCATACATAGCTCTCCTCTTTGTACAGGAGTCTTCTCAACACACTTGATTTGGGCCAGTAGGCTATACAACATGATTGCATTGTTGAGGTAACAGTCCAAATTCAGCTAATATTCAATACATATTTTCATTTTACACTATTGAAGAATTGGATAGCTATGTTTTTTTTCTACTTCCCTCCTGCACATTCCTATATTGCTTCCCTTTTGTTCTTCCCTCTGCTTTCGCTCCATTTCGCCACTTTCCTATCTACCCCATTTTAACACCTTTAATCTGGTCAAAAAATAAAATCACACACCACACACACAAGTGAAAGCAACCCAATGAAGCCTTCACTTTTTGTCTTCTGTGTTTGCGCAGAGTTTGGCATTGCGTACCAAGGCTGAGTGATGGTGAATGGCTCTTCAGTGGTGCGGTTACCTCTGTGCAATGCTACTTAAACATACTGCACTGCAGAAGCACACAGATACACTAGCTTTAAGAATTATTTAATTGCATTAAAAATACATATTTAAAACTATTAGCTACACCTGGATTCAACCCTGTATCTTCTGTGCTCAAAAAGAAATATCTCAGTACACTTATACCTGCTGCCACAAAGTCAGCTAAGCAGCAGGTATGCTTCTTACACTCAGTACTATCCACAATGCTGACTGCTGTGCCTCTCTGCTTAAAATGTTTGCACAGAGGAAAGCAAATCATTAGAACTCTCATGAGTTTATCAATGAAGTTAAGGCCCATGTTTGCTCATTGCTTAACTGTGAACAACTTCAAAAAAGTAGAAAGACTAGCATACAATGGCACCAAAATATACTTTAATAAAAGCATTCTTAAAAAACAAACCAGTTTCGGCTGTACAGTTACATAGCCTTCATCAGTGTGAGTAACAGCAAATTAAGAAATACTTTAAATACAAAATACATAGGACATGTGATCAATTAAAGATGCTCATTAAGTCCTGGTTTAAAGAGACCTCCCAGTTTAACAATCCATTTTTTCTCCATAGTGTTTAACAAATCATGCCAACCCAATTTATTATTCCTGGGTCTCATGATTTTGTCAATGATAGTGAAATTAAAAGTGGCATTTTTGTGTAACAGGATATGCTTATAAAGGGCATTAGTTTCTTTATGGTGTTTTATCTTGATAAGATGTTCAGATATTCTAAATTTAAGGGGTTTGGAAGTTTGCTCTATATAGAATGCTGAACAGTTACAACTAGCTAGGTAAATCACCCAATCAGAAGTCCAATTAGCAAAAAATCAAATATCATAGACTTGGGGGGTATTTTGACTACTGAAACATTTATTTTTTAATATCCTGGAGCAGTGAACGCAATGGCCACAAGGGTGGCAACCAATTAAAGGGTCACCTAACAAAGTAGCTTGGGTTGATTTTATATTAGGAGACTGCCCATGTTTGAAATGGTTAAAAAATGCAGCAAGATTCTTACCTTTCCTAAATGAGAAAAGACATCTATCACCCAACAATTCACTCAGTCTAGTTTCACATGTCAAGATGTTTCAGTGATGTTGTACAATGTTCATTAGTACCTTAGTGTTGCGTCCATAAGTGGTTATTAATCTTGGGGGCCCACCCCCTCTGTCACCCTTTTCTTTATAAAGAAGAAGGTTCTCATGCTCCATATTGTCTACCACATGTTTTGTATGTAAAACCTGACCCATTTTGTAACCTCTGTACCTGAATCTAAGCACTAAATCATCCCATAAATGTGTATAAGTGTTTCTATCAGAACAGATGCATTTCATTCTCATGAACTGAGATTTGGGAATGTTCTTACAGATATGCAGTGGCGGCTGGTGACTTCAAATCAAAGGGGGGCTGCAGGAGACAGCTGAATGGGTGGGGTCAATGGGAAGGGGTGCGGCCAACTAGAAAGGGGAGGAGCTATGCTCAAAAGCACAAAAACTAAATATACTGCCCTGGGTGCCAAGCCATCATTATGAGAGTCCAATCAAGACAAAATTAAGTGTAGAAGAATAAAAATATTTCAATGCATTGGCTGCATGACAGCTTAATATCTAGATGGAAACAAAAAAGGTTGTGAGGCATGAAAAAATAAATTACTTTTTTTTAAATACATTAATGGAATGCCAGTCAACATCAAGTATAAGAAAAACAAGCATCACTCAACTCAAACCACTTCTTGCAATGCAGTTCTAATTATAATTTATATTCAGCTTTATTAAAGTACCAAGTAACATGCTGAAAGTAGAAATCTCTGATGCCCCCACTTGTAAAAATGTTCCTTATCCAAAAAAAGACCTGCTGCCTGACATCTTCTTGTTTCATGGGGAAAACATGATCAAAGTAAAAAATGAAAAGCAAACAAGAAATAAGCTCAAGATACATTGCTTAAAAGGATTACTGTACAGGTTATGGAGCACACTAAAAGGATTACTGTACAGGTTATGGACCACACGATTGGCATTCTGTTTACGGGTAAAGCCTGCAGAGATGACTGGAAGTCTCCAAGTGTAATGAGACTCTTAAAATAATGTAATCATGTCCTTTATTACAAATACTGGCATATGCATTTCAATACCCAAGGCTTATACATTATCTAGTTAAGTATTCTCTACATGGCAACAGAAAGGCTTTCAATGTTGGCAATTCTTTAACAGTATGCTTATTAAAGCTTACTTGCATCTTGCAATCTCAGCCAAGCTTACCTAATGGTCATTAAAGTATTGCTACTTAAACACAGAGCAACAGGCACTTTGAGTAATAAGCATAAATCAACAGTACAAAAAATATGACAGAAACCAGACCATTCTGTAAAAATAAAGGACAGATGAAAAGCCACTCTAGTACTTGTGTCTACCTTGGATGGGGGGGATACTCGCAAATTTACACTGCATAACTACTCCTTGCCTTGCTTCGACACATCCAGAGTCACTACATGGGGGAGTGGGGTGCAACAAGTATGTCACAGATTGAAATGTCTCTGGCTGACTTGTGATGGCCCTGACGCATTTGTCATACCTCTCAACCTCAGAGCAAGAAATCTGGACAAAGCCATACAAAGAAATGGGACAAAGGCCCAAAAATAAGGACAATTTTTAAAATATTGCTCTTATAAACTTAGAAAGATAATAGAGGTCTTGCATTAGTATGAATTTTCTGAATGGTATGAAATGCGAAACTCAAATGTCTGTCATTATTTTTTAACTTAAGTCTTTAATGATTTGTCACTAATTTGCCAAAAAAACACAATTTTATGAAAAATGGACCAAAAATGTGATGTAAAAATATAAAATAGCAACACAATACAGCTGGGAACCTGTCAAAGAAGGGATATTTTAATATTAGTACTGCTAACTTGAGCAGCTGACAAAATAAAAGAATCTACATGCATTTCTGAAATAAAAGTAATCTAACTGATTATTACAGTGATTTCTTAATTATAAACCCTCCATGTTTTCTTCCAGAATTGCTATTTTGCGGAGGGATCATTAGGGGAAGAGCAACATTTTGAGCCAAAATCAGGGACAGTTGTGAGGTTTGGCTATGCCTAATTCTATAAAGCAATTTATTTGCATGTACCTCTCAACCTGTTAATGCAATAAATCTGGACAAGGCCAAATATATTGGGGGAACATATAAACAGTACTAAGAATTGCTCTTGTATAAACTGAGACAGTTGATAGAACAGGTCTTACTTTAGCATGCATTTTTCTGAAGGTTATGAAGTCTGAAACTCAGTGTGCCATTATTTAGTGACTTAATTCCTAAATGGTTTGCCAGAAAACCACAAATTTTATGAGGAACAAACCAAAAATAACAAGCAAAAAGTCTATTAATTCTTTGAAAATCTGGACAGTTGGGAGGTATGGTTCAGCTGGGGCTGCCTAAGTTTGCCACCCTTCCCCCTCACAAAACCATGGTCAAAAGGAGCCTCCCCCTGCAGCCATTCCAATGATCCATTACTTGGCTATTTCACTCCATTTACCATAAACACTAATGTGCATACTGATTTACTTCTATGATGATTTGAACTTCATTTGAAAGTTTTATTTTGCATTTTACAGCACAAACACTAAGACATCTGCTAAACAAACTTGGCATTAAAACTTCTCTGCCATTGAAACTCTCATTCATTGAAACAACATTGAAACCCACATTCAAAGAAAATACATTTTACCCATGGCAGATTAAGATTAATTCTGGGCTGTTTACAAATCATAGGCCCCTTGCATATGAAACATACATGTGCTCTTTGATACACCTTCCTATTGCTTTGAACATTTTTCCAGTAAACAATGAAACAAAATGCATGCACCAATGACAAAACTGCCCAATTCAGAACATTTCCATCATAAACGTCTACTCAAACTTCTACAGTCCACTATTATCAGTAAATATGCACAATTCTACAGTCCACCATTATCAGTAAATATGCACAATTCTACAGTCCACCATTATCAGTAAATATGCACAATCTCTGAAGTAGTAAAAAAGTCATCTAAATAATTCCATGTTAAATAAATCTGTAATGAAGAGGTTGCTGCTAGCAATCACCTTTATATTTCATGGTTTCATCGAAAAATAAAGTGTCTGATGCCCCTGAGGAATAAATTGCCTAAATTACATTAAAAATAAGCTAGTAATATTGCAATAGGAAATGAATGGCTAACTGATAACAGGCTCATAGTTAGTATCTTAACTTTCAGTACGGCAGCATTCACCCCTTATGGGAGTAGAACCAGCAACCTTCTGCATCAAAAGCAAGTACACAACCTGTTGTGCTATTAGCAATGCGAGCTGACTTAGCATAATCAGCACTAAACTTCTCTTCCCCTGCAGCTCTCCGCTCCTTGTAAAATCTACTCAATACTCAACTGCATCTCAACTTCGCAGCACAAGAAATCTGGAAAAAGCCAAATTTATTGGGGTGGGTCAAAAGGGCAAAAACAGGGACACATTAAACATTGCTTGTATAATCTTGGAAAGCTGCTAGAATAAAATGCTGTGTTACCACCATAAATGTTACTGCCAAGGTCCCTGTGCAAAAGAGTCAGAACAACATACCACTATGCCAAATCACCTGCTTTGTGAAAGAAAAATGCTGTGTTACCACCATACATTTTACTGTCAAGGTCCCTGTGCAAAACAGTCAAAGCAACATACCACTATGCCAAATCAGCTGCTTTGTGAAAGAGAGGAAGACTGAAACTTAAATGGCTATCATTTAATGAATTCAGTTCTCACCATAGCTGTCAACCTCTTAGCACAAAACACCTGGACAAACCCAATAATGAGGGAATACAGCCCTCAAACATATTCAGTGAATTCAGTTCTTGCCATAGCTGTCAACCTTAGCACAAAAAACCTGGACAAAGCCAATAACAGGGTAATACAGTCCCAAAAATAAGGACAAATTTCAAATAGTCATCTTATAAACTTAGAAAATTGCTATAATAAAAGGTTGTGTTACCATATATTTATTGCTAGAATAAAAAGTTGTTTTACTATGTATTTTTTGAAGTCTGAAATTCAAATGCCTGTCAATTGTACTTCTGATGGAACAAAAACAATTTTCAGCAGAGGCCCAGGGAGAAATACTGTAGACACATGTCTTTGTAAAATGGCAGGACACCAGAGCAAATCCACACAAACACAGGGATAAGATGCAGACTCTACAAAGAAAGCACCCCAGCCAAGAATCAAACCAGAAAACCTATAGCTGTGAGGCAACAATACTGCCACTACACCATCAAATATGTAAGGAATTAAACATTCAGAAACCTGAAGTCTGAAATGCCTGTCAATTTTATTTAACATTTGTTAATCAGGACAGTCTGACTTGGAACAAAAAAGCAATTTTCAGCAGAGGCCCAGGAAGAAATAATGCAGACATGTCTTTGTAACATGGGAGGACACAAAAGCAAACCCACACAAACACAGGGAGAAAATACAGACCCCACAAAGATAGCACCCCAGCCAAGAATCAAACCTGATAACCTGCAGCTGTGAGGCAACAATGCTACAACTGCACCATCAAATATCAAGCATTGCAACATTTACAAACCACAGATATTATGAGGAACAGATCAGATCAAATATGAGGCAAAAATCTGCAATTATTTTTACAAATGGTGGTGGGTAGGGAATTCAGGTCTTTAACACCTGCATACAAGGTACAGGGTTCAAGCCTGAGGTATTCCCTACCACACCACCATGAGTCTAACCACCAGTATATTGCACCTGGGGCATTTACACACACACACACACACACACACACACATCCAACTCCCTGTCTACACACTTACCTGCAGTAGATCTTCCAAACCACTGTGAAACCCGTGCAAATCCCCGCCTGTCGTGAGACTGCAGCAAACTCCAATCCAAACCAGACCCTGCCTGTTGTGAGATCTTCCCCCGATGAATTCCAGACTGCTGACGTTGTAGTCCGACCCTGACGTGTTTTCCCAGGACAGTCTATGCCGTTTAAAACTGCATAGACTTCTGGGAGCTCCGTTCTTCATATTTCCCAGTCAGGACTGCTGCTGAGACAATCTGCGCATGCTCCAGACTGTCTCAGCAGCAGTCTGGACTAGTGCGCATTCGCGAAAGTCCGTGATTTTATTAATTTTTTTTTCTTTTTATTTCTTTATTTTTTCTTTCTTTTACAGTTGAGGGGGCTGCAGTCCAGCAGTCCAATAGCACGGGCCGCCCCTGCAGATATGGGGTGGATGAAAGCTGGTGGCATGGAGAAACAAATTATTTTCGGGAAATTTCTGATAGACTTCAGTGGTCAATGTGTGGTCAGGTGCTCTAGAGACCAAAACATCCAAAAAATTATTTTGTTTTTATCATAGTTGACCGTGAATTCAATTCCCCATTTGTTCTCATTTAGATATGTGATGAATTCCAAAAGGTATTCCGTATCCAATCTCCACACCAACCAGCAATCATCCAAATATCTCCGCCAGATGTCCATTTCTTCTATATATAAGTTATGGGAGTTGTCATAAATAATCTGTTCTTCAATATAAGCCATAAATAAGTTGGCATATATTGGTGCAAAAGACGCTCCCATAGCTGTACCTTTTATCTGTAAGAAGCATCTGTCCCGATAGAAAAAGATGTTCTTTGTGAGCACATGTTCAGTCAGACACAGTAGCAGTGTATTAAAACCTGGTTTGTACATTTCTGTTTTATTTAACCAATATTCTAAGGCCTCTAACCCTACCCAGTGTGGAATATTGGTATAAAGAGATGTGACATCTAATGTACACATCAACCAATCTGGTTCTAATTTTACCTCAGAAATGATCTGAAGAAATTCTGTGGTGTCTCTGATACGTGCCCTAACACATTTGAGAAGTGGTTGCAGGTATTTAGTAAGGAAAAGGGACAGAGGTTCAGTAAGTGAATTCCTGACAGAGACAATAGGTCTACCAGGGGGGTTTTTTGGATCTTTATGTATTTTCGGCAGAAAATATATGTATTGTGGGCATGGGTTAGTTATGGTCAATTGTGTTTTGGTGTTATTGCTAATAATACTCTCTTCTACTGCTAAAGAAAGGAAATCATCAATTTTTTGTTTAAAGAAGGGGGTGGGGTCGATACTAAGGTGAGTATAATATCGTACATCAGACATCTGTTTATTAGCTTCCTTATCATACTGATGCCAATCTTGTACAACTACAGCCCCTCCCTTATTGGCCCCTATAATAACTAACTCATGGTTGTTGGCTAACTTGATGATATTATCAACAGATGTTTTGGATATATTGTTTGCCAAGGGACTATGGTTCCGAAACTGAAAGTGAAGATCCTTTATAATAGCATTTTGAAATAAGGACACATTCTGATTCATAGGTGGTATAAAGGAAGACTTGTGATATTTAAAGTCATCAGTGATCTTTGAGGTTGTCTGTTCCTGAAAAAATAATTTTAGATTAAGATTCCTGCAAAATGAAAGTATATCATTAACAAAACTTTCTTCAGAAACAAAAAAAACAGGTATGAATGATAGTCCTTTATTCAAAATGTCAACATCTTAGGCAGTGAGGGTATATTTAGAAATATTAGTTATATTCACATTTTTCCTTGTGTACAAACATTTGGAGCAAAGTCTCCATATTGTCTATTTCCACGGTGTTTCCTACCCCCCTCGTCCTCCTAGGTGTAAATCCTGTAGAGCAGTAGAATTCCTTCTTTTCATAGTGGGGGAGCCAGTGGCACGCACTGAATCAGTCTCTAAGCCAGAGGATGAGTCCTCGCCTGATATATCTGTGTTATGTATGGAGCCCTTTTTTAAAACAGATTTAGTACATTTTCTTTTAAAAGGTGCCCAATTATGTTGTATAAATTGAACATGTTTTTCCTTACCAATGTTAAAAGGGTTCCCTTTATCATAATCCCCTAAGTCCCTAAGGAACTTCTTTTTCTTTCATTCCTTAAGCTGGGTGTCCAGAGTGATCAACTCTTTACCAAGATTCTTAAGGCTACTATGATATATGGGTTGCCCTTCGTACTTTTTGGCCATATCACATAACTGGGTGATGGATTCTATCTCTTTGTCTATGATCCTATTGTGATGATTAGCTAGTATCTCCACAAATTTAAGAGAAGCCTGGTGTTGCACTTCCCCCCACTGTTTGATTAAAATTTCATCAGTGTTACTGACCAGTGGTTGTGTGCAAATACGTAAACCATGTGGTGTTATGCCTTTGGTTAAATAAGCCCGAAAAAGCTTGTAGTGCCAAACATTATTCCGTAATAAATGCATATGTTTATTTAAATTCAAAAATATTGCCTCACAACTTTTGATGTTGGGGCCAGCATCAGTGCCTTCCACATTCTCTCCAAGCATCTCTAGTCCAAAGACAGATAAGTCATCCCTATCAGAAGCAAGGCCCTTAAATAAATTATCCAATTCCATAATGTATGAGAAAGGTATAATAAAATATTGATTAAATGGGCCCAGAATCAATGATAAACTCCAAAATATTTGAAAAACAGAACCCAAAAGTTCTTGAAATATTAATAAACAAAGTAGCCACTGTGTTATTATAGCTGAAAACAATGCATCTCTTAATGTTATTATGTTTTTCTGTATAGAAAAGACCACGGCCGATTCATACATAGATCAATAAGCACTAGGCCCAGAATAATATGGTCACAAAGATATCACCAAAATATGATACAACCCATAATACTGTATCATATAAAACAATAGGCCATAAGCCGATCATTGTGTGAACCAATAAGCCCCAAGTCTATAGAAAAGACATCCAAAATCCAAATGTAATATAATACAAATTGTTTCCAGAATCAATAGTCAACAGTGACTAGTGTAGGGATGAAAATTGGACCATCAATAGGAGATGAATGAAGGGACCCACTAATGCTGTGCACCAAGGCCAAAAATCATGGAGCTAGGCTAAAAAATAAACAGTAATGTGGTCCAATACAAGCTTTTCAAGAAATGACCATAAGGAGTTTAGCTTATGTGTTGATATTAATCAACATTCAAAAAATGTAATCATAAAGATATGATATAATTATGTCTGAATGTAAGACAAAAAAATAGCATGATCCTCTAAGTCCAGCCAGCTATGCATATCTGTAAGAATAAATCCAAATCATGGGTCTATCCAACCAAAAGACTAGAGTCCCTGAAAACCAAAATTGAATAATGCCAATGCTTACAGAACTGACGGCATAAACAATCTTGGTAAAAAAGTGAAAAAATGAACTATCTAACTAATCTAATGGGATCAAATATGTAATAGTCAATAAACCACAGAAATATGCAGAGGTACAGGATATTAAATAAAATCTGTTATTGCAAGAAAATATGTAACAGCCTGTGATCGATTAGGCACTGCTCATAAGAAAACCAATTTCAAAAATGAGTAAAAATCCCCAGTCTGTAAATCGCATTGTTGACCATCCTTATTTCTTCCAATACAAATACTTGTAGTAAATAAAGTTATCAATCTGAAGACATAGATCAGTAAGGCGAATGATTCTGTAGATACAAAAGTATATTTATGTCCACACTCGCATGTTTAAAATGGAATACCAAGCACAACCTGCCTTAGTTACATCTCTCATGCTGAACTACTATTTAAAAATATTGGCCCCATTAGTAGTGTAAGAAATGTAAAAAAATCATCGCCCTTGTCTTGATCCAATGGAAAAAAGGTCCAAAGAATGACACCAACAGTTATACACACAACTGTCAAAAAGAAACAAATGAATTAGTTACCAAAAATCCAGTAATGGCGTTTCAAATAAAAGAAACCAAAAATGCAAGTGGAAATGTTACCAGAAAGGTCAATGTGTCCCAAAAAGTGCGTTGAAGCCCAAGAATATATTTCCAATATGTTCAAGCTGATATAATCCAACTGGAAGGCCATAGTTAGATGAATGAATGTTTCTTGAAAAGAAGAAATGGCCCACACATACCGCAAAACGCCACCAGGTGAGGAAAACATCCAAATGTTATTTATTGATAAATAGAATTCAACTCCTTCAACTTATGGAGAAAATGGTAAAATATTCCAAACAGGGTCCCCAGGAGAGCAAATAAAACCACAAAACAACATCTTGAGTGCAGTGGGTGCCACAGGCCTACTGCAGAGGAAAGCAAGGAACTGGAACAGCAGAAAACTCTGCGAGTATGGCAGCTGCATGGTCTCAATAAAGGTGAATGCACTTCAAAAAAGTAGAAAGACCAGCATACAATGGCATCAAAAAATACTTTAATAAAAGTATTCTTAAAAACAAACTGGTTTCAGCTGTATAGTTACACAGCCTTCATCAGTGTGAAACTTAAATTTAGAATATCTGAACATCTTAGCGAGATAAAACACCATAAAAAAATAATGCCCTTTATAAGCATACCGTTACACAAAAATGCCACTTTTAATTTCACTATCATTGACAAAATCATGAGACCCTCAAACATCCAATGATGATGCCACCCACTATAAATTGTCCTGCAGCATTGTAAAAGTCAAACTTATGCTAAAGCACTTGTGTTAAGTAAGTACTGAGTTCTCAAGCTGGTGTACTAGTTAGGTAAGTTCTAATCTCACTACAATCAGGTAGTGTGTGTGTGTGTGTGTGTGTGTGTGTGTGTGTGTGTGTGTGTGTGTGTGTGTGTGTGCGCGCACACACGCGTGTGTGTGTGTGTGTGTGTGTGTGTGTGTGTGTGTGTGTGTGTGTGTGTGTGTGTGTGTGTCTAGTCAGAAGAGCATAACCATGTATCCTTCAGTCATTAGGACACTCTCATGAAGTACCAATATTTTGACAGTTGTACATGCCTACACATGCATTTAATGCATGCCTTATAACATCTTCTCTCAAACATCCAATAATAATGTCATCCACTATAAATTGTCCTGCAGCATTGTAAAAGTCAGACTTGTGCTATGGCTCTTGCAGTAAGTACTGAGTTCTCTAGCTGGTGTACCTAGTTAGGTAGGGGTTGTAATCTCATTGTAGTCAAATGGTGTGTGTGTGTGTGTGTGTGTGTGTGTGTGTGTGTGTGTGTGTGTGTGTGCGTGCGTGCGTGCGTGCGTGCATGTGTGTGTGTGTGTGTGTGTGTGTGTGTGTGTGTGGATGTGTCTGTATGTGAGTGTTCAGTTGGTCGACATTTGACTAAGGATTTTACACCAGCTTGTGAGACACTGCTATTGCCATCTTTTTCTCACCAGACACTACTGATGTCATCAGCTATAAAGTGTTGTTGGACACTATAAAAGCTAGACTTATGCTGTGGTACATGCGTTAAGTACTGTGCTCTGTAAATAGGTAGGTATGGGTTCTGTTCACACTGCGGTCATTTGGTGTGTGTATTTGTGTTTGTGTTTATTCAGTTGGTTGACATATGAGAGACCATTTCATACCAGCATTTGAGACACTGCTATTATCATCTTCTCACCAGACACTACTGATGTCATCAGCTATAAAGTGTTGTTGGACACTATAGAAGACAGACTTACAACTTTTAACAATTTATTGTTTTGTTCATTGTGTAGTTATTTTTTTTACATACTCGAAGTTCTATAACTTCAAACATAATGGTTCGACCATTAGGTGCTCAGAGTTATGTAATATAGATCCACAGTCAACTGTTTGTGCATTCAACAATCACTATGTTGACAATTTTAGTACAATATGTGTGTCCACATCTATGTCAGACCCTTCTCCGAACATCTTGTAGCATACACTGATGATGTCAAACTGTATAACATGTACCCTGAAAGTATTCAAGCCAAACCTGTGCTGTGGTAGTACCATTAACTACTGTGTTTGCAAGCTACTTTACCTACACATATAGGGGTTCCAGTCTGACAGCAAGCAACTTGAGTCTCTATACATACAAATATCACTTTTGAGACAATTATCCACAGGGATGTGACTCCACATCCATGTCCTGCACTCCTTCCAACATGTTCTCCTCAACATACATTGCACTTTATGAAGTATGTTATAATCAATGTGACAGTGTTACAGTCAGACATATGTCAAAGTCAAAGTAAACTTTATTGCCATTTAGGATTACACAAGTGCAGCATTAATGAAATTCTGAGTATCAACTCACCAGAGAGTACATAAGAAGCAAGGACTACAAGAACAGTATAACATTTCAATTTAAAAAAAAAGGATTTTCAATACAAGACCCACACAAGGATAAATAAACCAATAATAACATCAAAAACACACAAGCCCCTACACAGTCATAAGAAGAATATTGTACATAGCAGAATGACAGAATAGGATTGCACTTGTTAAGATTGTCCTCCTTTGTTCATCTGTATCAGACAAACAGCAGGCGATTGCACTTGAATAGGAAAATATATTACTACATCAAAGAATAAATAAAAAAAGATATTACACACTTTTCAGCTGAGCTATGTATTGTGAATGATTACTGGCTAAATAATCGGTGGCTGGTATCAGAGTTTATAAATCTCAGTTGGGTTTAAGTAACTGGTGGTCCTGCAGCGGATACTCTGATATCTCTTTCCTGAAGACAGTTATTTAAACCAGCCATATACAGGGTGAGAGGGGTCATGAATTATTTTGGATTCACATTTAATGATTCTTGCTGTGAAGGGATCCTGGATTGATGGTAAGTTGGTGCCCATGATTTTATCGTCAATGTGCACCACTCTCTGTAGCTTCTTTCTTTCTGCTATTGTACTGTTCTCAAACCAAACTGTGAAGTTACTATTGAGAATGCTTTCCACTGTTCCTCTGTAGAATGTGGTGAGAACATTAGTTGAGAGCTTTGCTTTTATGTGCATTCAGAGAAAGTGGAGATGTTGGTGTGCTTTTTTGACCAACTATTCAGTGTTTACAGTCCAAGAGAGATCCTCTGAAATGTGCACCCCCAAAAATGTTGTAGATTTGACACTTCCCACATCTTCACCATTTATCATGAGCAATGAGTGAGTGTGTGACCTTTTCCTGAAGTCTATAATGATTTCTTTTGCTTTATTTACATTCAGGTTGATGTTGGTCTTAGCACACCAGTCAATCAATAAGTAGACCTCATCTCTGTAAGCTCTTTCATCCTCCTCTTTGATGAGGCCTACAACAATTGTATCATCTGCAAACTTAATGATATGATTGGTGTTTTATTTTGCAGAACAGTCATGGGTGAGGATGGTGAACAACAGAGGGCTTGGCACACAACCCTGAGGAACACCGTTGTTGAGTATTATGCATCCTGAAGTGTTGTTACCTGCGCATGTTTTCTGTGGTTTGTTCGTCAAGAAGTCGAGGATCTAGTTGCACATGAGCTTGCTAACTCCAACATGTACAAACTTGTCAATAAGCTACATTGGAACCACTGTACTGAATGCTGAGTTGAAGTCAATAAACAACAGCCTGACATAGTTGTTTCTTCCCTCCAGATGATCAAGTGAGAGGTGAAGTGCCATTGAAATAGCATCCGCAGTGGATCTGTTAGCCCGATAAGTTAACTATAAAGGGTCGAAGGTGGATGGAAGGTTTGTAGACAGATGCCTTTTAACTATTTTCTCAAAGCATTTCATAACATTAGAAGTTAGAGCAACTGGCCTGTAGTCATTAAAGCAGGCTGGATTAGCTTTTTTGGGGAGAGAGACAATATTATTCACCTTAAAGCAAGAGGGAACTTTGCCAACAATAAGGGATGTGTTGAAAATATCAGAACTGAGCATAGTTTGTCTGCACAGCCTTTAAGCACTTTGCCCAGTATTTTATCAGGACCAGAAGCCTTTCTGGGGTTCTCCTTCTTAAGTTGAGATCTCACTTCACTGGAGTTAAGGCTGAGCATCCCCTCCTCCTGGTTGATAGGTAGCCGTATAGCAGCCACATTATTCTTCTCTTCAAATCTGCCAAAGAAGGAGTTCAGTCTGTCCAGTAATTCAATGGTGTCTTCACACTCAGCTGACTTGGTTTTATAGTCAGTAATCTGTTGTATATCTTGCCAGAGAGTCCTGGTGTCCCTCATGTCTGCAAACTGACTTTATAGTTTCTTTCCATATTCCTTCTTGGCCTCTTTAATGCTCCTTTTTAGGTTTACTCTTCACTGAGACCCTCCTTATCCTTGCCCCTGAATACTACATTTCTTGCCTTCAGGAGATCATAGACTTTGTTGTTGATCTATGGCTTTTGGTTTGCTCTGATTTTGATTATTTTGATGTCAGATACATCATCAACACACTTAGTGATGTAAATTGTTACTGTTTGAATGTAATTATCTATGTTCACCTGTTCGTCTGACATAGCTGCCTCTTTGAAAATGTCCCAGCAGGTACTACAAAACAGTATTGGAGACATTCCTCCTGATCTGCTTAACTGTGGGCTTTTCTCTGATCAGAGCCAATTTGTAGGCAAGTAGAAGCATGATAGTCAGATGGTCATAGCTTGCTAAGTTAGGTTATTGTGTTGCTTTCTAGGCACCTTTGATGATGAAGATGCCTTGTCTAGAATATTTGCAACCCTTGAATGGAAAATCTACAAACTGATAGTAGTGGGGTAGCACATCTCTCAGATCTGCTTGATTAAAATCATCAGCAACCATGTGTGCAAAGTCTGAGTTTTTCCTCTGCAGCTCACAGATAGAGTTGTAAAGATTGCTCAAGGCCTCAGTGGTGTTTGCACTGGGAAAATTGTATACCACTGTTACATGTATTCCATTTAGCTGTCTAGGTACATAAAAGGGTCTGCATTTTAAGGACAGGAACTCTATAGATCATCAGAGCAATGTGACTGAACAATCTCACCATTCTTACACCATCTTCCATTCACATAGATGCAGACTCCACCTCCTTTGGCCTTTCCACATAAAGCTTGACATCTGTCTTCATGAAAGGGTATGAAACCTTTTAGGCTAACAGCACTGTCATTGATCTTGTTATGCAGCCACATCTCTGTAATCATCAATAAACAGGTATTTCGCACCTTATTTTTGCTGTAGAGTTCCAGCCTCAGGTTATCCATTTTCCCATCCAGCAAGTTTGCATTTGCTAGCTGTATTGAAGGTAGTGCAGGCCTGTGAGTGTATGTGGTGTTGCTACTGTTACATTGCATGGCATTTATATTCTATACCTACACAGGTGTAATGTTCAAATCAGGCACAGTCTACTGGTGTGTGTGTGTGTGTGTGTGTGTGTGTGTGTGTGTGTGTGTGTGTGTGTGTGTGTGTGTGTGTGTGTGTGTGTGCGCGCTTGTGTGTGTGTGTGTGTGTGTGTGTGTGTGTGTGTGTGTGTTTGGTGGTACATTATGGTCATTGTATGAACTTTGGAATCCCCCTTCATTTCAGTACCACTTAGGGGAAACTTTCACGCAGCCCCATGCATCCACCATCCTCATTTTTCCTCTGGCCACATGACATCCTTCCTGCATAGGGGTGGAGGGCATCCTCATGTCAATATTGCATACACACATCAAGTAGCAGAGTCCTACCATGAGCTTCTGCAAGCCATCTCCAGGCCACTACATGTGTGATTGCTAATTATGTCATGGTGTAGTGTACATGTCCCATATGGAGAGTGGCAGTATGTAATGCAATTAAACCAATATACATACACACAATAGTCTTACAGGGAGTTTATTTTTAATGGTATAATAATGGCTAGGATTTTCTGTGATATTGGCCATTAGCCTAATAATATCCTTTGACCCTATGAACAGTTGACATGTCAATGTTGCTGTCATTTACATATGCTATATTGAGGTGTGGATGTACAGTATGGCTACAAGAGGGTCTTACAATCTGTGATGTGAGCTAATGTATTGATGGCCATTGCTGCAATTGCAGTACATGTTCCTTTTATAACAGCTGTAGTAGTATGCCTCCTGAGAACTGTTGACATAGTATGATACACTTTTATGTATATTTGTGGTGTATTAGGTCATGTGTTGTTGTACTGGAGCAGATCAACCTTCTATACAGTTTGCATTCCGCAATCACAGTGACACTTCCAGTATGGCACAGGTGTGCATGTGTCTACATACAATCATTAACTGTTCTGTGACAGATATCAGTATTGATTCATATTGATTACATGGTCAAATAAGTCTTGTCTCATACACGTTATGCTGTGATATATGCAACCAATGTATCACATGTTTTTATGCAATTACAACCTTGTGGAATTCACTGTATGTGCAGTTGTGTTGCTATACCCAAGGATTAGTCAGGTGGTCAGCAATACCATTGTGTGACTATTAGCATTTGTGTCAGGAAATGTTCTGCATGAGCCACAAAAAAATGATCTGTAATGTGTCCTGATAGGACATCAGGCCACTCAAATGTAGCTTGACCATGAAACACATTGGCATATGTTGTGCAAGTGATATAAGTATGTGACATTGGTACAACTGTCCAATTATATGCAAAGGAACAGTGTGTGGAATGTGATGAAGGCCCAAGGTTGTATTTGGAGGTCTTTTCACAAAATCATTTATTCCAATACATATGAAATGTTAAGTGGAATACACAACTAAGCACAGAGATGTGTTAAGAGACAATCCGCTAGCTGACAGGTTGTCTCACACATCAGCCCACTGTCACCACTGGACATCAGCCAAGCTATACATGCAAACTTTAGTCAGTTTTTATACTCAAGAGAGCATCTCATCTGTGTACTCTGTATAGCTAATAACACAGAATCAATGGGCCCTGACAACATCACAGATTGCCTACAGTGTGTCTTAAAACATGAACTACCAGACACAGTTTCATCTGTACTTCATCACAGCCTCTAGACAGCCTATGCTCCCTTGAAGGGAATAAAGCACAGGCATCCTTCTGAATGGGGGGGAGGCATCACCTGATGCATGGAGTTATAGATCCATCTGTGAGGTAGACCAGGGAGTCATCATGGACCTTTTTCTGTACTAGATGCTCAGCATGTAACTATGTTGTTATTTTTTTAGTTACATCAATGATGTTCTCTTTAGTCCTAAAGGAAATTTTACTTGTGTAACATCTAATGTTATTTATGTTCTCAGATGCTCCTGCACTGCAGTCTCTTTTCTATAGGTGAAACTAAGAGAAGTTTTAAATTGAGACTGCAGGAGCACATTAAAGACATAAAAATGGAAAAAGTTGCTAGTCCTGTTGCTATGCATTTTAAGTTGTTTCACAATAGCAATCCAGACTCTCTGCAAGCCAGCATCCTAGAACAAATTAACTGGGGTGTTGGCAACTCTGGGTTTAAGAATAAACATAATTTGTTATGTAAAGAAAGTATTTATATTTTAAAATACAAAACTTTAAGTCCTTGTGGACTTAATACTGAATGTTCATGGAAACTTTTGACATAATTGTTTTCTAAATATAATCGAAATACAGTATTTATGTTTTAGATATTAATTAACTAGTTAAGTGTTTTATAATTGATAGTTAATGTTTGTATAAAATGGCACTGTTTTTCCTTACTGATGTACTGCTAGAAGGCATTTCTTGCTGAAGCACTAGAGACTTGAGACGTTCTTGTTAATAAAGTGCAAGCTGGTGAATTTTACATATTTTTTTCTGGCCTTTTTGTCATAATTTCATACTTTTGGGATTTTCTTGTTGCATTTTTATAAAGCACATGCATCCTTCTGACTGGGGGGGGGACATCACCTGATGCATGGAGTTATAGACCCATCTGTGAGGTAGACCAGGGAGTCATCATGGACCTTCTCTAAAAGGACACAGATAATATCCTGACTGTGTACTAAACCCACATTTGATTCGTTAAGCCTACATCATGTCTATTACAACTGTTCACTGTTTTCAAGAAGGTTACCAAGGGTTTGCATGATGACAATAGTATCATCCTGTGTAACTTGACTTGGACAAAGCATTTGACACAAATCCACAGTCAAGTATTACAGAGAAACTGTCTCAAGTTGCCCTAAACACCTACGTCACCAAGTGGGTAGAGAACTGGATCACATACATGACAGATAAATATTTTGCAGTGTGTGAAGTCACATCTGTCTAGAGTTCAGTAACCAAGTCTGTACCTCAGTGCTCTCTGCTTAGCCCTTTCCTGTCCATTATTTAAATCTCAGACATCAAAACTGACTTACACATTCTTTCTCCAACCAACTTTGTGGAGACCTGCAACTTGTGGACAATCATTGAATCTAAGTGTGGTATTGGTATAATACATACAGTATCAACACACACAAAGGATTGCTGCCACAGCCCTGGGGACATGGTAGATGAGGAAAAGTCATGGGGGATTAGTTCCATTATGAAAGCAAATACACAAGATAATTACAATACAGACAGCACACCCCTGTGAGCAGACCAAGTGGTATGTGACCTGTGTACTCAGGGAGATGGTCTGCAGAACGTCCACTAGCATGTGCCCACAGTGGTGACCACTTCCTTGTATGTAACACAACTACTGAGTATGTGCGGGACATCCACATTAAAGGGGCATTATAATTCCATTGTTCTCAGCCCTCATCCCACCAATAATTGATTACAAACCACCCTTTTGCATGTACCTCCCAACATATCTTCCAGGGATGAGTTACTAAAGTATACCACATTTGCCATAGTGAGCTCCCTCGCATCGTATTGGCCATACCTAAGTATTCTTTTTGGTGTATAAACGTCAGAGTATGATAGTGCGGAAACCCCTTCTAGGTGTTATACAAGATGCATATGTGATACATGTTCCTGTGATGCACACAGTAAGTGCATAGTTGATAAATAACATTGATAGCATGGGTTACATTTGTGAAAGTGTGGATAGCAGCATATATTTACCATGCACACCTGTCAACTGTCTAGGATTGCTCATAATTTCAAACACTGGTGTAAGAGTGTCCTTCCTAACACTTCCGGAAATATTACATTTTGAGGAAGGTCTGCTTGATTCCCCTCAGAGATTGTTGATGAATCATAATAGTTGTACAAGTGTGTTCTTGCAGAACCATCTATGATCACTCAAAGTCATGTTATGTCAAAGAATAGGATTCCTGATGGTATTTTTCTGATATTGTCTGCCTGTGCGTGCTTCTGTCTACTGTTATACATGAGCCTGTTACTATGTGCCATGCTTGGTTGAGGCTATACTGATATTACATTCATATTCAGGCAATTCATTTTGCCAAGCTTCACAATATGCACCTGACCCCTGTTGTATATACCATGCCTGATATATGCCCTGTCCATTGTTCATGTCAGGATGCTTATATCACAAATAATCTTCTCCAGTGATATGTCACCTTGTGTGACAGTCATATAATATACAACAACTGTTTAGTCCATACTGTATCATGTTAATATGTGATTAGTGTTCATGCTACAACTGTCTTTATTGACATGCCCTCATCTGCTGTACATTACCATGTTTCACTTGTCTTCCCATGTGTTCATTCCTACAATTCATCTGTGTGTCTCTTTTCAATGTGCACAGTTCCCTCTGACTATTTATTTATAATGCAGTCTATGTACCCTTACTGATCATTTACACAACTTTTATTCAGTATGCCTGAAATAAGTTTCCACAATACTCTGCACAGTATATATGTTCATGTAATGTGTTGGAACTATATACATCGGTTTATTATTAACCCTGGCATCATTGTGGCATTCAATGCAATCTCGCAGACCTAGTTTACCTGTAGATGAACAGGTTTGCATGTCTGCTGGTGTCCTTGTTGCTTTACATGATTTCCTGGCTGGCAACACTGTTGCTTGCCACAAAACCATGCTTGTTTATGTTTAAACATGGTGCGCAGCATGCATATGTAATTATTAGTGCTGCTTACAGCACAAACACGTATAATCTATGCAAGCTTTGCGTGAAGCCTACACAGAATTTATTGAATCCCCAGGAGAGACTAGAGTATTTGGAATACCATAAGTAACTTGCATGCACCTTATACGTTTATTCACGTAACAACTGTTAGCTACAGCTGACCAAGTGAAGCTAGACTGATATGTCTGACATTTAAGGAAAAGTATGGAGGTTGGCCTGTCAGTTGCTGAAGGACTACAAATTAGCTGCTTAAGAAAACTCTGTAGTTCATTGTAAAGGCTTTAAAGTGAGCTGTAAAATGATTAGAAGAAGGTTAGTTACCACCACAGCTCATGGTAGTTTGGGTTAAAAACTCCCAGAGGCTGTCTAAAATGCATGCAGTTCAGTCTACTGCCACTTTATTTAAATGAAAGTGAATCTCCCCCACCTTCCTTAAGTCTAGCAAGTGCTAAGCAGTAAAATAATATTGCAGATGGAGTCAGTGTGTAAGCAAACATAAAACAATGCAATAGCACTGCAAGTCCTGATTTAGAGGTATGCCCATTATTTACCACAGTGGAAGGTAATTACGTACAAAACCTCTCAACTCTCATACAATGATAGCGGTAATCTCTGGCTCTCACCACACACTCTTGGTGTCCATGAACTGTGAGTTACTAGTGGATGAGGACTTGTTGGTCATAGAAGGATGGAGGAAAAAAAGAAAAAAACATTTGTAGGCAAATTACCTTTTCTATGTTTTTAGGAAGACATCTGACTATATTTATAGGTTTATAGTTGTTATGTTTGAATCCCCTTTGGGGATGGAAACTATTTTTTGCTTCCTCTAGATTTCAAGACATCCTTTTCAATATTTCTTTTTTCATATGGTGGTTCTTAAGGGAATTGTTAATATATTGTGCTATAAGATTGATATACTCAAGAGGACAGTTGTCAATAGCTGAACAATGCCCTTAGTTTTTGTAGAAAGTACTTAGCTAAAGTTGATTTATGTTATTTTTTTATTTTTTGTTTTGTTTTCTTTTGATAACTGAAGATAGTCTGGCTGAATATATTCTCTTTTCTACACTGATTTTTGGAAGAAGTTCCATAGGAATCACTACAGCAGGTACAGTAGGAGATACACTGGGCAGTACTAGTTACATTAAGTGCATTTCATGTTAAACAAAGAACGTCATAGGGGAGAATGATGTCTGGTGATATTTTGTACTATTTGTGTGTAGGCATGTTGCCATAGCAGTATTTAGTGGAGGTCTGTTACCAAAGGGATAACTTATTCTGCATTTGTCTTTTCCTAATGCATCCTTGTTACCCTTCCAAAAGCTGCAAGGGTTGTTATGTCTTTTGATTTGAATGGAAACATAGAGATTTGCTTTTGCTTTTCAGGTAGTTAGTTTGCATTTATTTTGCAAGTATGTGTAAGTATATTGCTCTGCTCTTTACCATTAGTTTTGTCTACTTTCCAAAGTTTGTCTCATTCTACCACTATTTTTTTTGTTGTTTTCTTTTTTTAATTAAAAGAGTAAGCAATGGTTATGTTGCATATTTGACATAGATATTTTTGGATGCTGCTAATTGTTTAGTATGTCTTTTAATGCTTTGTTTATAGATGGCATTAAATCATCTACTGTGAGCCTCTGTGGTTGACCATAGATGGCATTTAATTGTCTACTGTGAGCCTCTGTGGTTGACCAGCTATGTCTTAGCTCATTATTGTGTTCTCCTGTTACGTTTTAATGTTAAAATATATTGTTATTATTTGGGTGGTAATAGGGGTGTGCATTCAGGTGGTATAAGTAGAGAGATGGGAACTGATGCTCATGTAATTAAAGGGGTGCAAGTATTTGGTTAGGATCCAGTGAGTAAAGTTGGCTGTCCTATTGTTTTATTATATCTAGTGGGCACTTTAGTACTGATAATCAGTGAAATTATTTTACAGATGCATTCACTCTTTGAAGGAAATTCTAAGGTATGTTGAAGTTAATTAATATAACTGTTTTCAGCATCTGAGTGTTCCTCTACCTATGTAAGAGTACTGTATGTGGATTTGAGGGCCTTTTAATGTTTGAGGTACATAGGTTCATAGGTTGATACTAGGCTATCTGCCCTAGGGCATTTATAAGCCTAGCCAGAGTATGTTTGGCTTTCGCCACCCTTTTAGATTAGTTGACTGTGCCGCTGTATAGTAGGTCACAGAAGGTAGCCCTTTTAAGGTTTGTTTACTGTACCTCTGTCAAGCAGTGACACAGAAGAGATCCCAGGTGTAAACGTACGATCTCCCATCCATTCATCAAGATTTCTCTTGAAGAGGGTCAGTGAGGGGCTCTGCCTGACATGGATTGGGATTTTGTTCCAGAGTGAGGGGAGCCTCTGGGATATGAATCTGTCCCTCCAGCATGTCCTATTTATTTCTGTGCTGAGGTTCAGGTCCCTGGAGCATGTAGCTCTAAGGGATTTAGATTTCCTGAGGTGAAGCATGTCCATTAATTCTGGGTTGGACATGGCTTTATATGTCAGACACAGATCGCCTCTGAGTAGGCGGTACGCAACTGAGTAGAGCTGGAGTTTCTTTAGCCAAACTGCATAGGGCATCTGTTTGAGCCCCTTGATCCTCTTGGTGAGATACTTTTGGGGTCTTTCCAGTTGCTGAAGGTGTCGGGAAAGGTACATCCCAAATGGGGCATTGTACTCAATTATGGGCCTGATAAGTGATGAGTAGAGGGGCACAATGCCCTCTCTTGATCTAGATGTGAACCCTTTCATGATAAGGTGGGATATATAGAAGGTCTTTCTAACCACTTTGGCAACGTGATTGTCAAAGGAGAGATTGCTATCTACTTGGGTCCCCAAGTCCCTAATTACTTCTTCCGTACTTAATGGATTACCACCTATGTGGTAATTTGTGGGCACTTTGTTTTTTCCAAAGGGGATGACTATGCACTTTTTGGCATTTAGCTTTAGGCCATGGCTCTGGCACCAGTTATCCATCTCTGTGAGACCCTTTTGGAGGATGCTTGTGTCAGTCGGAGAGTCAATTATAGCACCCAGTTTGCAGTCATCTGTGAACTTGGTCAGCCATAGTCCACCCGTGTTAGCCTGTACCTCGGAGAAATATATACTGAACAAGAGAGGTCACAAGACTGAGCCTTGTGGGACACCACTTGTAACTGGTTTAGAGTCTGACATGGCACCTGCTATTCTGACCATGTGGGTTCTATCCCTGAGCCAGTTTGCAACCCATCTTGTGACATAGGGGTTGATATTTAAGCTGATGAGCTTATTTATGATGCCCGAGTGGGGTATTGTGTCAAAGGCCTTTGCGAGGTCCAGGTAGGCTGTGTGGACTACCTTCCCTTCATCTATGGCTTTGGTAACTGTTTAGTCAACCAGGTTCAAGAGGCAAGATCTGCCCTTAACGAAGCCGAATTGGGTAGGATCCAGTGTCTGGAGGTTCCCAATGTCTTTGTTTATGATTTCCATGATGATACTTTCATAGCTTTGCAGACCAGGCTAGTCAGGCTTATAGGGCAATAGTTTCCGGGGTCTGTTGTGGCACCACCTTTGTGGAGTGGGACCACTGTTGCTGTACGCCATTCCTTGGGAACATATCCTGTAATAAGGCTGAGATTGAACAGTTAGGATCATAGGATCACAGGAGGTTACTAGGCTAATGACCCTAGGGCCCTTTCAAGCCTAGCCAAATTTACCCTTTATTTCCATGATCAGCACCTATCTCCCCTGTCCAAGAGGGACACAGGTGGAACCCCTGGGGCAAATTTATGGTTACCCACCAAATTGCCCAGATTGCGTCTGAAGAAAGCCAATGAGGTGCTCTACTTGACTTAAGGTGGGAGTCTGTTCTAAAGGTATGGTAACCTCTGGGAGACAAATCTGTTCTTCCAACAGGTTCTGTTAATGTCCCATACCAGGTTAAGGCCTTTAGAAGGTTACATGAAGGCTATTTTTAGACTTATATCTGTATGGATGACTATTAATGCTTGAGGGGCAGCAGAAAGGACAGAGATAGGATAGGAAAAGGCACAGAGCTCTATAATAGCTGTGGAACAGCAGAAGTCACAGAACCGATGGGAACAATTACCAATCAGCAGAATAGAAAGATACATTATGGGATATTAGGACACAATGAAAACCACAGAGATAGAAATATTAAGAAATAAACATACATTGTTATGAATTAATTCTTTGTTCAACACAATCATTTTCTTGCCAACCACTATAAAGAAATAATTCAGTCCTTACCCAGATTGCCTCTGATATAGTTCTCTTTTCTGCCTGCCTGAAATGGTAATGGTAGAGACAGTGATCTTTTTCTGGCATTTCTGACATTTTCCAACTTCACCCACTAGGTGGAGTACGTCACAAAAACTGCTATGCTTTCAGAATTTAAACCTTTTTTTCCCATTATTGTAAACATTAAGATAACTTAATGTGACACACAAATGTAATAACTGTAACTATAAAGCCTGATAAAGCCTAGAGACTTATGTGCTCACATATGTAAAAATATAAAGTTTGTTCTTAAGCTGTTGTTATCCATATGAGAGATGAATCTATATAAGAGATGAATCTAACCTCCACAGGTTCAGTAGTGTAACTCTTTAAACATAGAAAGATGCAAAAATATGCAAGCAATACAATATAACAAAAAGGTGTGCTGAATCAAGCAGTAAATATAGAAGCAAGCTTTTGTAAGACAAAATCACAGATAGTTTATTACATATAACAAAGTATATGCTCAGTTTAGATTAGAGCAATTATAGCAGTGTGAAACTAACAGTTCCAGCATGAAACATACAGCATATGAAAGTAAATAACTAGAATTCAGTCTGGGGAGGCAAATGGTCCCACAAGGATAAAACAGAATTACAGAACTTAAGTTCAGGTTCATGGTTTTAAGTATAAGCATTGGGAGTTCATTTCAGTTTTAAAATTTATCCTGGTCTGAAATATACTGAAGATTTCCAAATGAATTCCAGCAGTCCATAACGATTCATGTAGTGTAGTACACCCACAATTGTGGAACAGAATTGTCTTAGAAGACCTTATTTATTTGTTTGTTTGCTTGTGTTTGCTAGGTAGAAAATTCCAAGACTGGGGAGAAAAGGGCCCTACAATTCCAGCCTGAAGATACAATATATGAAAGTAAGTAACTAGGGTTAGTCTGATAAGGCAAATAAACCCATAATGACAAATTATAATCACAGAACTTAAGTTGAGGTTCATGGTTTTAAATCTAAGCAGTGAAAACTCATTAAAATATTAAATGTTATCCTGATCTGAAGCACACTGAAGATTTCCAATAGCCAGTAATGACTTGTACAGTGAAGCACACCAAACATTTCTGTATAGCATTGCCTCAGCTGACCTAACCTACTTTCAAGTGAGGCCTGGGGAGAAAAGATGCATTAAAGAAACAAATACACTGCATTTGTGCAGAAAGTGAAGACACACAAAGACATATTATTTACAATTTTAAATAATCCGTGAGAGGGGTCCATATGTCTTCTCAGGTTATAGTATCTTTGCAGTTGCATCCCTGAGAGAGTTGAGAAGTTACCCAAGTTAGCTCTGAAGGCAAGCTTGTGCACATTTTGCACTGTATACTATGGTAGACCACGCCAATGTTTAGATAATATTGATGAGTGATGAATGACCTTGTGGTTATAGGAATGATGGGACCTTGTGAGGTGCAGGCTGGCAGAGCCAAATCAACATTTTGGAATGTGTCATTCAATAAGGATTATGGAGGGAGAGCCATTGGCTCTAAATAAGCTACAATATGTTTGTCTGAATGGCTTGAGACGATTTTAGAGATTCTGTTATGTACTTCTAGTTTTGTAGTCCCCGCGGTAGTGGTGCTGCGGTAACATTGTCGCCTCACAGCAAGACGTTGTCCCGTTCGATTCTCAGCTAGAGCGTCTTCTGTGTGGAGGCATGCATGAATGGGCGTGCCTCCGTTGAAGGTTGTGCATCAGGGCTGGTAACTCAGCACGTAAAAATCCACTACCAAACATTAGTGGACCGGAGTTCCGCTGTGGTGACCCCTAACCGGGATAAGCTGAAAAACACAACAACAACTTCTAGTTTTGAGTCATGGCAGACTGTAAATTGCTAAGGATATTAGAGCCAAACAAATGAATGGCTAGCAGAAATGATCATAATCAAAAATGTAATATTATTTTAAGATAACATTCAAAATGTGTAAGGAAGAATGGAATAAGTCACATTAATTCTGCTCCCTAGCATAAATTATGAAGTGGATTAGCAGAAATAAGCAACACAGATGTTTAAAGAGCTTCCTCTTGAAATTCCAGGGACCACAATTGAATTCCTCAAAATAATAAGAATAAAAGTGGCAATATGGTAAATACATACTAAGTCAGAGGTTGCTGTATCATTGATTATGCCACATACTCTGAGCTGAATCAGTCTTAATTATGTGTGTATGTGTGTGTGTGTGTGTTTGTGTATGTGTATGGTTTCAGTTTGAAATGCTGGCACTTCATTTTACAAATATGTATATAGTTGTATATATACATATATAATTTATATGTATATATGTGTGTGTGTATATAAATATATGTGTGTGTGTGTGTGTGTGTGTGTGTGTGTGTGTGTGTGTGTGTGTGTGTGTGTGTGTGTGTGTGTGTGTGTGTGTGTGTGTGTGTGTGTCTGTCTGTATGTGTGTAGGTGTATATATACGTGTGTGTGTGTATGCATGTATATAGTTGTATGTATACAAATATAATTTATATGTATATATGTGTGTGTGTGTGCGTGTGTGTATATAAATATATGTGTGTGTGTGTGTGTGTGTGTGTGTGTGTGTGTGTGTGTGTGTGTGTGTGTGTGTGTGTGTGTGTGTGTGTTTGTGTATGGTTTCAGTTTGAAATGCTGGCACTTCATTTTACAGATAACTGTAAAAGATATTCTTACATATCAACATTTCTGTTCATCAAAGTGTGCTACAGTCAATGTACTGTTAGTTGACTTGCACTGCAGGGGTATTTTCACTTTGTTCACTGTTGTGCAACTATGAAGTTAGAACAAATAAGTTATGGGGTTATGGATGCAACTCTTCCCCATAAAGTAATGAAATGTATAGTGTGGGTGTGATGTTCAGTAGATGTAGGGTATGGTGCTGTCATCAGAAAAGGAAACATGTTTTAGTTTTCCTTTTTCCATCATGTGTGATTCAGTCATTCGGTCATGTGATTCAGTCATATGGGGAGTTGACTGGTTATGAGATCAATGAGTTAGTTTTAATATTATAAATATCACCCAGTTTAGATTACAATAAAGCCTTTGATTCAGTCCCACCCAGGAGACTGGTAGGCTGAAATATCAAATGTGGGTGAAAAGTTAGCTTAAATGGGTGTAAGAATGGCTGAGTGTCTGAAGGCAAAGAATGATGGAAACAGTGTAGGGGAAATAACACTTATAAGTAGGGTTCCACAGGAATCAACTATGGATCCAGTGCTCATTGAGATGTTCTCCTTGTATATGGAACTGAGGAGATGAGCCACACTGACGTAACTAATACAATGATAGGATGGGTTGGGTTTATTGGGAAAAACCTTGCTGGGAGATACAGAGACACCTGAAATGCAGAAAAGTAATGGCTCAGATTCAGTGCCAGAAAGTGCAAAAGTACTTTACCTGATATTCAGCAATCCCTTGGTAGATTACTTATTAGGTAATGCCACAGTGAGAAGCACAGGGCAGTAAAATGATGTCAGTCAGGTGATGTGCCTGCAGAAACCAGCTACCTAACAAATGGAGTAAGCAGAGTTCGGAGCAACAGGGTGCTTTGGAGTATCCTATGAGGAGCAGACTTAAGATGCAAGGATTAATTAATGCAACTTTTCAGATATCTTCTCAGCTTACAGTTCGAGTACTAAAGTAAAGGTTTCATGCCCATTTAGAGAGAAGAAAATAATGCTAATGGAAAGTGTCCAAAGGGAAGACCCCAGGGTGACTTTGGGATGATAAGAGGTATGAAAAGAGACTGAAGGCAATAAATCTTTTTACCATGGAGGAAAAGAGGGGAGAGAGGGTACGTGATATGGGTCCATAAGGTTTTGATAGGATAGAAAGAGGACCTGGATTTAAAGATGAAAGATGGGGAAATAAGCAGGAATCCATTTATAAGACAAAAGAGACAAACTTTGGTTTGGACATCAAGATCACCAGGCAGGTGGAAAATAGAAAATCATAGACTGCAATTTGGCAATTTTTTTCAGGAATGCCTGGAATTCATCAAAAACTACAGAAAGGGACAGATAAGGGGCAAAAACAAAATGCCAGTGCAGAAAAATGGCAATCTAGATGGACACACATCTTTTATTGATATTATTGTTATTATTATTATTATTATCATGTAATGTGGTGTCAGTATAACATATACTAGAAGCACAACCAAGAAAGAGAAATGATGATAAGAGAAATGACACGTGTGAAGCAACAGAAGGAAAAAATGCAAAACTTAATAATGACATTAACTTAAGACAAGGCCCTTACATATATATATATATATATATATATATATATCTTGCAGTGATCATTGATCCTGTAAATAATCAGGTGAAAACTATCACAGTACAAATATTAACATGCTTGATAAACATATACATATATATATATATATATATATATATATATATATATATATGTATATATATATATATAAAGAGATTTACAGAAAGTAAGCATGGAAAGAAAGAAATCTTGCTGTAAACACATTTTCGGAAAGGTGGCTACCTAAACTAAACACCATGTGACAAGAGGTCCCCAGTGGAGAAATATATAAGGGAAATAATGAAGACCACAATGGAGCTAAAGACATGAAATTCTCACGTACTGAGAGGTTAATACCTGTCTTAGAAGACTGCTATAGAGAAATCAGTAAAAATGTCTCCTAAAGATGCATTGGATGGGCTTATTATTCTAACAGCTAAACATGTTTAAAGAAAATTACATTCATATAAGTCTTGTACTGCGGTGGTGGTGCTGCAGTAGCATTGTCGCCTCACAGTAAGACATTGTCCTGTTCAATTCTCAGCTAGAGCGTCTTCTGTGTGGAGACATGCGTGAATGGGCATACCTTCGTTGTAGGTTGTGCGTCAGGGCCGGCAACCCGGCACGTAAAAATCTACTGCCAATCATTAGTGGACTGGAGTTCTGCTGTGGCGACCCCTAACCGGGAAAAGCCGAAAGACACAACAACAACATTCATATAAGTCTTGTCTGATATTCTTTACAAACCTATATGCTAAGACTTATGCAAATGTCTGGATTAGAAGAATAGAGAAGGTATGGCAGTTTTTGATCTCCATAGCTAATTAGTAAACAACAGAACCAGCAACAACAACTAAATAATCTTGCAGAAATCAGCTGGAACACCCACAGAGTAATGTTGAACGGTGCTAAATAAGTGAAGCCCAACTCAGACGATTAATTAATGTTTTTAACAATTAATTATAATCATATTTGAATTACTTGAAAATATCAGTACACAAGTTTTAAATGTATAGTGTACATTTTGGTTTATTAATTTTGAATATTTTTGATAAGATATTTACTGGGTTGTATACCCTAATGAGCAAAATAGGAAGTTAGCTCTTTATCACTGTAGTGAACAAGTATTATTATAACGTTTATATTTTTTACATATAATACTATATTTATAATGTTTTAATAGTCAGTGGATTGTTAACATTTATATTTATGTACAGTATGTTCATATGTGTTTATGGAATTGTTTATTAAGGCACTTGCACGTTAAAAATTTGAATGAGTTTTGGCGCCAAAAAAGACTAAATTACTAAAAGTATCTTGAGTTTGTGTTCTGATGACGTCCACTTTTTGTGGGTGAAAGCGCATAACCAGAGATCTATGTATATTTTGTTGCTTGTGGATATAATAAACCTTCATTTGCCTGTTCGAGTTTGGCTTCACTTATTTAACACCGTTCAACATTACTCTGTGGGTGTTCCAGCTGATTTCTGCAAGATCTCCACAGCTAAGAATGAGTTTATGAAATATAAGCAACTGTCTGGTCTAATTGTATGAGTTGTATGCATGAAATTCAAGGAGCACAGCAAAAGAGAACACACTTGACATCATATCCAGGAAAAAGCATATGAAAAGGCATCATGGAATTTCATTTTAGATATCTTGAAAAAATTAACTTCTAAGAAAACATAAGGAAGACAATTAGAAGTTTAAGTATAAAACCGAGATCTAGGCTATATCTCATTAGAACTGTTCTGAGCATTTCTTCAGGTATAGAAACAAGCACTGAGTGCCATCTTTCCCAGCCCCATCTAACTATTTTAGTAAGCTTAAGTGACTGAAAATCAAGATACAAGTATGTGCAGTTGATTTACTGATTCATACAAAAGTCAGAATAATCATTTAAAAAATGGAGTGATGGATTAAGATATTCTCCCAGTTTCACATTACAGGTATAGAAAACTTCCTATAAATGAGTCATTCAACTTCTACACCAGAAGAAAGGATGAAATTGAGTCTCAGAGTAAGGTTTATATTATTTAGGAATGCTCTGAATGTAACTAAGATGGAGCATATAAAACTGTATAGAAACAAACGCAAAACAATAAATTGTCTAAGCAGATGGAAAGATCTTCTCATTTTATTGCTGGTGGGTTCAACATTATAGATTAATGCTTCACATAAAATGTAAATCTCTTTGTGTGTGCTAACAGTAGTTTTGGTACTGGAATAGTTTTCAAAGAGAAATTAAAGCAGATGCAAATAAACAATGAATCCTTACAACAGTTATTCAATTACCACAAACATAAGCTGATAGTTTCTACCAAAATACAAACTAGATATTGTAATATAGAAAAAAATATACTGACTACTGATTTGTAATATAAGGAAAAAAGTAAAATGAATACCACATAACCACTTCTAAGTAAGCCATGGTTATTCAGAAAAGAATATTAGAAAACCATATAATCATCTGGTTTGCATTGTTATTCAGTCAATGGGTATGCATAGCAAGAGTTTTATTTATTTATTTTTTTTACCAGGAGGATGGTCAAATGAAATAACACTACTGGACAGATGCTATTATAAAAACAAAAATTCATAATAACTTTACATTAATTTGTAATAAGGAAAGACACTTTAAAATTTAGGGGAGGAAGTGCTATTTACCTAGTCTCAAGGGGATACTAGCTTCTTTTTCTGTTTATATTTATCCCTATAACTGAATTTTTAAAGTAACTCCCGCTGTATAGATTACCACCTTCTTTGTAATGACACCTTAAGCCCCACCCCAGTATCAGTTTACCATGTCCCAATCCTGTTTTTATACCTCAGGAAAATCACAAGGGAATTCAGACATGTTCCAGGCATTTTTATGATGGGACTGCACTATTTGAATTTAACTATTATGAATGCATAAATGGGAAACACAACATTTCTGGAAGTAAGTTTACACTACAGAAAACAATCACCTGCTTTATTTCAGAATACAAAAATGTGTAAACAATTTGCCCAGGTTATAGATGCCAAAAATGCATCACCTTTAAAAGGCACCATTCATTATTTAATTCATAAAACACTGCATGAAAGAATGAATGAATATGTACTCATGTGTCTCTCTGGCATTTATTGTTTTTTTTTCTGTGATGCTACACTAGCTGCATAAAACAATCAGTTTGATCAGCAGCTCAGTTTTAAAATGTGTAGATACAACAGACAGGTACTGGGCAACAAAATTATATCACACTGAATAAAAATAATTCCTTCTTTCATTCATAAGCTTAAAATAACTGAATGAAAGAACAGTATCTTATCAAATTTTATCCTTAGTATTTTTAAGAAATAAAACATTTGGCAAGAATCAAACATCTGAGGTATACACAGTCAATAAAGTGGCTATAATTGTTGGTCACATTTTGTGTGTGTATGTGTTTGTGTGTGTGTGTGTGTGTGTGTGTGTGTGTGTGTGTGTGTGTGTGTGTGTACATGTGCATGCATGCACTCACTGGGAAGATTATATGTCTGATAGAAATGATCTGAAATATATTACTTTGGCTATTATGTATTTATTCATTCATTTAATCAGAAACAGACATAAGTGTACACAATCATTACAGCAAATCCAGATGGTAGCAACATCTGTGGGATGGTTATAATGGGATGCACTGTATGCATCTGGTAGCAGCTAGTGAAAGCATATTGTTATGGATACTGCTTAGGTATTTATGAGACATCTGAGGTATACAAAGTCAAAGTGACTGCAGTTAGGGGGTGTCTGTCTGTGTGTGTGTGTGTGTGTGTGTGTGTGTGTGTGTGTGTGTGTGTGTGTGTGTGTGTGTGTGTATGTGTGTGTGTGTGCATGCCATTATTCATGTATCTGTTCACTCAATCGATTAAACTCAGATTTCTGAGGTGTGTACTGTCAATAAAGTGGCTTTAATTGTTGGGAGCAACTGTGTGTCTGCTTGCATCTGTGTATATTTATGTCTGTCTGCTTATGGATGTGTACTTGTTTATACATGGGTGGGTGTTGGAATGTCATAGATTTTATATGCTTGAAACAAAAATCTGAATTACATTATTTTGTCTGTTGATGTTTTTATTCATTGGTTCACAATTAGAAATTTGAGGTGTACACAGTAAAGTGGCAAGGCATATTTGTGGGCAAGTTTGTGTAGGAAGTGTTGTAATGGCTTGCACTGTATGCATCTGACAGCAAACACTGAAACATTACCATGGCTATTGATATATTTACTCAATCACTTGATGACAATCAGACAGTTGATGTTTACATTGTAAATAACTGGCTGTAACTGGTTGGCACATGAGCAGGGACTGTGGGGAATTGCACTGTATCTGTCTGATAACAGTAAGGTGAAATATATTACCTTGGCTGTTATCTGTGCATGTATTCATTGATCTGACTCAAACATCATTTGACATGGTCAATAAGGTGGCTGTAATTGGTGGGAACACCTGAGAGTTTTTGTGTGTGTGTGTGTGTGTGTGTGTGTGTGTGTGTGTGTGTGTGTGTGTGTGTGTGTGTGTGTGTGTGTGTGTGTGCGTGCACGCATGCACATGTATTATTTTTGTGTTTACGCATAATTTGATCAGACTTCTGATGTATACCCTGTCAAAAATGTGGTTGTAGTTGGTAAACACATCTGAGGGAGTGTGTCTATATCTGTGTGCCTGTGTATTTGCCTGTATGTCTGTGTGGGGATTGCATGGGTTACACTATGTGCATCTGACAGCAACAAAAGGAAACATATTACTCTGGCCATTATTTATGAAGTTATTCAATTTGATTATAGTTGAAAATCTGAGAAGTAGATAGTCATTAAAGGTTTTATTTTTGTAATTTGTTGCCACATCTGGCTACAAAGGAATGTATGCAATTGCTTCTACTGTGTGTTTTTGAGAGCAAGGAGCAGAAATATACTGCTATAGTTACTGTGCTTGTATTCAGTCATTGGAACACAGCAAGACATTTGAGGTGCACATAGTCACAGCACTACTGTAACTGAAATAAGTGTGTGTTTGTGTGTGTTAGTACACTGGGACTTGAAGTGGGTTGCTTTGCAGGCATCTAACAGCAGCAAGTCAAAATATATCAGTTATGTATTCATTCATTTATTCATTTGATCACAATCAGACATCTGAGTCTGCACAGTAAGTATAGTGGCTGTAATAAATGAAAACATCTGGGTGTGCACATGTGTGTGTGTACGATATGCATATGGAGGTTTGCAGTGGGTTGCATTGTATGTGTCCGATAGTAAGAAACCTCTATAATGAAAATTGCTTTTTTGTCTTTTTTTTCTTGTTCAGTCTTTTTAGAATTGATCAAAGAAGATCACTTTTTTGTTTTTCCTTTTACGACAGTTTGCTCAATGATGAGACAATCATATTTATATATAGATGTAGTATATTTTGCCTACAACACATTTTATCTGCAATAAAAAAGTACCACAATTGATTTAAATCACATTTTATGTAAAACACAAATGGCTGAATCATGTTTGTAAGAAAAGTGTGTAAGGCCATAGAAATTACTGCTGGTTTTGTTTTTGATGATAGAAATTCCAGTGCAATAATGCCCACTGTTATGTTATATCACTATCTGTAGAAGTTTGTATTTGTATGCCTGAAGTGCTTCACTGTGTGAGGAGTTTTCTCTTTTCTTTGTGGTAGTGTGACTGTGGAGTTAGAATATTTAATTAAGGGGGTGTGGGCATGCAAGGGTGCTGCCCCCTACAAAAAAAGACATTTTGGAGAAGTATTTTCAGTATCTGAAGTTTTAGATGTAATGTGATTTGACTGGTTATGTTTTAGTTTAAATGTGTATTAGATTCATTTTTTAGATGATTTATGCTTTGATGAAAAGTGTCGTAGATATATAAATATGAGTCTGTCATAACAACGAATCATTTCACTGAAACTCAAATGGTTGAACCCATTTCATTGAAAATTCATTTCACTGAAAACTAATTGCATTGAAAATCTTCTCCACAAAAAATATATCCTAAAAACATTTTTTGCAGATGGGAAACCCCAGCACTCCGTCCATGAAAGGGGCTTTGCTCCCACACCCCCTTAATTATATAATGATCTCAGAAATGTGAAGGAAAGAAAAAAACACACGCAGTGAATCAATGCTTGAGAGCAAACACAGACATCTACAGATCTGTGGGTACAACATGATGATGGCCATTATAATTCACATACACTTTGTTAAACTCACTTCCCTAATAACTCCTGCAATAAGAAATTACACCATCACATACTTTCTAAACACTTCTATACTTTTCTGTGAAATTAGTTTTCAGTGAAATTGGTTCAATCACTAAAGTTTCAGTGAAATGAAGATTCAGTGTTATGACAGGGACCCATGTACATACATATATGGTTAAGGTCAAAACAATGAATGCTCCAATGAGCAAATGCTTTTCTGAGGCTATGAATAAGAGTGAATGCTCACATGACCTAACATTCTCTTCAATGGAGTTTTTGCTTGCCTTTTGTATGGGATCGCTGTGTAGTTGGGTCAGGAAATTTGTCCTCAACCCACTTTTGTGAAATCTTGGAGTTGGTATATATAATTAGTAGGGGCTGTGAAGGGTGCAAGGAGACTTTCCCCTTAAAAAAATATTTTTTTCCTTTTGGTGAGCGTTTGATGCATAATAAGACACACACACATTATATATATATATATATATATATATATATATATATATATGTGTGTGTGTGTGTGTGTGTGTGAGTGTGCGTGCATGCGTGTGTGTGTGTGTGTCTGTGTGTGTGTGTGTGTGTGTGTGTGTGTGTGTATATTTTTGTCTAATTATATATGTAGTTTGATAGAAACTATATCTTTATCTATCTTTCTAAACAATAACACAGGCCTTTATATAGATATTATTGCACAACCAGGCTGTTATAAATATCAACTCAAATGTCCTTTCATTCCAAGACAGTACAGTAATATCTGCTTAGCATATTACCAGCATACCCAGTGTGCCTTGTTGCACTTGTTATACAGCATGATTACTTTTGTCTTATGTGTCAATATTTTAAGGGTGGTTTCTTTTCACACTGATGTCATTACTGAACCTATTCTGCATATCCTGTTAACTCAAAATATATTTATTGTAGTCAGTAGAGGCTGCAAACACCACAGTTTTCTTTAAATGATGCAATTCATTGTAACAAATGTAAACAGGAAGGTTTTGTGAACACTGGTACTGAAAACATAGGGACAGGTGGAAACTCAAAATGCTTGGTAAAATAACTTCTGATATGCTGCAGCACTTTTTTGTAAACAGTCTAGCCTATTACATTAGGGCTGAGATTTAGAAAAAACGTGCTGAGATCACATAAACTGCAGTGGCCAGAACTTACAGGTTACACAAACATCCATGGGCCTCCACTATAGGAGGAGATTTTAGGCATTACACAGTGAAGATTCTAGCTTGGCTGGATCTTCCTTGCAGTTTTTACTGAATGGTTTGTCTGTGTGACCTTTTTATCCTTTGGTTTGTTTACCATAGTACTACATACATATATGGCTTCATATCACATGATTACATTTATAACATATACCTGATATTTGAAATTGAAGAATTCCTGCAATAAGATGTGTAAGTGAACATAAATACAAGCTAATTGTCCAAATCATATAAAAACTTCCATAACTCTTAACTGTAGCTAATTATGAGGAGCATTTCCCATTCTGAGTCTCAAAATGTCCATGTTCCACACTGGTCCACATTAAGAGGGTCTTTCGGACATTCATTTTTTTTTTTTTTTTTTTTGTTAAACATCTTTATTGAATTATCACTTGTGACACAGGCAAATATATTTATATAAAAAAATCAAACCATATTAACACGTTCACATTTACAAACATTATACATCAACAAATTGTTATATATCATATAGTCTTAGCAACATTACATAAATTATTCAGTTCCTATCTTCTCTCTTTTTTTAACTTAAACAAGAAACATTTTCATTAAATTTTCACTTCTGACATAGGTAATCATACCTTTATGTAAATGAAAACAAACCATATTGGCATAATCTCAGCTGCAAGCATTTTACAACGCAAGCCATACTGACACAATCCTAGCTGCAAACATTATAAATCACTTATAATCTACCCAATCACTGTCAGTCAAACATTACATAGCTCATTCAAGTCCTGCCTTCTTTTAAACTTCATTCCTCCCCTGTATGTTTTGTTTCCAAATTCCCATTTTTTCCTCTGTAATTTGTATTTACTATCATTCCAAATCATATTGGCATTGACTATGTTAGGCAGTTTTTATGTGCACACTCGGGCTATATGCCTGACAAGATTGATCTTATATGTTTACTATTGGAACTTGTTTTGACCAATAATGTATTTGTTTTTAATGACAGATATTATCTCCAGAAGGTGGGTGTTGCTATGGGCACCATGTGTGCAAATAGCTATATTGTGTTGTGTGTTCCTATACTTGGTGGCTTTGCAGTTGCCCGCCCATACTGTATATTTGATCTGTGACACTCCCCCCAGTCTAGTGTCATTAGTTCACTCAATCTAATAGAGAACATTTGTGAAGGCCAACCCACTCAGATTCTTAACGTTGAATTAACTTCTGTTCCAGCTTTCTCCATTTCCACTTTACTGGAAAAAAAATTCTAAGCTTGCTTCCCCCCTTTCCTGTGGCAGGTCAGATACAGATTTGCTGTGTCCGGGACTGTTTGTGAGCTCCTAAGAGACCCCCCCCCCACTTAACTGGGGTTACACTATTCCTGGCGCCATAAAGTCTGTTCTTCAAAATTTCCCTTGCAACTAGCCAGCTTTTTAGTTTTAGCACTCATCTGTTTCTTTGATCTCAGCACTTGTTCAGAACTCATTGTAAGCACTAAATAAGTTACAAATTACTACAGCACTCAACTTTCCTCACTTGTCTAGAGGAAAACAGTTTTTAGTACTTAATAAATAAGCACCTATTCAGGCATGTCTAAAGGTCAGCTCCCGGTGTTTTCTCCTGTCTACCTGATGAATCTGGGCATCTTGGGACAATGCAGCAGTTGCTTCATATACACAGACAACCCTCTCCTCCTACCACCCAACACTACGACCTGTGAGAGATGCACTTACATAGCCAAACTGGAAGCAAAGCTCTCTTCAGCAAAGACTGGCCTAGACAGTCAAGAGGAGGAGGTAAACACTTGCAGCGCACCACACTTATCACATAGTCCCTCAAAACCTACACCACCAAAACACACACACAGAAGCACAAAACATACACCTACATTCGTGGAGACTATCAGTACAAATCTGCCCAAACAACAGAGACCTCCAAAGCAGAAATGCAAGCAACCTACACCCCCCAACACAACCCAAATGACACATAGCCCACATACTCAGTGTGCCACTCAACTACAGCCCATAAGGCATAACGTACCCAACACTCTAGTCATAGGTGACTCTATAGACAGGCACACTGATGTTACGCTCACCAGGCTAAACAAGGAAAAAGTTACTGTCAGCTGCCTGTCAGGTGCCAGGATCCGCCACATAACACACACACTCAGGTCACTCCACAACAAGTACAAATATGACTCTGTCATTGTCCATGTTGGTGTGAATGACCTGAGACATACCTCCCTGGATTACATGAAAAGAAACATGGAGGAGCCCTCTGATCTTGTAGCCCAGGCCGGTATGACCCTAGCCCTGAGTAGCATCCTGCCATCACCCAGAATGATACCACAGTACAAGGACAAAATGATTGACTTTAACAATTGGCTAAGCTTCTGGTGTCATTCTAAGGGAATCCAGTATCTGTCTGCCTGGGATGACATGATCGACAGACCATGCTGCTTTGCCAGAGATGGCCTGCACCTGTCACCCTTGGGATTCCGGATACTGGCAAAGGCTCTTGCCACCCCTATAGTGCCTTTTTTAGGCAAGGTTCAAATGACAAATTCACCACCGTAACAGTTACAAACCAGCAAAATCTGAGGGTAATGCTACTCAATGCTAGAAGTCTAAACCTCAAAATGCACTCACTCAAGGTACTCCTTAAAATGGAGAACATTGACATGTGTGTGACAGAAACCTGGTTCAAACCTTCAGAGAGCACCCCTGCATTACCAGGCTATAATTCATACCACACCTTTCGGCCACCAAACCAAAACACTAAAGGTGGAGGCGTGTCCATATTCATTAAAGATATCCACATCTCCAAGCTAGTTGCTCAGCATAATGCATCCGAGATTATCCAAGTTCAACTAACTCTGGGCAAAACCGCAATCCAGATTGTAGCTTGCTACAGACCCCCCCACCATGCCCCAGGATTCCCACTCCTCTTTTCTTGATACACTGGAAAATATTAAGGTACAACCCAACACTCTAATAATGGGTGATTTCAACTACCCTACTATTAACTGGGAAAACTACTCATGTACCAACTCTTTTGCTCAACGGTTTCTGGAAATCATCAATTCCAATGCCTTGGATCAACTTATCCACACCCCCACCAGGGGCAGCATTATCCTAGACCTGGTCATCACCAACATGCGTGACCGGTGTTCCACACCAGAGGTCAGCTCCTCGTTGGTCAGATCCAACCACAAGCTAATCACCCTAGACATCCACATCCCACTCCCACCCCCCCCATTAGGAAAACAACTGTAAAAAATTTCTCCAAAGCCAACTTCATGCTTCTTAAGATAGAAGTGGCAAACTTCACGACACCCATGCAGATGGACAATAGAGGTACGACTGCTGAATCCTACACAAATGCACTTTATAAGCACATACACGAGTGCATGGATCATGCTATCCCTAACAGAACCAAGATGCTATCCTCCAAAAAAAGGAAACCAATCTGGTGGCCCCCTGCCATAAACAAACTCTACAACAGAAGAAAGAAACTGTTGCAAAAAAAAGTAAAATCCCACGATTGGAGGAACTCCCTGGTCAGCCTCAGTAAGAAGCTGAGATCCCTCATAAAATCCTTCAAAGCTAGCTATGAAAACAATATTGCCACTGATTCTAAAGACAGCCACAAAGCATTCTATAGCTATGTCAAAAATCTCAATGGCAACACTCAGATCTGCTCTGAGTTACAGCACAATGACACTAAATATACAGAACCAACTGATATTGCCAACATCCTGGCAGATAGGTTTAGTGCTAACTTTACCCTCCTCTCACCCCCTAAAGGGCCCATTTTTATACCGGAAGAATGCAAAGTTCCTGTAATCATGGCTGCACAGGTAAAAACCTCACTCTCCAAAGCCAAGAACACAGCATCTATGGGACCTGACAACATCCCAGGCTGCCTTCTACATGAGCTATAGAATGAACTGGCACCCTACCTAAGTACCATGTTCAGTCATAGCCTCACCTTAGGCTTTGTGCCTATTGAATGGCGCACCATGACAGTTATCCCACTCCACAAAGGGGGGGCCACAACAGACCCTGGGAACTACCGCTCCATTAGCCTGACGAGCCTCGTCTGCAAGGCCATGGAACATATCATCATGGAACTCATAAACAAAGACATTGGAGATCTCCAAACTCTGGACCCCACACAGTTTGGGTTTGTAAAAGGCAGATCATGTCTCCTAAACCTGATAGACTTCTTTGAAGTAGTCACCAAAGCCATAGATATGGGTAAGGTGGTTCACACAGCCTATCTAGATCTTGCCAAGGCATTCAACACCATCCCCCACTCTGGAATTATAGATAAACTCACTAAACTAGGTATAAATCCCTATGTCACAAGATGGGTTGCCAAATGGCTTACTGACAGAACCCACACTGTGAAAGTAGCAGACTCCAAATCAGACTTCAGACCAGTGACAAGTGGAGTACCACAGGGTTCAGTCCTGGGTCCTCTCCTGTTTGGTATCTACTTCTCTGAAGTACAGGCTAACATAGGTCTTTGGCTAACTAAATTCGCAGATGACTGCAAACTAGGAGCCATAATCGAAACTCCTAATGATGTGGACATTCTACAAAGGAGCCTCACTGAGACAGATGCCTGGTGTCAAAGACATGGTCTCAAGCTCAATGCCAAAAAGTGTATTGTCATCCCCTTTGGTAAAAACTCTGTACCCATGAACTACCACATAGGCGGTAGTCTACTTAACACCGAAAGTGTGATAAGAGACCTTGGGACACAGGTGGACAGTAGTCTCTCCTTTGATAATCACATCACCACAGTGGTCAGGAAATTCTTTTACGTGGCACACCTCATCACAAAAGGTTTCTCATCCAGAAAAAAAGAGGTCATTGTTCCTCTCTACTCATCACTCATTAGACCCGTTATAGAGCACAACTCCGCTTTTGGTATGTACCTCACAAGACATCTACAACAACTGGAAAGGCCGCAAAAATACCTTGCAGACTGTGACACTAGACATTTGGTTTATTTGGATATGTGTGAGGTGTGCGGCTCATACTGTGTTGGTATGACCAAAAGATGTCTGAGGGATCGCATAAAAGAGCATGTATATGCTATTAGTAAAGGTGATTAGAGGATGGCACTAGCCAGGCATATAGCTGAAGAAGGAGCTATGCGTATATTTCATTTTATATCACTTGAAAAGTATCAACCTTCTCTTAGGGATGGTGATGTTAAGACTCATGTAGAATGGTTTGAGATTAAATGGATTTTTATGCTGGCTGCAAACAGGGGCATTGGTTTAAATGGCAATGTTCCTTTAAAACCAGCCCTTAAATTAGGAGGTTTGAAATAATGATTGTATGCTTAATGATTGGTTGTATTATTTAAGTTGTGTGCTTTAGATACTTTGTTAGATCTAAAGAAGCAACTGTGTTGCGAAAGCGCTCATCTCTGTAATTTTATTTCTGTTTATATTAAAGTGTTCTCCTTACTGACCAGTACAGTTATAATCCTTAAAATCTGCCAACTCATTACACTCTCAGAAAATATGTTCCCAATTACCTCTTTCTTCCCCATCACACCTCCAACATTTGCTGTCTACCCGAGAAAAATTCTCTGGAGTCTACTAGGGGTATAAAAATGTCTGTGTAAACATTTTTGTAGCTCAATGTGTGTGTATGTAGCTTTAAGAAGCTATCCAAAGGTTTGTACAAGTGCACAAATACTGAGCACATGCAAGTCTGACTGCCATTTTGTAGCAAGCTGTCGAGATGTAAGCATGTATGTATATAACATCTGTCTGTTAGCTAGTTTATTTGTATTTTATGATGCTGCTATCCATCCTGATGTGTTTCTATGTATTAAAGCATCTAAACAAAATACCCCACCTGCTTGCCATCTATGTTAGAGAGGGGATGAGCGACACTGTGTCAGAAGTGGCATGGGTAAAAGGACATGGTGTCTGAGACGGCATGTTTAAAAAGACTTGAGACCAGGATGGAATCCAAATTCTTCAGTTTGAGTTCGACAGGCACCCGGCTGAAACAGAAGGAATATAAAGGAGTGAATCATCCCTACAATGTGCATACTTAGCAAAACAGGTCAGAAACAAATTTCAGATATTAAATTTGCTCAGCACTATTTCTTGAAAAATGTGAAACAAGGCATACAGAACACTTTTAAATGATATTCACATAAACCGATATGTCCAATATTGATAAAAATATTTGTATTACTATGGAAAAAATTTGAAATACAGTCCAAATTGCATAAAATGAATAAAATAAAAGGAAATGACTGCATTTCTGATAAGCACATATTTTTCATATTAATTAAAGATATCCAAGTTATCAGAAGTGTATAAAGTATTCTCATGTTTGTGCAGTATTACAGTAAAACTATTTTGCAAAGTACAGCCATTACAGGGCATATTTCACAGAATACAGCCATTTCAGAGCATATTTTGTAAAGTACAGTATTTCAAAGAGTTTATTGTGCATTTGAATGTTGTTACAAGCTCACAGAACAGTTTGTTCGTGCATAATTGCAAGGGCCATATTGTCAGTGCGTTTGTACATAATTTGTGGGCATGGCAGATGGATTTCGAAAACCCAGTGAACTTGCGTTCGACAGTAATATTGTTGAGAACTGGAGAGTGTTTGAGCAAGAGTATGACATTTTCATACACGCTGCATTTTCTGATAAAGATGACCATACAAAGGCATTTATTCTGCTTAATTTAGCTTCAGAAGCCACAGAAAGGGAACATTCATTTGTGTATGCACCTGCTATCTATATAGGAGAGGGGGAAAACCATCATATTGTTGTACCAACTGAGTCAGGGGAGGATTTTGAGTGCTTAAAATGTAAATTGAGAGAAATATGTAATCCCCAGACAAATGTTACTATAGAAAGGCACTTATTTTATACAAAGCATCAAAAGCCTGGTGAAACTTTTGCAGCATATATAACAGACTTATTTCTCAAAGCCCAAATCTGCATGATTTAAGGGATGAGGTGATAATGACAGACGTGTGTGGTATAAAAGATGATGCTGTGAGAAAGATTCTGCTTCATGACAGTGATTCAACTTTGAATAAGGCCATTGAGATTTCTTAGATATATGAGCTCACAGAAAAGTACACAAACATGCTTACAAATGAAAATAGCTCTAGAAGGCACAGTAACAAAGCTCATGTTGATAGTATGCAGCACATACTTAAAAGAAACAGGCCCAAGCACACAACAGCAACTGTAGCCCCTGCAGCCCTCAGTGGTAAACCACAGAACTTTCTAGAAAATTCCAGAGTTTGCAGAGTCTCAATGAAGCATAAGAGTGAGTCAGCAAACTCCAAGCATGGGTTCCCACCCAATTTCATTGCCAACTGTCATAATTGTGGTGGAAGTCATGAATCTAAAAGGGAGAAATGTTTAGCTTTTGGTCAACAATGCCACAAATGTAATAAATGTAATAATTTCAAAAGGTTTTATAAATCAAAAGGCCCACATTATTTCATTAAAAGGGAACATTTTAAGAAACAAGTTGATCAGAGAGCTGCAACCCTACTCTTTATGTTGATGGTGTATCAGTGCTTCATGAAACAGTTAATGCACTAGATTTAAGGACAAATAAGTATTTTGCACTGTTTGGGTAAATAGCAAACCTACAGAACTCAAAGTTGACACAAGTTCCAAGTGCAATGTTATGTCAGCAGAAATATTTTCTAGAGTGTGTCATGGTGAAAGGCTTGATTTGATGTGTGCAAAGCCTGTTGCTTATGGAGGTGAAGAAATTCATACTGAAAGCTCAGTAGGGCTTTCATGTTACTTTGCAGGAAGAAGATACAACTTGTTATTTTATGTGGTCAAGAGGCACGTCCAGTCATTATTAGGGCTCAAAGACAGTTTGAAAGTGTGACTGCTTTCATTTAAAAAGGAAGTCCACCAAGTTAGCTTGAAAGACCACTACTCTAATTTCGTCCAGTACATTTTTTCTACCTATGCTGATCTTTTCGAAGACAAACTAGGAAAGCTTCCAGTTGTGTACTCCATGAAGTTAGACCCAGGGGTCAGTCCAGTTATCAGGCCAGCACAAAAAGTTCCAATAGCCATGCAGGACAGAGACAAAGCCGAGCTAGATAAAATGGTGCAACAAGGTGTAATTTGTCCAGTTGTAACTCCAACTGAATGGGTATCTTCCATGGTGGTAGCTCATAAGAAAAGCTCAGATGGCATCAAAATATGTATTGATCCACGAGATTTGAACAAAGCACTGAAAAGACCTCATCATCCTATCCACATAGTCAAAGAAATTGTAACCTTGATGCCAAATGCCACTGTTTTTTTTCTATCTTAGATGCAAAGAGTTCATTTTGGCAAATTCAGCTAGACAAGAAATCCTCATTGCTAATTACATTCAGTACTCCATTTGGCAGGTACACATTTTTGAGAATGCCATTTAGGATAAATTCTGCAAGTGAAGTCTTTCAACGTGCAATGGAGCAAATTTTTTCTGGGTAAACTTGTGCTAGTATAGTAGACAAGATACTGGTAGGAAGTCATGATGAAGCTGAGCATGACAGAAACCTCAGAAAAGTTCTGGAAAGGGCATGCTAAGTGAATCTTAAGTTCAATCCACAGAAATACAAGAAGTTACTTATGTTGGTCATTTATTTACTAGTACAAACTTACGACCAGACCCTTCAAAGCAAACAGCCATTCTCAAGATGCCAGCTCCAGACAATGTTCAAGCCCTGCAAAGTTTTCTTGGCATGGCCAACTGCCTAGGCAAGTTCATTCCAGACATGAGCCAACTTTCAGCACCACTCAGAGTGCCAACACATAAAGATGTATCTTGGTCTGGGTTAGTGCAACACGAGAGCATTTGATGTCCTGAAACAGAGAATTGTTAGTCCACCAACTCTCAGATACTACACTTTTATGTGCTGTTTCGAAATTTGGTCTTGGTATAGTCATTTTACAAGAGGGTCAACCTATTGCCTATGTACCAAGAACTCTTATCCAAACTGAAATACAGTATGCCCAGATCAAGAAAGAGCTTTTGGCAATTGTTTTTGCATGTTTTAAGTTCCATAATTATGTTTATGGTAGACCTATCCAGATCGAAACAGATCACCAACCTCTAGTTGCTATCTTAAGAAAGCCTACGCATTCAGCTCTAGCCACACTGCAACGTATGATGCTGAGATTTCAAAAGTATAATTTCACTCTTGCCTACAAGAAAGGCAAACTTCTTTATCTTGCTAATGCATTATCCAGATTGCCTAGAAACACCACAGAACAGCATGAGAATGAGAACCTTGATTTTGAAGTCATGGAAGTGAGAAATTTTTCTTTCACACATCTTGATGAGTTGAGAAATCACACAGCCACACATCTAGTTATACAGAGGTTCAATCATTTTTATCAATCAAGAATGGCCATCAAAGCAATGTAGTTTACCTCGAGAAGTGCAACCTTATTTTCCATACAGAGGTGAGATTTTGTCTGACAAAGGTATCATTATGAAAGGTCTGAAAGTTATTGTTCTAAAGTCCTTGCAACAAGAGTACATTACAATCTTGCATTGTGGTCACCCAGGAACTGAATCTACCAAAACAAGGGTGAGAAAACTAGTATTTTGGCCTTCTATGTCACAAGACATTGAGAGAGCACTTTCATCTTGTTCCGTGTGTAGTAGTAGTAATAAGCCACATCAGCAGAAGGAACCACATCAGCTAAACCAGATTCCTGAACTACCTTAGTCGACAGTAGGCACAGACATTTTCGAGTGAAATGGTCAACATTATTTGGTGCTAGTAGATTCTTATTCCAATTCCTTCAAGATTGACCTACTTCCCAACCTATCATCCAGTACTGTCATTACTAAGATGAAGTGTCATTTTGCAGTGCATAGTAGCCCGCACAAAGATTTTCTGAAGAATGGGACTTTGCTCATGTCACAAGCAGCCCTGAGTACCCACAGTTAAATAGTTTGGCAGAAAATGCAGTTCAAAGTGCAAAACAGTTACCAGAGAAGTCAAAATTAGATAATAGTGATGTTTTCCTGAATCTCTTGAATCTTAGATCTCGTGATAAACATCTTGGTTCACCTACTCAGAAACTTCTGCCAAGATAAACCATAACCACATTACCAATCAGTGGTCAATTGCTGGTTCCATGTGTCAAGAACAACAGGTCAGTAAAAGCCAATCTGTTGAAGAAATGCTTAACCTAGAATCCTACGATGATAAAACCAGCAAACCACTCAATGCATTACGAAAAGGAGAAGTGGTAAGGATGCAAATGTCCAAAGGTTATGATCGGATTGGTGTCATGAAGAATATTTGCCCAGAACTGAGATTATACATTGTGAAATCATAAGGAGCAGTGTTTAGGTGGAATTTGAATTATTTAATACCGGTGTCCGAGTCTATGCCACAGCACATAATCTGTGAGAAAGACTCTCTATCTCAGAGTGAGCTGTCCGATGTTCCAATTCCAGAGGAAGTCCCAGAGAATATTCACATTCCTGTGACGAATCCGAAGTTCCTGATACGAGTTATTCACCGAAGACTGTCCCTGTTGCTAAATTTAGTGCAGATTGTTATGTTACGAGATTTGGTCATATCTCTAAACTGTGTAATAGATACACAGCAACTTGGACATGAACATTGTGTTTTGTTTCTAATGTCTATAGTAATGCATGTCTAGCTCTGATATTGTTTTTACAAAGGGCAGTCTTTTTAAGAGGGAGTATGTAGATCAATGTGTCTGTATGTGCCTTTAAGTAGCTATCCAAGGGCTTGCACAAGTGTATAAACACTGACCACGTGCAAGTCTGACTGCTAGTTTGTAGTAAGCTGTTGAGATGTAAGAATGTTATGTATATAAGGTCTGTCTGTTAACTAGTTTGTTTGCATTTTATGATGCTGATATCCATCCTTATGTGTCTCTGTGTTTTAAAACATCTAACGAAATACCCCCGCCTGCATGTCATCTATGTTAGAGAGGGACAAGTGACAATTTGCAAGGAAAAATACTAAATCTTCTAGATTTTTGCATATTTGGGAAACATATATATATATATATATATATATATATATATATATATATATATATATATATATATATATATATATACACGGATTCACTTTAGAAGCTCAAAATACTGAAATATCGAAATTTAGTATTTCGAGCCCATAAAGTGGAATCCTGAGAGGAGCAAAACCTCAGAAGAGTGAAATTCAAAACCTCGAACACTGGAGGTTTTGAATTTCACGCTTCTGAGGTTTCGCTGTGGTTATGGATTCGGGTAAGTGTGTATGCGTTAAGGGTTGTGGATTGGGGCTGTGGTGTGTGTTAGTGTGTTTTGTTGCTGTGATGTGTGTGTGCGAGGGGAATGTAGCTTGTGTGGTGGTGTTTTGTGTGTGTTTGTATGTAGTGCAACCTCGAGTTAGAATATGTAAATAGGGGGAGTGGGGGGTGCATGGGGGCTTGCCACCCTGCTTTTATGTAGTAGAGAGCTTGTGTTTGTGTGTGGGGAGGACGGTGTGTGTGCAGTTGAAGCACGAAATTCAAAATCTCTGGTGTGCGGGATTTTGAATTTTGTGCTTCTGAGTTTTCGTTGTTTTAAGATTTCAACTTTATAGCCTCAAAATACTGAATTTCGATATTTCAGTACTTCAAGGATATAAAGTGAATCCATATATATATATATATATATATATATATATATATATATATATATATATATATATATATATATATATATATCCCCTCATTGTTTCTTTGTGAATTGTTTATCCAGTCTATCTTCCCAATCCTTTCTAACCTCCTCTGATTAATTCTTATAGTTATAATGCAATATTTTATATGCGCTACTAATTAGTCCTTTTTTAATGGCAGCTTCTGTTCTAGATTCTACTAAAACCTCTACCAGTGCTGGTCTTTCATTTAGGACCCCCCATTTCTTTCTTTTTGCCTATAATATGATATAAATCCTTGATAGAGAAGGCAATCTCTACCTGCAGTCCAAATAAAGTCTTGGCATCTTCCCATTCTATCATCTTTCCCTCTCTAGTTATTTGCTCCCAATACTTTGGTTTCTTTGCCGGTTTTCTCCAATAAATTCCAGCCCCGCCTTGCCTATTGTCTGTATCCCCAATTGCAGTTATCCCTATTAGCAGAATCTCCTTTTTCCATTCCCATGTTGGCTTCGTTCTTAGGATACTTTCTGCTACTTTAAAAATATAGTATTCTGTATGATTTATTCTCCTTAAAGATCTGCATCCAAAATCCCAGCCTCTCCTTGTTTCTTGAGTTTCCCCCGGTTTCATCATCATCCTTTTCAACTTTGAATTATAGTTTTTCTGCTTGCGCTATGTATAGGAGCCTTAACTGTGCAGCTATGAAATACCCCTTCAAATCGTATAATCCAATTACTGGAAGAATAAGCTTATCCCACTTGAAACTTGCCATCTTCCCCTCCCAGATAAAGTCCTTCAGCTCTTTATTAATTGCAATACACAACTTCTTCTCCAATTGATAAAAATATGCCTGACCTGTGTATATGACTAATGGGACTAAAAACACTGTAACTGCTTGTATTATACTATCCATATCCATATAACAAAGTTTGCATTTTCTCAGTTTTTGTATTATCTTTTGTTTAGTCTCTTCCCACATATCCTTAGCTGCCACACCAGAATCATTTTTAATCCATACTCCTAAATTCTTCATTTTATCCTGTCCCCCATAAATATGGATATTGCTGAACCAATTCATATGTGGGTACATAATTTAACGCTATTGCCTTTGTTTTAGCTTTATTGATTTTGTATCCCAAAAAGATTTGAAACAGTCTCAAAATGTTCCACAGCACTGTAATGTCTCTTTCTAGTTTTGTCAGGTATAAAGCTATATCATCTGCAAATAGAGCCAGCTTTTCTTGACTACCATAGCAATTATATCTTTAAATTTCTGAGTTCCTTATTTTATTTGCCAATGGTTGTAAATATAAGTCAAATAACAAAGGGGGGAAAAGGACATCCCTGCCTGCTTCCTCTGCTCAAGCAGAAATTATCAGAGAGGACCCCCACCCACTTTAATTTTCACCTCCAGTCTCTCATGTATCCTCCTAATCAACCTTATCATTTTTTTCAGGAAATGCAAAGAAGTTCTTTAGCATATATCCATGATAAATCATATTGAATCATGTTAATTCATCAACAGATTTTTCCTATGTAAGAAGTGGCAGTTTTAACGATACTATGAGCTTCCTAATTACATTTTTACTACCTTTTCCCCATTTTATTTGTTCCACATTATCACATAATTAGAGGAAATGTTTCACATTTTAGATATGAAAGGCTGAGTATGAAAACTCATTTTTTTGTTTTGCAGAGGAGTTATACTCTCTTGCAGCTCCAATTCCCCTGCTTGCAACATATATTTATTCCTAAGTTTCACTACAATAGGAGCTATGATCAAATTAAATTTAACAAAATAAGCCAGTGTTACATTTACTACAAACTACTGTAGCCTAACTAGTTAGTACATATAGTAGACATGAGCCTGTGGGCAACCCAGGTGCAGAGGAACCCAGTCCTATCTCCCTTTAGTAATGCAGCAGATAAATTAAAAAATCACACCAATTCTATTGACTGCATTGGAAGAAACATATTTAAGAAGTACATGCATTGTTGAGAGAGTGTCTAATAAACTTGGAGTACATTCCAGGCCCATTGTGTGCTGGAAATGTGGAAAGCAAATGCAAAGTTTTCAAGTGGTTAATGATAAAAATAACTTTTTTTGTAGCTAGTGTCAGCTTACAACAAGCTGCATAACTTTGCAGCATTCAATTCTGTTTGTTTAATTTGGTTACTAGAGCCAAGCTTCTACAACATGAAAACACAGTAGCAAAGTTTTTATTAACTATGGCAGCCATGAGGAAATAAATTTTAAGATGTGGTTTTACTCTGAAGATGTAACAGCAACTTTTCAAGTGTAACTGCAACATTTTAACAGAACAACTAAAAGAAATTGTACGTATGTGTAGTTTTAAATATTTATACTCTTATTATAATAGAACATATTTTTCTGTTATCCCGTATTTTCTTAAATTCCACCAGTTTTTTTCCACTGTTTTCTTTTTTTTTTAAAACAGGTTTATTGTTTTAACATACAAAATAAATATCATAACAATTTTATACAAGTAATTAAAAATAGATATGATTATAACATTCAACAAAACAACCAAAATATTTACAAAGACATCCACTACAATCAGATCAATTAATTAAACTAAAATACCATGCTATTGAAATTAAGATTTTTTTAACAGATTTTGTAAATTATCCCATACAATATAATAAGATGTTTTTCTAGTTGTTCTTGACCTAATTGTGTTTATTTCCATATGGCACACTATATTCATAACATTTTTAAATTCATTGAACGAAGGAGGTGTATCTGAAATCCAATTTCTGGTTATTATTTTCCTAGCCACTGCTAGAACAGACCATAACAAGGGAAGCTTAACCTTTTAACACTTTGAGGTACAGGTGTGTTGAATAATATAAGAGATTTAGAAATAATGAAATTATCTGTAAAAGAGCCTGCAAAAATTCATTAATTGACTTCCAGTATTCTTTCAATTTTATACAGTCATAAAACATATGAGCCCAGTCAGCATTAATTTCTACATTACATCTTTTACATAGATTATCTTTATTATTTATTTTATTCATCATCAAAGGTGTATAAAAAGATCTATGTAAAAATTTCCATGTATAAAGTCTCCAGACAATGGAAGACGTAGTTCTATAGGCAGATTCCAATATATATTGTTTATCTTGTTGATTTGGTGGGTCCCCATTAATGGAAGTGAAATAATTCCAGTATGTATCTTCACTGTAAAAGGTTTCCTGTCTGATAATTTTATGTATGTATGAAAGCTTACCTTTATCAGAAACTTTATGTTGTAAGTTTAATATTAAGTAATCAATCAGTGTTGGAATAGATTCTTTAACTGTTATAGACATTAGATCTATTTTATTAATGAGATGTTGTCTAAAGGTCTGAACCTCTAACCAGCAAGTTTCTCTTAGATCAAATTCTTGTTTTAAGAAATCTAGATTTTTAACTTTATTATCAGATATCAACTGATACCAGTACTTTAGATCATTATCTATAGCTAAATGAGTTCCTTCAGAAGTAGATGACAAAAGCATACCCTTAGTATACATTATAGGGAATATAATAAAATTCCATTCCCTATATTTAGGGTGCATGAATATAAAGTTACGATAGCTAATAATAATATTTAATGGGTAACAAACCATATGTTTAGGTGTAATAAGTGAAGTACAAAATTCCTTTAGTAACCATAACATGGAGTTATTTACAATCATTTTCTTATGTGTTAAGGAGATTTTCATGAAGTGCATACTAATTAGCTCTCAGTAATCTTTCCATTTTGCAACATATGACTGATCTATTAATAAAGTAATAACTTTTACAATAGAAGAGATAGTATATAAATTAAAGTCTGGAAAAGAAATACCCCCTTGAGACCAGCTATTAGTATGTTTCTTTAATGCAATCCTAGGTCTATTAGGTGCCCATAAGAAATTTAACATTAGTGTATTCAATTTCTTGATAATTATTTTTGTAGGTGGAAGTATTATTGATTGTATTAAGTATAAAATCTTGGGGAATATTATCATTTTAATAATTGTAAGTCTCTCCTCCATAGTAAAAAACATATTATTCCAGGTATTAAAAAGATTTTGTATATTAAGAAAACAGGTATTATAATTATTATATATAATAGATTTAATATCTTTAGATAGTATTATACCTAAATAAGTTATCTGACCTGAATTGGGTACATATTTAGTAAAATCACTAATGAGAATATTTTTTGTGTATATATAGATAGTATTTTAGTTTTTTCTTCATTGAATATTAAACCAGAAATACTTTTAAAATTCATCATTTTGTCAAATAGAGACTGCATAGAAGAATTAGATCCTGCTGATGTAATTAGAACATCATCTGCAAAAAGTTGAATTTTAGATGTTGTATTTTCATCTATTTCAAAACCCTCTATGTCAGTACTGTTTCTGATCAAATTAGCCCAAGGCTCCATTACTAAAGTGAATAATAGTGGAGAAAGTGGACATCCTTGTTTTGTACCTTTAAAAATGGGTATTTTTTGTGAGACATATGTTCCTACCTTAATATATGCCAATGTTCCTTTGTATAAATGCTCAATTAGATTTACAAATGCATCTGAGAAGTTTGTGCACTTCAGTAAGGTAAACAGATAGTCCCAACTTACTGAATCAAATGCTGAACTTATATCAAGACTAATGTGTCAAATCTTTCTTTTTCCTATTTGCAAAATCAATTAATGTTAAAGTTCTTCTTATATTATCAAAAGTATTTCTATTTACAATGAATCCTGTCTGATCTATATCTATAATGCCGGGAATAATTGTCTTCAATCTATCAGCAAAAATACTCATAAACATTTTATAATCAACATTAAGTAATGAGATGGGCCTATATGAAGTACATCTAGCTGGATCTTTATTAGGTTTTAAAATTGGCGAAATAAATGTATATTGCCAAGATGGGGGGGGTTATTAACTCAGTTTGGGCCAAAATAAAAACCTTATGTATTAATGAATATGTACTTTTAGAAAAGATTTTATATATCTCTGGTATAATACCATCATTACCCGGTGCTTTGTTTGATTTAAGCTTATTTATTTGTGCAATAACCTCTGTATATGAAATACTTTTGTCCAATAGTTTAATCTGTTGTTTATTAAGCTTTTTATTCATGTTTGTGGTTATAAACTCCTTTATTTTATCTTTAGGTTCCATGTTAATGTTATTATTGTTAATATTGTGAAAGTGATTTCTAAATTCATCTAGTATTTCTGGTAGACTAGAAACAATCTTCTTTTTCCTTAGAGAAAAGATTTCTTTGATATGATTTTGTTTATTCAACCTTTTTGTTTTATTTTTAAGTCTATGTAAGTATTTGGGACTTATTGAGTAAGACAAAAACTTGTATTTCTCTAAAGTTATTTTAACTTTATGAGTTAAAAGTTCTTTGTATTTCTCATTTAGTTTGTTTATTTCTTCAATAACTTTCTTGTCCATAATATTTTCTTTATTATTATGTTTATAAGAGTCTAATTTACTTTGAATATCTAACAATTTCTTATCCCAAGATTTCCTTTTATTATTATACCATCTGATACTTTGTCCATATAGATATGATTTTAAGGCATCCCAAACATAGACAATGGAGACTTCAGGAGTATTATTTATGTCTAAAAAATGTTGTACTTCTGAAAGTATATATTCTTTATAGTCTTTTAGCTGAGTTAAGTATGCTGGTATCCTTTTGATCTGAACATTGTGAGTATTTTTTATCATGAACTCAAAAACAATTGAATTATGATCAGATATAGGACATGAAATGATTTTGGAATTAATTAAATCTGTTACCATCTGGTTAGAAATAAAGACCCTATCTATTTTTGAATAAGTTTTGTATCTGTTAGAAAAAAAGGTGTATGGTAATGATTTTGAATCTATCTGATTATTAATATCATTCAAATGATAAGAATTAGCAAAATCATTTAAATGTTTTGCATTAGGTGTAATTCTTCTTTTTCCTATAGTGGTAGTATCATTTTCATGTAGTATACAATTAAAGTCACCAGCTAATATAATATCTCCTATAGAGAATGATATGATCTTATCAAGATGGTGTTTCACTGTATTAATACCAATTCCAGGTATCCAATATACATTAATTAATGCGTAAGTCTTCCCATTAATTTGTATTGTAACCATACAAAACATTCCTTTGTCATCCTGATAAGACTTAATGGTTTTAGGAATGGGCATACTTTTATTCCATAAAATAGCCACTCCTCTTTTTTTCTGAGTGTGCTCTGAACTAACCAATACTGTATATTTGTTTGTGGCTAGTTTATCAATATCTTTTTTCAATAGATGGGCTTCTTGCAGGAAGACTAAGTTGGCCTTATGTAAATTAATGTATCTTATTAGGCTTGCCCTTTTACACGGATTATTCAATCCATTAATGTTTAAAGAAATTCCTTTTAAAGATGTCATTTGGCATTTTTAAAACTTAAAAATCTTATGATCAAAATAATTAACATAATAAGTAATGTTACATCTTCTCCTTTAGGTGTACCTTTAAATATAACTGTATTTATTGAATCTCTTATGGGATTTTGTATAGGATTAAATTTTGTTTGTAGTGACAATGAGTTTACAAAATGTATTGTGGATGTCAAAACTATATACATATAACAATGAACAAGTGAAAATAATGTAAGGATTAAACCTTGCATCCAGCCTGGAGTTAAAAACTCCAACTTAGAGTAGTATTTACCACTCAAGTTCACCCCCTACCCTAAGCAGCAGTACCTCAGCTACCACCTTATCAATTTAATACTGGTTATATTTAACTTAAATTAACAGCTTTCAATTCAATTATCTAGCAAGACAAGACTACACATTTGATAAAACAGCATCATATAAACTAAAATAAACTTTTTTAAAACTATTCATACTACTATATACATCTATGTAATATAATACACTTGTATTCAAATAGCATTCAAATAAACTTGATATTAGGAACCAAGAGGAGAGAGAAATAAAAGACGTGAAAGAGGGAGAGAGAGTGAAAGAGAGAAAAAAAAAAGGAAGGCATATTTACATATTAATTTATTCAAAGTATGTAAAAATGAGTTCTAATATTCATTTAAATCAAAAACTTTGGCTAATATGGTTCATACATTACATATATTAAGATGCATCTATTTTCTGTCATGTAAATGCAGTCAACAGCTTCCAAAAAAAACCTTGAATTGCTTGTATATGAGCATTTTACTCATACTCATTATTGTCAATAGAATAAAATATTATATTTATAGAAATTGTTATAAATCATACTGCATAGTTATGCAAATTCTCATAAACACTTGCATTATTGTAGAGAAAGCCATCTGTATTTTGTATATCTATACTGCTGCTTTAAATATATCACATGACAATTTCTTCCAGAAAAGAGTTATAATGTTATTTATGCTTGTCAATCAGATGAATTAAATGAGTTATAGTAATGTATATGTTTGGATCATAAGTTTTTAACATAAATTAGTATGCTGCAGTCAAGTAGACTTTCAAAAACACTTGAATAAATGTTTCCTTTTCTATGCCTTCTAAAATAAGACATTTACTTACTACAAGAAACTGCATCATTTAAAATCATTATAACTGACATATTTTATAAATTATAACATAAATATTTAAGTAATTATATAAAATAACTCACATTTAAATGTTAAAGAGTTCATTTTCCTTCACATAGTCGCATTTGCATCAGTTCTACTTCCTGGTAGAGTGTTCTTCCTGAATCTGCGATGTGTCAGTGTGATTTCTGGGTCAAAGGTCAAATTGACTGCTTTCAGCTTCTCTGCGTGAATTCTGAGAGTTGAAGCTTTTAAAACAACTCGAGGACACTGTTCACGAGATAACCCACATCCCAGATTGTCTCTCTTAACATTTTGGCGGGAAACTTGTTAAAAACTAGTGACAAACATTCATTTAGCAGTGTAAATGCATCTAAACATGACAAAACCTTCGCAATGTATTTTACAGGTTATTACAGCCTCTATGTAAGTGAAATTAAGCCCAAAGTTATTAATAAGTAATAAAACTCAATATTTTTGCCCCAACTCAATTTTTATGCAAATCTTATTATTTACTGTGCCTGTATGATCAAAAGCATTTCTATATATTAATATGAAACAAAAATAAAGAGAAAGAATAAAAAAAAGAAAAAGAGAGTAGAAAATAAAAGAATGTAAAGCAGAAATATAAAAATGTAAGAAAAGGCTATAAAAAGTATATATAATGGAATATTACTTACTGTTTATATTAATAGAGTTAAAAATAAAACATATTATCTACTATTATTTAGTTCTAATTATTATTAATTAAAGCATGACAGATTATTTGCAAACAAGCATAAGCAGTATAATCAAGAAAGTGTAATTAGAAATAGCATTTGAAGAACATATAAACTTTTTACAAGGAATAAATATGTTATTATTCCATTTATCATATTTTCATTACTCTTCTCTCCCTGCCCTCCCCCACCCTTTGCCCACTACATAATCTAAATAGAATGTCATTGTTTAAACAAAGAAAAGAAGAAAAGGAGGAAAAAAAGAAAAAAATGTATCAAATTACTAACCTTACTTCTCTTTTTCAGAAAGAGAAACAAATTGAATAATAGCTTGTTATTAGTTCCTCAGATATTTTGGCTGGTTATGAAACAAAACATTTCTTTGCACACAGAAAATAACTTTGATTAATTCTTTTTCAGAATATCTGTGGCTTTCTGGAAATGCAGGAAATATATTTAAAAAGATTAATAATGAAATAAAATGATGAGAGAAAAAAAAAAAAAACATAGAACAAATCATTTGTTTTTTAGTCTCTTCTTCTTCTCTGAAGTCTTCCACGAAGATTCAGTTGCCAGTCTCTTTAATGAGGAACTAGCCCATTCCATTTCCTCTATTTTATCCAAAATCTTATTTTTTTGATAAACAGTAAAGCAGAGTCTAAGTCATCAAAAATTTTAGGACCATCAGGAAGGAAGATTCTTAGCTTGGCAGGAAACAGAAGGAATGCTTTAAACTGTGCTTTTTTAAGCTCCCTTATTAGTGGCAGAAAAACTTTTCTTTTAGCTATTACCAAGGAAGAATAGTCATTGTCAAAACGCACAGTTGTCTCATTAATCTTAACAGGAGCTTTAGCCCAAGCAGATTTAAGAACCATCTCTTTATCAAATGATGATAGAAATCTAACTATAACTGATCTGGGATAGTTTTTGTTAGAGTTAGTATTAGCTATAGATCTATGTGCTCTTTCATTACCAAAAGAGAATGCTTCTGGTAAGTCTAAAGTTTTAGGGAGCCATGTTGTTAAAAAAGAAGTAATATTGTTACCTTCAATATTTTCTGGCAGTCCAAAAATCCTAATGTTATTGCGCCTAGATCTATTTTCCAGGTCATCAAGCTTTGTTTGTAAATGTGTATTTTGTTTCAGCAGAAACTCAATGTTGATTTCCTCTTCTTGGATTCTATTTTCCATGTCATTCACAGCCTCTTCTATGCCTGTCATCTGGATCTTCTGTTGTTGCAGGTCTATATGTAACAAGTCTATTTGTTTTGTAGTTTTTTCTATGAAGGTATCAATTTTAGTATCCATTTTATCCATCTTAGCAGTAAGTTGCTGGATTATAGTTATCAGAGACTGAAGTTCTTTCTTGGTGCTGGAGTCTTGAGAATTTGTCTTACTGGAACTCATTTCAGACTGATAAACTGACAGGAAAATTTCCAAAGTGATTTCTGACAGGAATATTGTTAAAATTTCCTTTCTTTTTTAGATATAGTTCAAGAACTATATAAAACAAACATATTTAGAAAGAAAATTACTTCATAAATTAATTTTTTAAGTAATTAATTCCTGTCAGTGCAATGAAATTGGTGGAGCTGAAGAAATCTGCTGCTATCCTGTGTTCATCCTTGGCCACGCCCCCATGTCTTTTCCACTGTTTTCTGAAGAAAGGAATTTTATGCATTTGTAACTCACTGAAAACAAATCCTCAGATCATCTCTGAGCCATATCCTGCCTTTGTTGCCTTGTTGTACCTTTATGTACTTGTGTAACAGTTTTCACTATTCTCTCGTGTGCCTCTTGGCTTTGGTTGTTATATTAAGTCAATTGAATGTTTCTGTCATGGCTTTTTTCACCATACTTTCTTTGGATAGGCATGTTGCTCCTATACAGATGGGTGAATGAGAAGAGATTTAAATGTAATGCGAGTTTTGCATTTTGGCATGTCACAGCTGGTAGGTGGTAGAACAGGACTAAGAAAGTAGTTTTTCCTGTTGATGGTATAGCAGGGCAGCCTGAATATAGCAGAGAACTGGAAGGATTGTGCTAGTTGGGAAAGGGTTGGGAAAATGCTGAACCTTTTACCTGAAGGTGCATAGAGCAGTGAGCAGGAATAACCTGCTTTGTGATGCCTTTTTCATCAGGTCCAAGTTCATCAACTATTTTGTGTGTGTGTGTGTGTGTGTGTGTGTGTGTGTGTGTGTGTGTGTGTGTGTGTGTGTGTGTGTGTGTGTGTGTGTGTGTGTGTGTGTGTGTGTTGATGTGCCATACTCTCCAGAGGGATATTTTCTCATAATAATAGGGTAGTTTGCGCCGAGAGCAGAAGGTCACCTGCATCTCTCTGAACAAGTTCCATAATCCTCTCCATAACCTTGCATATGATACTGGTGACACAGATTGTTCTTGATCGCATTTGTGGCCACTTTTATATGATCATAAACATGATGGGGTGACTTTCAAAAGACTAGTATAGTAGTGCTCTTACCTGCTGGGGTTCTAAAGTTAGAGATAATTTTCTTTTTTTTAAGATATTGGTGATGTCCTGTGGTTCAGAAGGTATTGCAACACTGATATCTAGGGCATTACAATAATAGTCAGTTTAGATGCCAACTTAATCTCCTATAGGTTCATATGTGTTTTCTAGGCTAATGACCACAAGGGACTTTTTAAGCCTAGCCATGTATCCCAAATCTTTGACAAGTTCTGATACCCTTGATAAGTGTAAGCATGAGCCTGGGAGATGAAACATTTACAGGTTACCTGTGTCCATTAGAGACATAGGTGCCAAACCAGGGATGAATTTCTGGTTTCCCATCCAATTGTCCAAGTTGTACTTGAATTGGGTTAGGGAGGAACTTTGCTTTACATGGATGGGGAGCCCGTTCCATAGATAGGCTAGTCTCTGGAATACATACCTATCCCTCCAGCAGGTCCTATTTATATCATAGGCAAGGTTTGAGTCTTTAGAATGGGTAATTCTGGTGCTGTTTGTTTTGTGGATATGCAAGAGCTCCATCAGAGTGGGGTCTGACAATGCCCTGTATGTCAGGCATAGATCTTCCCGCAAAAGCCTGTAGGAGAAAGAATACAGGGATAGGGCCATGCGGCGGTCTGCATAGGACATATTACTTATACCCTGTATTCTTTTAGTGAGGAACCTCCATGGACGTTCCAATAGTTGGATATGCCTGTTCATATCAGGACTTGGTTAACTAAAAGTGAGGCAAATATATTGGTACATTGTACAAATGCAAATGTTGCCAGCATTACATTTATAGATGTGTTTGGTTGTGGTTTTTTACTCCTAATTCCATGTACACTTGATCTATGCAGTAACCACCAATGCTATACCTATAGATGTGTATGTATATGGTTTTAATGTCTAACCTGAAGCAGTATGTTCCAATGTTACACTTACAGATGTGTATGTATATAGTTTTATTGCTAATTTCTGTGTACTAGTTCTTGGAAATATGTGCCAGCTTTATATTTATAAATGTGAATGTATATGGTTTTACTGGATAATGTCTGCACACTAAACCAATACACTATACACAATGCCTGTAAATTTCACCATGAATATGAACAATTTAATTTTGCCTTGTAGTGGTTATAAGATTGGAAAGATTTGGTTTGTTGTGCTTATTTTGTTTGTTTAGTCGGAGATACCCAGGTCATTTTTGTAGACTAATTTGGAAAAGCTCTGTTACAAACTTGAACTGATTTGTGTCTTATAGCTAGGTTATGTCTGAAAAGGGAAACATAGTAGTCCACTTAAATGGTAAATTACTACAAGAGTGAAAGTGCTTTATTATCAGATTCATGTGCCAGTACTATGGTGCTTCCATGCATGTGTGTGTGTGTGTGTGTGGGGGGGGGGTGGGTGGAGGGGGGTTGTTGTACTTCTGGCTATTTGTTGGTAAAAAAATAAAAATAAATATGTAGTACCAAGACCTCAAGATGGGGAGGGTTGATGAGTGTCCCCAGGAAACAGACCCTACATCTCTGATAGAACTGGTAATGATGGAAGTTGCATGCTATAATAATGTGCTTATAGCTTGTGTTTATGTTACACAAAGAACTTTTTGCACACATTTAAAGATCACCAGTGGGTGGCATAGTGGCACGGCAGATAGATTTGCTGACTCACAAGATGTTCTCTGGTTTGATTCTCGGCTGGGGTACCTTCTGTGCAGACTCTGCATGTCCTCCCTGTGTTCATATAGGTTTTCTCTGTGTGCTCCTGTTTTCCCCTACATTCTTAACACGTGCATTACAGGTACTGGGGACTCTAAATTGCCCATATTTGTTAGTGTATGTGTGATGCAGGAGAAAGACTAAGCAACCTACTCCCACCACCACCCCGCCTTGAAAACACCACAGATAGTTGTGGCTATCTATAGGGTTACTCTAGGGGCCAGATTCAATAAGGCCTGTAATGAGTGAACAGACAACACAAACAAAACTCACATGTCCTTCCTCCTAATTTTTGTTTTCTTACTCATATTCTTGCAACTTTAAATATTGACAAGATTCATAAAGGTTACCACAAAGTGTAGACTACATGCACACTAAGTGTAATCTTTCTGAGTGATTAGGAAGCACAAAAATGTGATTAGAATTTTATTGAATACATATCGTGTACACTTAGTGTAGGCTTTATTGAATCTGGCCCCAGGAGTTTGCTGTGACTTGTAATAGAGTGACTGAACAATTTGTGACTGTTCTTTATCATTTATTGAGATTATTTTGTACATCATGATGGGACAGCTTTGATTGTGAAGATGTTATGTGCTTAAATTATTTAGACTTGAACTGACTGAGTTATGCCATAATATGAATGTTCTCATACACATTTTTGTCTGTTTACCAGGCAAAAGACAGCATAGCATAGCAAAGAAGTATTTCTTCTTTGCTGTTAACTATAAAGAAGTAAAAAAAAAATAAATTCTGAGTTTCAGCAACCACAGTCTTAAGATATTTTTTTGGGGTGGCAACAACTAACTTTTGACAAGATAGATTTGCAGGTGTTATTGGCAAAGGACTGTTTTCAAACAGGTAATTTATTTATTAAATATTTCGATTGTACTGGCTAGGTTCCTCGGTGATCTTCCAGACCACCTGCCTATTATGAACTTATAAACTAATACAGGTGCTGGAATTTAAATTCACTAGTGCAGTTAATAAAACTATTTGGTATCACTTCACCAGGCAAGATAATCAATAGAAATAAAGGCACTCATTTCATTTTTTAGAAAGTTTAATTCTTAAAGAATAACTGTAGTAGTTATTCAACTGTAAATATTATTTTATTTACACTTTGTTGACCAAGTTAGTCCCACTAGACCAGTGAGACTAACTTGGCCAACAAAGTGTAAATAAAATAATATTTACAGTTGAATACTAGTTATTCTTTAAGAATTAAACTTGGGACTAACTTGGTCAACAAAGTGTAAATAAAATTATATTTGCAGTTGAATAACTACTACAGTTCTTCTTCTTTCGGCTTTTCCCGGTTAGGGGTCGCCACAGTGGATCACCTGCCTGCTCATGATTGGCAGTGGAGTTTTATGGTGTTGAGTTGCCAGCCCGGCGCCCAACCTTCCACAGAAGGCACACACATGCACACACTCACACCTAGGGCCAATTTAGAGTGTCCAGTCCACCTATAGCATGTCTTTGGGATGTGGGAGGAAACTGGAGCACCAGGAGGAAACCCACATGACCACAGGGAGGACATGCAGACTCTGCACAGAAGGCACCCCAGCCTAGGATCGAACTGGAGAACCTCTTGCTGTGAGGTGGCAAAGCTAACCGCTGCACCACCATGGCGCCCCTGAATAGCTACTACAGTTATTCTTTAAGAATTAAACTTTCTAAAAACTGAAATGATTCATGCTGGCTAGGGGAAATTTAACCATACTCTTTTTGATCCTCTATGTGGTACTGGAGAGCTACTGCCAAGGTTCAACATCAGTACAATGGAGGACATTAGCTGCATTGATCCAGGAACTACTGCAGGAGCTGAAATAAAAAAACAAAAAGTAGAACAGAAAATAGAAATTCCAGGGTTAATGTTGTGCCTTTGGGAGGACTGGAGACATCAGTCTTGGAGGTGATGATTAAAGAAAAGCCATGAGATGCAGAGGCTATGCAGTAGAAGTAGCGGTTGACAAAATTTGAAGGGGAAGGAGAGGATAATTTTGGAGGCAAGATAGATGTGAGCAGTCAGTTTTAAAAGAAAAAATGTGAACATAAAGCTGATGCAACATGCCTGGCCAGTGGAGTAGCACATTTTAAGGGCACATTCTGTGTTAGGGCTTCAGATAACTAGGAGAAGGAAATTTCTAAAGAGCAAGTTAAAGACAGGGAAACTGTATTGAAAAAATGTACATATGCAGCAGTGGTATCCTTAGACAACAAAAACAGAATACAGCAGAAGAAACCCAGCAGGACCAGATGAAAGGAATACCAGCTTTTCAAAAAAGACCCATGTTAAGTATCAGGTTAAAAATAAAGAACAATCTATTGACAGGTACTTTTACTTGATTACTATTTTCCACTGGGACTTAATGTAACTGACATTAGATCTTTAGTACATCTCAGGAATGAGCTGTTTTGTGAAGTGAATTTTGAGACTTTTTTTTTTGCTAACTGCAAAGTGTATTAATGAGTAGGAAAACTATATTTTGTGAGCCCATGGAATGATTGTTTTTCAAAGCTTAAATGCTCAGTTAAAAATAAAAGAATGGTACGGTTTAGAAGACAGAAATTCATGAAGGTGAACTGAAACTGTATTTTTTTTAAATGTAGGTCACAAGGTATGGGAAATAAAAAAAGTATTAGATGAAAGAAAAGTGTGGACAAGAACATGGGATGCATGGGTAAACCTGAAAGTAAAATAAAATAATATACAATACAATATGTATCAAATGTAGAAATGGTAAATGGAAAAAAGGAGGATGTAAAATACTGAAGACAACCCAAAGCAGGTGTGTGTGTGTGTGTGTGTGTGTGTGTGTGTGTGTGTGTGTGTATGTGTGTGTGTGTGTGTGTGTGTGTGTGTGTGTGTGTGTGTGTGTGTGTGTGTGTGTGTGTGTGTGTGTGTGTGTGTGTGTGTGTGTGTGTGTGTGTGTGTGTGTGTGTGTGTATGTGGAGTGGACATGTTTAACACAAGCATGAATAAAAGAAGGTGTGGGTAATGTGGAGAATATGGACATTCAAAAATGTGAACCTAGTTGTAGGAAATGAGGGTGTATTAACCATTCTTTGGTTTGATTCTCAATAATAATAGAATAAAAATATGTAGTGAAGACAGTGAAGAGGAATAAATAGATGTGGAAGAGTGGGAGAAGAAGCAAATTACAGGAAATGGGACAAGTAAGGGAAGATAAAGTGGCGGGAAATGAGGATATCTTTAAAAGTTAATGTCACAATGAAGAAACTATACAAATGGAAGGACTATGGGTAAGGAAAGAAGAAGGTAAAGGGAGTCTGGTGAAAAAAATGGCATACTTCAAACTGAGGAAGAGAATGACGGACAGGATGGGTCGAGGTCTCTCAAGATCTGAAAGAGGCCTCTAGGAGACAAAGTAAGAAGAATAAAAATGGAAAATAGATGGAATAAAAAATGCAAAAAGTTAAAGGTTAATATTAATGCAGTTTCTTTCAATGTAAATAGTATAAAGAATGATGTCAGAAGAATGGTTGTTTGAATGGTGTAAAATAATTGACATGGATGTAATTTGTTTATTATATACAAGATGAGTGGAAACAAGCAAAAGAGAAAAGTGTGAAATAATGGGGGGAAATAGTGTGGACAGTAGGAAAGGATGCCTGTTCTGGAATTGCAGTATTGGTTATGAATGATGAAATTAAAGCAATGTATGTGATAGCAGTAATAGCGGGAAGAGTATTAGCATGTGATGTAAGAATAAAAATGAAGCCAGTAAACTTAATTGTGCTACATGTATATGCAAATGTAGGAGAAAGAAAAAAGCTGTTTGAGGACATAAAGAAAGATGTGATAGATCTGTTATCTTATTGGATGACTTTAACTGTAATTTAATAAAGAAAAAAGGTAAAGTTATACAAGATATAAAATACTGAAAGCAGTAATGAAGAATTGTAGATTAAGAACAGAAAAATAAACGGATTTTAAATATAAGTGGAGGAACTTACGGACTGATATAGATTATGTAATATATTCAGAAGATATGAAAGAAGTGATAGAAAGATGTGAAGAAACAAGATTTCTGATCATAGGGTGGTGTGGGCAATGCTAGGAGACAATGAAGAAATAATAAAAGCAGGAAAAGAAATAAAGTGATTAAGAGAAAATATAAATATGGAACACTACTAGATAAAGGAAACAATGTAACTATGGAATGAACATTTGACAATGAAACTGTTTTATAAAATCTTAGCCTATTGGTGGATAATATACAAAGAAAATATTAAAAAATATATATTCAAGTAGAAAGAAACGTGAAGGGAAGGAAAAGAAAGATATTTTAAACAAAAGGAAAATTGCGAGAAACTATTAGAAGTAGGAAATGTAAATTATGAAGAGGAAGAGGGAAAATTATACAAATATAATGAAGAAATAGGAAACATTGTTTAAACAGAGATTGTTTTGAAAGGGAAAATGTCAGCTTTTTTGGGGCGAAGGGGTAAAATGCAATGTGAGAAAAATGAATGTAATGAAGTAGGAGGAAAAAGAGTTAATGTATACACAATAAGAAATGATCAGCAGCGTGGAGAGATACGTAGAAAATATGTATGAAGAGAATTAGTCTGAAGGAGGACTTTGGAGAGTAGACAAAATAAGAAAGTACCTGGCAAAAGAAGTAGCAAAAGTCTAAGACAATAATTAGAAGGCATGATAAATGAAGGAAAGGATGATTCTGCACCTGGGCCAGATGGGTTAGGATACGTGTTTTATAAAGAAATGAGTCTGAGAAGGAATACTTTTGGAAGTTGTGAATGAATGAATGAATGAAGGAATAGAATAAGAAGAAATCTGCAGTGATATAATTAAATGTATGTGCAAAAAAAAGAGAATGAGAGGAAATAAAGAACTTGTGGCATATACCACCAAGCAACACGTATTATATTTTTTTATGAAAAAAATTGTCATAAAAAGGAAAATGAGAATTTTGGATGAAGTATTATATGAGGGTGTATATGGAGTGAAAGAGAGAGGAGTAAATGAAATGCTTGTTATGGTGAGGGAGGTAATGGATTGTATATTAAGTGAAAAAGGTGAAAGAAGAGTGATAGCATGAAATGCAGCAAAAGCATTTGATAGTACTAATCATAAAAGAAATGTGGAACATTTTAAAACAATATGGGATTGGAAAAAATATGTTAAAGTAATTAAACCAGTCAGTGAGGTATCATGGATGTCCTTGATAGTGAACGGATGAGTAAAAAGCAGGACAAAGATAGAAAGAGGATGTGTGAAGCAAGGATGCTCGCTGAGTATGTGGTTGTTGATAATGCTGATGAATGGAGTAATGCTAACATGTGGAAGCGATCTGAATAGGCAAGAAGGGGAGTCAGAGATGCGTCCGATTCATTTTAATGTTGTCTTATGCCGATGATTTAGTACTAATAGCAAAGAATAACATTTGGATGAGGAAATTGATTCTAAGGGTAGAAGGTTTGTTGGGAAAAAGTATGCTTGCATTAGAAATTTAAGGAGTTTGGATATTTAGTACAGATCAGAGGAATTTATTTTACAAAGAGTGAAATTTGTGTGCTAACTGTAAGATCTGGTAAATATCAAATTATGGTAGAACAACAGAGAGAAATGTTGAAAAAATAAAGAAGTTAACAGAGTAGTGGAAAGTATCCCAGTTATGTTTTAAGAAAAAGGTGTATATGTTGAGTACATATGTTTTGGGAAAATTTGTTTATATAAGTGGGGTATACATGTCTCCAAGTAGTATGGAGAAAGATTTTTTTTTTTTTTTTTTTTTTGTGGGGGTCAGGATTAAATATCTTGAAAAGAGAAACAGTGTACAATGAGAATGCAACCACCAAATGAGACCTCCGTAGAGACTTCTCCAAGGCAAACCCATTTCAATTTGTAGAAGACCTAAGCAAAGTTCCCAACAATCCCTTGCAAATGGATACAGCTGAGTGGGCTGCTTCATTTACCTCTGACTTTTTCCAGCACCTGAACAGTTGCATTAGAAAAATCAGTACTCATTTGCCCTAAATATAACTTTAAGTTTTCTGGTAGAACTTCCATACTAATAAACTGTTCAACAAAAGAAAGAAAATAATAAGACATTGCAAGAAATCCCCACCTCCCTACCTCAAGACTACACTGAAACATGCCAGCAAGGAACTTAAAAACACTATTAGAAGATGTAAAGCAGAGTATGAACTTAAGGCTGCTACAAATTCCAAAGGAAAATACAAATCTTCAGTTATGTCAGAAAAATAAGGAATAATGTCCAACAGTGCACTGAGCACATCCATAATAATAGCACAGATTCTCATCCCGAGGATATAGCTAATATATTAGCAGACAGATTTATAGATAACTTTACCCCACCTACTAACATTGTTGTTCCTGCTATTGCTAGGAATTTAGTTTACCCTGTAATCACCTTGAAATGAGTCTTAGAATCACCATCAAAGGCTTAAAAATAACACTTCCATGGGTCAGACAACATACTAGGCTGCATTATCATCAGTGCTAAGTATGCACTATCTGAGCCTCTACTGAAACTGTTTGACTTCGGCCTATCTACCAAGCTATCTACCAAGTTTGTTCATAATGCATGGAAAACAGCCACTGAGTCCCTCTCAGCCCCTCTATAGACTCAAGTAACTATAGACCCACTTAGCCTCACCATGTGCAAAGCCATTGAATGTATAATAGCAGAACACCTTTGTGTAAACATATGGGGTGGCCTAATGGTTAAGGTGTTTGCCTTACAAACACAAGGTGCAGGGTTTGAGTCTCACAAGGGATAACTGGCTAGGCTTAAAATGGCTCGCAAGGGCAGTTAGCTTAGTACTAACCTATGAACCTATGTAACTTAACTGATCTAGATTCCAATCCGTTCGGGCAGGTCCTGTCTCCAGAACCTAGTAAGCTTCTTTAAAAAGGTTACAGGAGGTGTGGACAGTGGTCATTCCATGCACACTGCTTATCTCGACCTGGTAAAGGCTTTTGACACTGTCCTCTTGCTGGTTTTATTGAAATGTTAGATAAGTGTAATGAAAACCCCTACATTGCCCTAAGAATTGCAAACTGGCTATCAAACAAATCCCAAGTTATGAAGATTGCTGTCTCCTTCTTTAAATGTGCATTCATAATAGTAGGGGTGCCACAGGGATCAGATTTGAACCCTCTCCTGTTTGGAATTTATTCTGCAGACATCTAAGTCAGTATCCCAAAAGTGTGTATGATGAAGTTTGCTGATTGCAAACCAGGCACTGCTGTCTGTTCATTCAGCATTACAAAGCATCCATCAAGGGCTAGAATATGCACAGACACTGTGTATCAAAAACAATTTCAAACAAAGTTTTAAAAAAAGTGCAGCATAATAGCATTTGGCAGAAAGGATGCTTCCACCTTGTATGTTGAAAATGGTACTCATCTCCAACAGAGATGATCATAAGAGTTCTAGGTGATTATGTGGATGGCCTTCTCTTATTCAATCATCATGGTTTCTCCACAAGTAGGAAATCCTTCAGTAGGGGATTCCAAGGGAATATATTCAAGATCCAAAGTAGTCATCCTACCACTGTGCTCTTCTCTTATCTGACCCATCATTGAATACAATGCTCCCTTTGATATGTGAAAATCCAAGCATAACATGCAACTGGAAAGGCCACAAAGATTTCTAACCATAAAAAATTAAATGTCTTACATCCCTCGACTATCCCAACAGATTAGCACATCTCTCTTCATACCCAGTAACCTACAGATGGCTGTGAGGCGACCTGTGTCTCACTTTTTGAGTCACAAAAGACCCAGTTCTGTCAGTGATAATTTATTTCTTTACAAAAGCAGTGGTCCTACAAATGAGTCTTGACCTGCCAGGAACTGCCTTCTTGTGGTCAGTATAACAAAAGGTAATAGTGTGAAACAACCACTTAGAAATAGTCTGCTTTGACACAGGTTGTCATTTTTTTCTTTTCTTTACAAGAAGTGAGAATTCCTAAAAGATTTTATTCTGTCAAAATAGTACTTGCATTATCTGTGGACTTCCAACATATGGAGTATCCTTTCTCTCTCATTTTTAGGTTCTATAAAGATGGCATGGAGATGGATAACTTAGCATAAAGTAAACTTGGATACCACTTTAAGCATAAGTGAAAGATTATTTCTAAAAGACACACTATCTTTGTGGAAAATAAGAAAAGGTTGACCCACTACAAGAACCTGCAACTCAGATACTCTACTTGCAGAGGTCAGAGCAATCTGTAACTTTGTTTTCTACATTAAGAACATCATGTCAGCCTGATGAGCTAATTCAAATGGAGGAAAAATTAGTTTTTCCAAGACAAAATTAAGATCCCAAGGATGAGACATCTGTATTCTAGGAGGCTTGGTATGTAACACCCCTTTCATAAACATTTTCAATGAGACTGCATTGAAAGATTAGGATCCATGGGCAGATATGCTGAAATGGCTGACATATTAACTGTGATGTAGGAGCAAGACAGCTGAGAGGAGAATAACTCACAGGAATAATGCAGAATCAATGAAACAATAGCCTTGAAAGGGTGCTGGTTGCTGTCTTGCCACAAAGTTGAAAATCTTTTTTATTTACTAATATATGATTTTCAAGTAATGGATTTTTTTTTACCTCCTTTAATACCTTCTGTACATTCTCAGAAAAGAGGCACCTAAAAGATATGATTCCATCTTCCAGGTATTTAGTTGCAGTTATTTGGGGTTGGGATGTATCAAACACCACTTGTCGTGGGGGTTTAGGTCTAGTCTATAAGGAAGCTTATGGTAATTGTCCCTGACCATATACAGAGGAAGGGAAAACCACTGTTGACTGGGCCTGAAAGGAGTCACCACAATGATCTTTAAAGAGTCCTTCTGAATCTTCAGAATAAAGATGGATGTTAGTGGAAAGGGTGGAAAAGCATGCAGGAACATTCCAGTCCAAGGAAAAGAAAAATCATATGCTTCCAGGTCTTCTAGCATGGAGTCCTGAAGCAGACGTTTGCCAAATGGTCGATGTATGTGGAGGGAAAAAAAGTTTAATTTGAAATGTTCCCACAGCTGGAGCAATTGCTGGAAGACCCTTTATTCAACTTTTACTCATTGGGGGGGGGGGGGTTCTGTCCTGGTCCTGCTTAGTTTGTATGCCACACAGTTTTGCCCCGATGGCATGTAAGATGTAAGATGCCTGTAGAATGAGTTTGTGCTAGAAAGCTATATCCCAGGCTACTATGGCTAGTCTGCACAGAGAAGAAGATCTGGTTCCCCCTGCTTGTTTATGTATCACATCACTGCTCTGTTGTCTGTAAATATTTGCAATGGTCCTGAGGACTACAGATGATTTAGAGAGTTGAAAGCATTTATGCGTCGTCAGCATCTCTTCAATGTTTTTGTATTAGTCTGTCTTTTTTGTTCCAAAGACCCTGCACTTTTATCCACATAGACTCTGCTACCCAAGCAAAGTCTAAGGTGCCTATCGTCACTAATTTTGGAAAGTAAAATGGGAGACATTGATTCTGATAAAGTTGGTCTCTCCAAATATATATATATATATATATATATATATATATGTATATATATATATATATATATATATATATATATATATATATATATATATATATATATATATATATATATATATATATATATAAATATTCTCACAAACCACAAAACTGAAATCTGGAAGGTCCAGGGATGATGATGATGCTGGGACCATACAGATTTTAGGTACTATTGATTTTTTTTCATATAGAGTCTTGCTAGAGGAAACATGAGAATTATAGGTATGATGAGACCCAGAATCCTGAGATATTCCTGTGTTGACACAGTAGTTCGAGTAGAAAAACGTAAGAAAATATCTAGATATAGATCTGCATTTTCATGCAGAAGAAAATCTCTTTGAACTGAGGTTTTTGGGTGACACTCCAGGAAAACAATCCTGTGATAAGAAGACAAGCAAGATTTTTGTATTTTCTGAACCCCAGTTTATGTAAGAGATCCATCATCCAAGTGAGAGATTCCTGACACTTTGAAAAAGACTTTGCAAAGATAAATCATCTAAATAAGCAGCAATGTCAATACATTGCAGTCTGCAGCAGGCTATCACAGGGGCTAGACACTTTGTGAATACCCTAGAAGCACTGGATTGACCAAAGGGTAATGCAAAAAACTGATAATGTTATCCAGGCAAAACCTTATAAAACATCTGAAATCTGTATTTATAGGAATGTGATGATATGCATCCTTTAATCTAAGGTCACCAGAAAACTCATATGGTGAATGAGAGGTAACAAGCTGTGAAGGGATAACATTTTGAATGTGGACACTATACAAACAGGTTTAGAATGAAAAGTTACAGAACTGGTTTCCAAGAATCTTCTTTCTTTGGCAATAAAAACATTCTTGAATAAAACTCTTCTCCTAACTGAAGAGGAGAGACCATGTCTAACAACCCCTGAACAGCAGACACTGAATGAAGAGTTTGTTCTGGCAGATGAGAGGGAATCCATCAAAAAGGCGACAGAACCTTCTGTAGCCATCTGTAAATTTAAAAAATCACTTTCAGATCTTCTCTGCCTAAAACTATCTGTTACCAAAGAGACACATGGAGGTTCAGAGTTTTTGGAGGGATTAAGGATTTGCCAGGGTGGTAAGGGAAGGGAAGTCTTGTAGGCATGCATTCAGACTTATTAGACTGTTCTTTGTTACTGGATGTTCTTTCTTTCTTTTTTTGAACCTCTTTGCCATTGCTTTTTAAATATTTGTTTACCAACAACTTGTTGCTTGTTTACTTTGCTTTTTGAAAAGGTCTGAAGTGATCCCATTGACAAACATGGAAAAGGAAGGCTGAATAATCTGAGAAATTGGATGGATCTGAATCAGCTTACCTCTCTCAACACACTTGTTAAAGACCTCTGCAATAGATGGTCCAAAAACTCTCTCTGTCTAAAAGAAAATTCAAAATTTCAGCTTTGACATCTTCTCGAAAGTTTTGAGTACACAACCAAGCAACCTCTTCATGTCAGTTCCAGTGGCAGCTGCCTTGGAAGTGGCATCGGCAGAATCATAAACACATTTCAAAACGTTGGCAGCCACTTAAGACACAGAGGCAATTAAGTTACAGAAAGTAGTTTTTTACTCAGAAGAGGAAACACATGCCATATTATTCCTTATGTTCAGTGGGATGTCATTATATTCTCAATGAAACAACTGATTTCTTCTGGAAATAGTTTCAGAAAAAGGGAATCATTCAAAGGGACTGCCAGAAGCCACACTCTCCTCAGAATCAAACACCTGAGGAGACAAAATAAAATCTGCCTCTTCCAATCATTTTATGGTTCAAAATCTTGAATATCTTCAGACAATGAAAAATCCCTTTTTCTCTTAGCAGAAACAGCTGAATGGAAAGGTTAAGAGCTTGAACTAAACTCAGAACTAAGCCCAATAAATCACTCCTGTCCAAAGTGATTGAGACAGGTGAAGATATATGTTGAGTTTTTATTTTACTTTGACAGGAATTTCTGAAAAAGGAGATCCACTTTTTCCAGGGAAAAACCATCCTGAGGCAGGCATTGCACCTTGGCTAGACATAGCAGTATTCCCTGCTCCTTCTTCCAGAGCAGACAAGAGTGGTTTTCCCTTACCCACCGAGGTCACTCCAACAGCTGCAGAGGACTTATCTAACCCCCAGTCCATGGTAATTGTAGGGACTACACCAGAGGGAGCCACTGAAAAAATGAATGGTCTGAAGAACCAGAAATTGCCACATCAGAGTCACCCATCTGCAGATGAATCACTTTAGCAGCCTGCTGTGGTGGCAAAGGGTGCTTATTAATGTTGTTCTTTTTGTGACTGGAATAAGAAAGAACTGAGGAACTGCTAGGTTGTCTCATGGTTAAGCTGAAAAAGATGCCTGATTCCTGGGGAAACCTGGCAGCAGTAGTCAGTAATATGGGTAAATGGTAAAAAAGTCAATTTTCCCACTACACAACACAGTGAAAATCATTCTAAACACTTACCACAGTGTGAAAAGTAAAAGAGCACAACTTTTACCAAGGAAGAATTAGTTTTTAAATTAGTTGTAACATTTTTTTTTTCACAAAAATCAGAAGTAACTCTCCTGTATAAAAGTTACTTGACTATCAATAAAAACACTTTTTCAGGCTTAAAATTAATATTTTAACAGAAAAATTTCACTGTTTCTCATACAATTAAAATATAGAAGTCTTTTTTTTTTCCATAAAAGCAATTTCTCTGCCCAGCAATGGAAAGTGTTAGCCAACTGTGGATCCTCAAAAGCCTGCTCACTCTTCAGCATCAGGAAAGCTCTGAAGAGTTTGCACCCAAACTACTGTTTTTCTTGAACTCAGCTCAAGCTAAATAGTAGTTTGGGTGCATGGAAGGTACCTTTGAAGCTAGCTGTCATATAACTGAGGCTACTGCAGCAGTGATCACTATGATGAATCTTTAGTTTGTGAATACTATCCTAAAAACCCTCCTGGAAGTGGGAGGAGTTACGTTATTCAGTATGCAGATTTTAAACTAATTATGTGTATAAAATTTTGGCCTGATGTACCTTATTTTCAGACCCTTTATACCTATGTTCAATGTCTGCAGGTTGAGAGGTATACAGGCAATCAGTTTGCAGAGAGTTCTTGTCAATACCTAGAAGAGAAAGGAGTAGAAAGCCTGCATATAGTCAAGAATAAAGGGGGAGTGGATAGTCATGGATAAGAGCAACAGTCAGTGAAAACATGAGGTAAATTTTTTTCCATTTTATTTATTTACTTTTTTAATCTATTAGCAGGCAACCGGATAAGAGCAGTGGACAAGACAGATATGCAGGCCAAACAGAGCACATGTTAACTGCCCCTGATTTTGCTGTCTTTGAGTTTGTCACACGTTTGTTGCTTGTAAATGCTTTTTTGGTAAGTAATTGATGGTTGCAGACTACAGTCACTAAATAATGACATGCATTTGAATTTCAGACTACATATGCTTCAGAAAATGCATGTCATTCAAATCCTGTTCCTATGTTGACTGTGTGTTCCATAAGAGCAATATTTAAAATCTGTCCTTGATTTTGGGATCTTACCCCATTATTTTTATCTATGTTCTTGTTTCTTGCATTAATAGTAGAGAGTGATTCATTTTATTTATTTATGTATTTTATAAGAGTTGGGCATCTGAAATGTACACAGACAAATATGATTGTTGAGCTGTCTGTGGAGCAAAATGACTAACTGGTGTTTATTATTCTGGCTTTGCAGCATTAATGTGATTTTATGAAGCAACTTGGAGTTATTTAATGTGTGGCTCCTATTTGTATTGATGACAGATGAAATAGATTACATGGACACAATTTGTATCACAGTCAGATATCTGAATTGTACACAGAGGTGGCTATAACTGGTGGGTGGGATTAGAAGCTATCTGCATGAAAGTAACTGATTATTGCTGTTTGTTCAGTACAAATAGCCACTAATCTGGCTTTGCATGACTACTGCCCATTTGTGTGAAGTAATATTGAACATGTTATTATTGCAACTGTTGCTGTTATTATTATTTTATCTCAAGCAGACATCTGATGTATATGCGTTCAGTAAAATGGCTGCTTTTGATGAGTATGAAGGCTCTCTGTGGATGCACGTCACTTAATGTCATGTTGTTTCATCACTGTTAAACAATAGTTCCTGATCTAACACAACAGAAAAAACAAGTTGGCCATAATGTTGTTCACTTTCTATCACAAGCATCAGTATTGTGCATCAAAAGAGTCTACCTTTGGTGATTTAGTAGCAGCAAGATGTGAGTGATAGTAACTGATTGTTTTTTTGTGGTGCGGTGAATAGCATGGTTATCTCACAGCACATGACTCTGACTGAGTTCTTGGTTGTGGCTTCTTCTGTGGAGCCTCCATGCCCTTCCCATCTCTGTGTGAGGTTATCCATGCACTCTGATTTCTGCCAACACTCCAAAGGTAAAACATGGATGTACTGGTGCTACCCCAGTTTCCCTGTAGGTAAGTGTGCAGTGCGTGTGTGTGTGTGTGTGTGTGTGTGTGTGTGTGTGTGTGTGTGTGTGTGTGTGTGTGTGTGTGTGTGTGTGTGTGTGTATGTGTGTGTGTCTGTGTGTGTGTGTGCTTGTGTCTGTGTGAGTATGACTGTGTGAAAATCAGTTCCTGCAACAGACTTGGCTTGTCACAGCCAGAGTCAGTATATGCGTGTATGTATGGAAAATTAGTGTATCTTGTGATAGACCTGCCTTGTCTGGGGCAGTATGTGTGTGAGTGTGTGTGTGTGTGTGTGTGTGTGTGTGTGTGTGTGTGTGTGTGTGTGTGTGTGTGTGTGTGTGTGTGTGTGTGTGTTTAAAAAAATCACAAATTTTTATCAGCGGACTCACACAATACTGCAGGCACATGTCACTTTTCTGGGTAGCAGTAAAAAGAGAGTCATTATCTTTCACAAATAAGGTACCACAGAACAACCAGACTCTGAGTTTCTGGGGGCCTGATGTCTCAGCACCACAGGCTGTATAAGTATATTTCGATACAGACTTAGTTGTAAAGCAAAGCAGATCCACAACCTGGAAGCTGGCTCTGGAAGCCCAGAATGAAAAGTTGATGAAATGCTGATATTCCTTCTTCCGCAAGGCAGAAAATGAAAGGCTGCAACTTACAAAAACTTTCTTGCTTTAATAACAAACAAAAATCTCCTCAAGCGCTTTCGCTCAGCCTGGTGCTGAGCTTTTTCAAGATACAATAAAATCAAGCTGGTTGTTCTTTATATACATAGTCAAAACTTGACCAATAATTCAATTAGTAAAAGAGAAGGTCTAATTAACCCTTCAAATTACTTGCTGGTACAAAACCTGCTTGCAGGCAAACCATTACTAAGCACAACTCACTGCAATGTCCAACAAAGCATATGCATAAACTTAATAATCAATTGTTGGTGTACACACAGATTGCCATAAAAATATACAGTGTTAAAAATATGCAATATTAAAACTATGCAATGTTAAAACAATATTCAAAAGCCAATACTATACACATGCTAGTATGTTAAAAATGTTTAAATGTGCTGTTTATTCAGCAAAATTTTATTTCTGTATGTAAACCCTGAAAACACTGGAAAACCGAAAATTCATAATTTAGCCTTCCTTAACCTCAGGACGCTGCTGATGCTGCAAGCGTCATTGAGCCCTGGTCGCCTTCCTGCATCTAGTCTTAGCTGCCATAATAACTCTTTATATTCTAAAAGAGACCCCCAGTCCCCCCCCCCTTTCATCCAACCTTAGCTGTTCTAAAATAATGAATTTAATTTCCATGTTGGGACAAAAAAGGGAATGTCTATAAAAAGCATTAGTTTCCTTTTTCTTAATTATATTATACTGATGCTCATAAATACGTCTTCTGAGGGTTCTTTCAGTCTTTCCTATGTAGAAACTTTTACATCTAGTACATAAACCTAAATAAACAATAAATTTGGCATTGCAATTATAATGGCCCCTTGGTTGATATAGGAATTTTCTTGATGGTAAATATAACCTATGTCCATTGAATATAGCCGGGCATTGCTTGCACATTCCACATTTGTATGTGCCTTCTTTTTTATTATCACTACTTGCCATTGGTTTGTTCTGATTCATCTCTAGCATTTCTTTTAAATTGGTACCCCTACGTCTAATGAATCTAGGAAACTCTGGAATCATATTACCCAACCTATCGTCCAGTCTTAGGATCGGCCAGTATTTCTTTACACTGTTTTCCACAACCTCATAATCAATACTAAAAGTATGGATGTATCCTTTTTGCTCCTTATTCTGCAAGCTACTGCCCACTAGGCATATTGATGTGCCCGTAGTGTCTAGGAGAGGTGGATATTTTGTTTCCCTGCACCTAATAATTTCTGTCGCTAGCTCCTCAACAAGAAGGCTTGGATACCCTCTTTCAAAGAATCTTTCTTTTAGGAACCTAATTTCCTCCATAAACACCTGCTTTGTGTTGCACATTCTGGAGGCACGGATAAATTGCCCCTTGACTATGCCTCTTTTTTGATATTCAGGGTGGTTACTTTTAAAATGCAAAAAAGCATTTGAATAGGTGGGCTTCCTAAACACACTTGATATGAACCTGTTGTTAACTTTATCTTTAACCAAGTGCACATCCAAGTAATTCAAGCTGTCAAGACTCAATGAGTGTGTAAAGGTTAGAAAAGAAGTAGTACTGTTGATGTAATGAAAAAATTCCTCCATATTTGCCCTAGTACCACTCCATACAAGACAAATGTCGTCAAGAAATCTGACATAATGCTTGATGTACTGTGCCCACTCTGTGCCAAAAATATATGTGTTTTCCCATTTATGCAACACTATGTTTGCATAAACTGTGGCACAGGCCGCCTCCATTGCAACACCTGATTTTTGCCTGTAGAAATGACTGTTGAAACAAATGAAATTATTTTCCAGGATTAGTTCCATTAACTCCACCAACAAGTTTTTGTTGGAAGTGAGTTTCGCCTCTTTAACTAAAACATCACTAAACCATTTCAGTCCTGTAGAATGAGGTATACTGGGGAACAGTTGAACAATGTCTATAGTTACCAGCAATAGATCCGGATGGTATGCTAGGGATTGCAGACCCCTAAGAAAATCCCAAGAATCCCTGCAGATGTACTTCAAAGAAGCAGCAAATTGCTTCAAAGTGTGAACTATAAATTTCCCAATCAGTTCTGTTATAGTTCTGTTGTAGCCTAAGCCCTAAACTCCACCTATTCCAAAGCCAAACTTGCTCAGAAGTGTGTATAGAAGCTTGATGTAGATTGTGTGGGAAATCCAGAGGTATGTACAGAAGGCTGCTATAGGTTGTTTTTGGAGCTGGAGACAGTGTGCTCATTACTTTTTAATTTATTTTATTTTACATTTGTTGACCAGGCTAGTCCAACTGGATATATGTCCATTTTCAGTAGAGGCCTGGGGAGAAAAGCTCCAAAGACAGATACATTATAACAAAATGTATAAGGTTACAAATACAAAACAGTGTTCGTCAGGTTACAATCAAGTTAACATAGCAGTAGATACAAACATTTTACAGTTTATTACAAGACAAATATTTACAATAATGTGGGACAAAATATTCACATGAGGTAGATTAAACTTAAGGTTTACAATTTCATGAGAGTGGTTGCATAAGTGTATTGATAACATGTTGCTCAAGATATCCGTGTGAGGTAGAACATCACTAAAGTGGGTTTGCTATTTTTCTAAAGTTTGCAGAAAGAGCATTAAATTATAATTAAAGAGGAGTTAGGAGAAACTTAGTCACTGAGGTGATATGTTAGTCAGGGTTAGTGCAAGGGCACAACCAGTGTGTTCTAAGGTGTATTTTGAGTTTTTGTTTGAAATGGGGTAGGGAAGGAAGTGATATAAGATCACTAGGTAGAAGATTCCAGTATTTCCCAGTTGTGTAAGAGAAAAGAGAGTTTCCTGCCATGTTATTAGACTTACTAATACTAAGTAGAGGTTTGTTAGCTGAGCGTAAGGTATTCAGATTTTTATATGGAGTAATGAGGTTTGAGAGTATAGGAGTGTTGTTGGGCTGGTTGAGGATCTTATGAACAATGGTTAGTTGGTTAAAATAAAGCTGATTTTGCAGTTCAAGCCATCCTAGTTGTTTTAGATTCTGGCAGTGATGAGTTCTAAAGTGATTACCAGTAGCAAATCTGGCAATGTTGTTGTAAGATATAGTGAGTTTAAGAAGATTCTTCTTGGATAGGTTGGTGTAAATAGGTGAGGCATAGATGAGAGTGGGCAATAGTAGTTCTGTTGGTTGGAGTGAGAAAATATTTAATCCTGTATAGGGAGCCTATTTTTCTGTTGACTGTTTTTATAGTATTGTTAATATGGTTATCAAAGCTGAGGTGATTGTCTATAGTTATTCCTAGGAGTTTGGTGGTACAATCAAGGGATATGAGAGTGCCATTGTTAGAAATGACAGAGAAATCTAAGGGCAGGGATTTACGGGTAGGTGTAAAGAGAAGGAGCTTTGTTTTTTTGGGGATTCAAGAGAAGGCAATGTTTTAAGAACCAGGTTTCAACTATGTTAAACATTTTCTGAGTTAGGGATTGTAATTCTGATGAAGATTCAGCTGCACAGATTAAAGTAGAATCATCTGCATACTGTATGCATGTTGCCTGAGGAATAGCTAGGTAGAGATCATTGATAAATATTGAGAATAAGAGAGGGCCTAGGATGGAGCCCTGAGGGACACCGAGTGAGACTGGAAGGTGGGATGATAGTTTATTCTCCCAGAGCACAGCCTGTTGCCTATTGCTGAGGTAAGAAGTAAACCATTGTACAGCCAAAGTATCAAGAGAGAGTGATTTCAGAATATTTATAAGTAGAGAGTGGTTTACCATATCAAATGCTTTTGAGAGATCAATAAATAGAGAGGAAGAGAGAACATTGTTATTGCGGTTTTTGTTTATGGTATCAGTAAAAGATAAGAGGGCAATAGTAGTACTGTGGAATGGCCTAAAGCCATGTTGGCTTTCAGCAAGTATGTTATGTTGAATTAAATGGTTTAGAAGCTGATGGTGAATACATTTTTCCATTATTTTGCTAAGGGGGATAGTAGAGCTATAGGTCGATAGTTAGAGTATTCATTTGAGTTGCCACCTTTGTGTAGGGGGATAATGTGTGAGATTTTCCATATGTCAGAGATGATTCCTTCGTTAGTAGTTCTATTAATCAGGATGGATATCGGGTAAGCTACTTCTTTAGCTGCTTTTTGAAGGTATTCGGCTGGCATCTGGTCAGCAGAAGGAGTACAAGGTTTAAGTTTTAGAATGAGTTTATAGATATAATTTGTAGAGGTGGGTAGAAATTGGAAGGTAGGAAGAGAGCTCGGAGAAGAGTTAAGAAGACTGGCTCTATTAGGAGCTAGTTGACTGGCTATTTTCCTCACAAACCTCAGAGGTGTGCTCAGAAGGTCATTATAGCATGTTTAGGGGTAGTGTACTGTTTAGGAGCAGCAAGTTGAAATACATTACTTTTATTTTTATTTTTTTTTCACTATCTTCACAAGTAAACAGATGTGTATACAGGTGGGAGTTAAGGAGGCTTGCTGTTTATGTGCATCTTACAACAACTGGTCAAGATATGTTTCTGTGCTGTATTTATTATTTCAGTTTTATCCTAGTCTAACATCAGAGTAGTGCACAGAAGGTGCCTGCCTTTTGGGGTTAGGGGTGATGAGACATGCTGTACATGTGTTGTACAGCAGCCACTTGAAATATATGAGTGTGGCCATTTCTGCCTTGACTTTCATTACAATCTGGAATATACAGAAAGTGACTACCTTAGGGAAGCAGGCACTATTCCCAAGTATGATTTATGTATCCTCACAAGATTTGTCTTCTCAGTTTAAAGTGAATGCTGTTTTATCAGACATAACTTATTTCTACCTTGAAAGGAAAAAACTTAAGACTGAATTTCTTTTCTTACTCATGTCTTTTGCTCAGGTCAAAAAATTGTAAAAAAGCTCTGCAATACACTTCAGAGCATCTAAAACCCCTTGGCTACTCATGGCTTAACACAATCATTTACCCCACACTTATTACAGTTCAGTCTTGGCCAGTTACAGTGACACGAAAGACTACATGAAAAAGAAAAATTTTAAAGAATTATTTTCTTTCCTTCATCATGATTTTTGTTCAGGTCATAATTGGATAAAGTGGTTGCCTAAAAACATCTCTAAAATCCACTTCAGAGCATTTAGAAGCCATGACTACTGGGGACCTAGTGATTCCCATACTCCCAGCTTAATTCAGTTATTTCCTCCACATTTATTACATTATAGTCTTGGTCAGTGTGGGCATGTTGACAAATTACAGGGAAAAGCTAAAGAGTAAGACAGAATGTAAGAAAAGGGAGAAAAAAGTAATTTGGATAGTATAGGGAGGCCAGGACTGGTAAAATCAGGGGGCATCATGGATGTGTGTCTGGGGGAGAGCAGAGGGAAGCAGTGGGGTTTAATATCACATGGTATTTAGAAAAGCATCTTGAAGTATCTGCAGTTGTATGAATCAGAAATGGAAATGTGTAGCCCTGAAGGCAAACTCAAGTACATGGGAAAAGTCTTAGCAAAGATGAATTTTGGATCTATGTGCAAGATGGTCCATATGTGAATAAGCTGCTCAGCAGAATTGTGGCATGCAAGCTGAGAATGAATGCCAGAGTAAACAAAGTTAATATAGATGTGTTTGTAGAATTTGGTCTAACTGTGAGCCAGTAAAACTAAAGTGAACCCAGGCACAGTTCCTCCATATGCATTGATCACACCCAGAAGGGTTCTGTTTCTAATGTCTAAAGTAGAGGCAGAACAGAAATGTATGCAAAGACATGATGTGATTGAATGTGTGACTGAACCTACTAAAATGTGTGTGTGTGTCAGTGGTACTAATAATTACAAACAATGGCAATTTGAGAATGTGTGTTGATTTACAAAAGTTCATATTACCTAACCTAGAGAATATTACACCTAAGCTGGTTAGTGCAGAGCATTCTTTACATTAGGTGCTTCAAATGGGTTTTGTCAAAAACCTTTAGAAAGACATTTGCATAGGTTACTCCAACTGGAAAACTGGAAAACTTTGTTTCAAAAGACTACCATTTTATATTACGTTTGCACAAGAAATATTTGAACATGAAATGAGTAATCCATTGAAAGTGCAATAAGTTATTGTTTTTGTTATGGATGATGTGTCAGTGCTTGGCCCTGTGAAAGAAACACATGACATGATGCTGAATAGAGACAAATGAAGTTTTGGTAATCCTGAAATTTTACATTTTGGTCAAAGGCTAAGTGCTCGTGGAATCAGACAGGATTCAAGAAAGGTTAAAGTCATAACACAGCTAAACAGTTCAACCTGTATAACTGAGCTTGCACTAGATTTCTCCATAGTGCTGCATCTGCTGACATGTTTTCTAGGAAAGATTTATCCTAATAATTTATTTATATTTATTTATTTAACATTTGTTTACTGGGAAAGTCCAACTTGGAATGAAGCCAAATTTCAGCCAAGGCCCGGGAAGAAACGCTCCAGATGCACGTCTTTGTAACGTGGGAGGAAACTGGAGCACCCAGAGGAAACCCGCAGAGACACAGGTAGGACATGCAGACTCTGCACGGATGGCAGACCAGCTGAGAATCGAACCGAAGAACCTCTTGCTATGAGGCAACAATGTAACCATTGCACCACTGCGCTGTTCATATAAATGGGGGATAATGGGGGAATATTCAAGCCCAAGCTGTCAGCAGAGCAAAATAAATGTTGATGCCTGCTCACCTACTCTGATATCATGAAACCAACAATTGTGAGTGCTGTTGCCAGTAGATATGGTCTAGATGTTGCATTACTCCCAAGAAATGGACATATCTTAAGATCTATAGCCCATTGCTTCAGAATACTAACTGAGCAAAACAAAGATATTATGAAATGGGGAAAAAGTGTCTTACAAGTGAGTGGCCATGTGAAAAGTTTTCAATGTACCTACTCAGGACAGAAAGTTTCCAACTCCAGACTGGCCACAAACCACTAGTTCTGCTAAGTAATTTATGCATTTTGGACAAAGTACCGAGACTGAGACATTTATCTATGTACCTGGAAAATAGCTGACTAGCCAGTATGTTGTCAAGAAGCCCAATACCTGACCAAACACAATCCGATTCTGAATAAGACACTATTGAGTATGTGCAGTGCATTATGGCAAATGACCAGTAAGTAAGATATGAAAGACTAAAATAAGTTACCAAAACTGATATTGAGCTACATATGGTCATTAAATATGTAGGGAATGGATGGTCTGACTACTGTCCTCATGCAAAACACCACATGTACCAATATTTTACTGCCAGAGCCCAACTGTCAGCACATAATGGTTTACTACTGTACCCAACAGAACTGTTGTATCCTTCACAACATGCTGAAGTACTTAAACAAGTATGTGAAGGCATCAAAGCCTAACAAAATTTCATTAAAGAATTAACATGTTGGTACAGTGGCCCGTTATCAATGTAGGCATTGTAAAACTTTTTTTCTGATGGACCAGTATTGCATAATACATAAAACATCCCAGGGGAGAGAACCATTGCTTCCAACTCCATTGCTGCAAGATTTTTGACAGAAGTATCTGCAGATTTATATGAGCTCAAAGTAAAGAGCTATCTTGTAGTAGCTTACTATTACTTTTCAGATACAGAAATACAACCTGTGCCGACAATGACTAGCCAACAAATTACTGTCAGGTTCGAGGCAATGTTTACCTGATACGGAGTGCCAATCAAATTAGTCACACATAATGATACACAGTTTGTATCCACACAGTTCTAGCAATTTGCTGAGGAGTATAGTTTTACTCATACAATGTCAGGTTCCCACTAACTTAGTTCAGTGGAGCAACTTAGACAGCAGTTCAGGCTGCCAAAAAGATTCATCAACCTGATCCCCAGAATGCTGTTATGTCTTGCTGCACTATTCCAAACAGTGCTACTGGAATGAGACCTATGAATTCAGTTCATGGTAGGCAAGTCAGAACCCCTTCCAGACATGCCTAATCTTCTCAAGAAAGATCAAGCTGAGAAGGCCCTCCCCTTAGATTCTTAAAGCTTGAGTTTTGAGTGTGAGCTCTGTTTCATATCATTCCACTCAGTTATTGCACAGTGCAATATTCCGAGTACTAATCACTTTTACCATCTTAGTGACTAGACTATGAGTCACTGGAGAGACTAGTAACAGCTTCTCAGACATCAGCTTGGGATTAGAGCTTCTGTTTTACTCCTGGTGAGAGAAGGAACACAAGGACATTATTTTCTGGCCTTCTTGGTGATTACCAATGTTTACAAAGCCTGAAAATTAAATCTTAGGAGCCAGCTTGTGATTAGGGGTGCTGCTTTGCTCCTGCTGAGAGAAGAAGCAGAGGAGTACTGACTCCTGCTGGTCTCAGTTTGGGCAGTGTGTACAGGACTTCACTGTACGGTCTGTTGCAGCTTTGGAGAGAAGATCTTCAGGGCCTTTGTGCAGCTTGGCTGCCTGTTGCATCCAGTTGCCGTAGGCTCTATCCTGTGTATTTACCAAGTGAAGTCTATAGCAAGTATATTGAAGCCAGTAACATCTGAGTCAATACTACTTCTCAGGACTCAATTTGGGATTACTACTACTTTTTGCTTCTGGCAAGTGTAGGAGCAATGGATTAATGATTCCCAGATGTGTGCAGCTATGTTGAGACCATCACTATCCCTAGTAACAGACAGACAGATAATACCTCTAGTAAATAACTTCAAACCTCGTAGGTGCTACCGCTTCCCCCTTCAGCCCATATTATTAAACACACTGAACCATGGATTTGCACTTTCCAGCTGCCTCTGTAACCGGCTTGGTTGAAATGGGCATCCTGAGACAATGTAGTAATTGCCTTTTGTTTACTGACGACTATTTACTGCTTTATTAAATTGACACACTGTATGGGAGATGTAGTTATACAGTGTTACTAGAGGTAAAGCTCCCATATAAAGCCACTACAAGCAACAAACAGGTTGTCAGTAATACATAATACTATACTATACCTATCACACACAATACGGACCAATGACATTGACCTACATATTTTGAGGCTCTTAAAAGTAACCTACCTGAAACACAAAGTTCTCCTAAAGGTAACCTAAGAAACTTGTACCGTCAACCACCTCACTAACACTCAACTCAAGCAGCACCCATCATAAAACATATATCTAAGATGTACAGTGTCTCATATTAAAAGCCCATAAAGCAACCCCCCCCCCCCACAATCCAACATCCTAGTTACAGGTAACTCCATACTGAGACACATTATTGTGCCACTCACCAGACTGAGTAAGGAGAGGGTCAAGGTTAGTTACCTATAGGGTGCCAGGATTTGCCACATCACAAATGCACTCCGTTGCTTACAGCAGAAGTACACATAAGACACAGTCATGGTACATATGGGAGTAAACAGCTTCATTCATACTTTCTTCTACAATATAAAGAGACACTTGATTGAACTCTTACAATATGTGGCTGAGGTAAGTATGAACCTAGCCTTCAGCAGCATTTTACCTTCATCAAGAATGATGCCACAGTACAAACTAAAGATTAATGACTTCAAAAATTAGCTTAGCTTCTAGTATCATTCAAGATAGGCAGACAGTCCTAACAGAACTGCCAGGGATGGCTGTGCCTACCTCTACAAGACTTTCATATGTTGGCTAAATCCTTGTCCGCACATATAAAACCCTTTTTAAGCAATGTCAGTCTTTAAAAGCTTCCATCTGAACAAAACAAAAAGTCTGGACAACATAAAGGTATTGCTGTTAAATATTAGGAGACTCAACAAAAAACAACATTCTCTACAGGCATTGCTTACCCTACAATGCATTGATATATGCATCATCACAGAGACTGGTTCAAAACCATTGACAGTACCCCATCAGTGCAAGGTTTCAACATCTACTGTGCATTCGGGCTCACCAAATTGGACAAAGGAACTAAAGGTACTGGTGTCGCTATAACTGAAAAACAAAATATTGCCTCCAGGACTGTGAGACAGGATAATGAGATGGAACTCATCGATGTCTGACTTACCATTAACAAAACCCCTTATCACATTATAGCTAACTATATTACCCCCCTATGGCCCTCTTGATCCATACCTCCTAAATGACTACTATGGAGTCCCTGTGCAGTAGACCAAACAACATTCTCCTATGGGACTTAATGTCCTTGTCTATCAAATGAAGAGACTTATACTTCTCATAACATGCATGCCCAGAGATATCGGGACTTCATAAGTACAAACTCTCTGGACCAATTAGTCTGTATACCAATTAAGGGAAACAAAATTCTGGACCTGGCCCTCACCAATATGGTTCCCCACCAGTTGCATAAATTAGTCAAATTCACCATAAGACTAAAGCCAGAAACATATTCAAATACCTCAGTACTCAGAGATTATGCAAAGGCTAATCTACTAAAGCTCAGTGATGACCTGGCTAAATTCAACATTCCCCTCCAATCTGATGACCCCATTGTGTATGTGGAATCCTTTAACACCTAATTCTATGTACATGTGAATAGCTGCACTAACTGTCAAATTTAAGAATAAACCTCTATAGTAGAACCCAAATATAAACAGACTCTGAAATAAAGAAAAAAAATTATTGAATGCAATAATAAATGTAACTTTAAGATTTCAAAAATGCTATTACTAAATGTAACAAGGAACTCCTGTCTCTGATGAAATCAACCAATGCTAGATATGAGGGAAAAATAGCCACTCAGGCAAAAGACAGCCATAAAGCCTTATTTAGCTTTGTTATAAATCTCAGAAACAATGTCCAGCACTGCACAGAGCTAATAGTAAATGTTCCCATACTCAGACCCTGAGGACATAGCCAATGTACTAGTGGATAAATTTAGCTCAAACTTCACCCCCCCCCCTGCATTCCCAGATCACACATGCATCTTCATCCCATAAATCTCCCAAGAATACATCCCAAAACCACTTTCTAAGAGCAAGAACATTGCTTCTGTGGGGCCAGATGACATGCCAGGCTGCCTAATGGCCATCCAGAAACAGGACTTATCAAACCTCCTACAGATGTTATTCAATATCAGCCACAAGCAGGCTTTGTGCTGGATGAATGGAGGACAGCAACAATCACCCACTACACAAAGGTGAGCCATCAATGTACCCGGGTAATTACAGATCCATAAGGCTGATCAGCCTCTTTTGTAAGGTTATGGAGAGGGTCATTATGGAAATAATAAATAAGGACATAAGTAATCTACAAACTCTTGACCCAAACCATTCCAGTTTAGTCAACGGCAGATCATACCTGCTTAACCCAGTCAGCTTCTTCAAAAAGTTTACTGAAGCAATGGATGAAGACTACTAAAGCAATGAATGAGGGTGAAATAGTGCACGCTGTATAGCTAAGCCTTGCAAAGGCATTTGACACCATCCCACACTCAGGTATTGTTGATAAACTCTCCCAGCTAAATCTAAATCTCTATGTAACTAATTGAATACCAAAGTGACTCACAAACAGAACCTATAAAATTAGGGTAGGTGGCTTCCTGTAAAAGAGCCGTCACTAGTCATGTACCCCAGGGCTTTGGGCTTGCCCCAATCCTCTTTGCCATTTACCTCTTGGAGGTCCAATCTAATGATGAGGGTTTAAGGCTAACCAAGTGTGCAGACGACTGTAAGCTTGGTGTTGTCATAAACTCACCAGAGTACAGTGGTGTCATAACTATGGACTAAAACTAAATGTTGAAAAATGTATAATAGTTACCTTTGGAAAGCATGTCATCCCCTGTAACTATCACTTTGACAACACACACCCTGAAAATTGATAGAGTAGTTAGGGATCTGGGAAGTTATGTGGACAACAAACTGTCCTTTGATCACCATGTATCCACTGTTATAAGAAAGCCCTATTTCATTGCACAGCTTATTGGTAAGGTTATGGCTTCTAGGTCGAGGAATGTGATCATTCCACTATATTCATCACTATTACGCCAATGATTAAGTATAATGCCCCTTTTGCTATGTACCTGTCCAAGCAATTAACACAACTTGAATGACGACCATGCTTTCCCACCATATAAACGTATATACATGATATGTCTGTAAATGTGCTTGTATGTTTAAGACTACTGAGTACCCATAATGCATATAGACTTTCAGTCTCAAGAAGAGGGATCTGTGATGTTCTGCATGTGCTGCCATTCTGTGTGGAATTAGAGCTGCATCACAGCTTTGCAATATTGATTCTTGCCCTATTATTGGATACTGCAGACTGATGACAAAACAAGACCTATTGCTGATCTGTCCCTACTCTCAAAATACATGGAAAAAGCCATATCCTCCAGGCTGAAAAAAGTGAGGATTATGGTATCTTTTCTGTCCATTGGCATAGTTCTAGACATTGTCACTGCATCACCACCTCACTTCTCTCTCTCTCACTAATAGCATATATATGAACATGGATAAAAGTCAGATTGCTGGGACCATGTTGAATGACCTTCCTTAAGCTTTTGACTCTTCTCCACACACCACAAAGGCCTATTACAGGAATTAGAGATTTATGGTATATAATGTTTTTTTTTTTTTACTTAATTGACAGGTCCTTTAAAGCTAAAATTAGCATGGCTGTATCCTAGTCTTTCCAAGTTAAGGCAGGTTTACCATAAGGATGTGTCTTGAGGCCATTTCTCTTGAAAGTTTTCATTAATACACTTATTGCTTCTTTGCTCTCCACACTGTTTCATATATAGTTGGCATGATCACTTAGTTACAATGGCTGTACACTCCCTCTGAATTGATTTTTCCCTGGTAGCTAAATGGTTACAAGATGTGGGCCCTGACATATATTTTTGCAAAACTAAGTCTATTCTATTTTGCTCATTTAAGAGGCTTAACTCCATTCCCAAAGCCTATATGAAAAATATTCCTGTTGGTGAACCTGTACAAACTGTCACTTAGTTCAAACACTTTGGGCATGCCTCAAATCATCATTGGCTTTCTTTATGCACATACACAAAACTACCAGCAAGACTGAAGGTCTGTTTAAAAATGTTTCACAAATGTTGTAGTCATATGACAAAGGAAGTCATACTTGCTTTTGGCAAGGGGCTCCTTTCTCCTACATTGGAATACACTATACCACTTAAAGCTGGTAGCTCAGTCACTAACATTAAATGGTGTTGTGCATCTTAAATAAAGTTTGTAGATTTATGGGGGACTTAACAGGAAAGGAATGTCCCTGTATGTTTTAAGAGAATACATACTGCCTTTCTTCCTTTCTCTTTATGAATAAAATCATTACTGTGTATCTCATTTTCAAATTGTTGTACCTTCACCACTGACCTTACATTTTCAGGACATTGTACCTTAAAAACAGTGCTAGAGAGGCATATACTCCCCTTTACCCAATTTCTTGACTTTATGCACCCTCATTTCTTACTTGAATGTGTTGGTAAATCTTTCTGGATGCTGGATCCTAAGATTTGGAATGACCTCCTTGAAGGTATGAGCAATCCAAAAATCTGAAGCACTGGTACAGAAAGAGTACCTTGGAACCTGAGCAGTTTCCAAGCCATGAACCTCCCCACACACACTTTTTAGGGGCAACCATTTGTAAATGCACATGTTCTTTTGGATTTATGTTCCTTATTTAAAACTAGTCAAACTGCTTATTTTATCACCTGTTAATGCCCATACCCATCAATTATAGCCACTTCAATGTGTACAACTCAGATGTACAATAAAGATAAAAATGGATGCAGTAATAGTTCCCTGAAGCCAGACTAATGACTATTTAACTAGATTATGACAGCAGAGGAAGGCATTGTCATCCACAGACAGCCCCCATACTCAGCAATCATAGCCCCATGTTTGGCTGTATATACCTCAGATGCCCAAATGTGATAAAAATAATAATTATGGGCAAAATAATGTACTTCAAGTTTATTTCACACAAATACGTAGAAGCCCAAGTGTTCCAAATTATTTCATATAAATACACTCTAGTCCTACAAATAAAAAGGTTATTTACTTTCATTCACCCCCAAACCCACCCAGCAGTTAAAGACTTTTGGGTCTATATTAAATCATCAAAAGATCAGGTCATTGAATGTCATTTCATTGGAAATACCATTCATCGAACCCTCCACACCTCCTGTCAATTATATATACCAACTCCGAGATCACACTGCAGTGGGGAAAGGGCAAATTTCCTGATCTCTACCTCAATGCGATCTCAGTCAGAACAGTTTGACAAATGGCTTGTTTGCTAAAATGCCATTTGAAATGCTGTTTGATTATCTGATCTTTCGATGAAATAATGGGAACCCAAACTTATATTGAAAGTTGCTAGACAAAAAGTTTTGCATTAGCATGCATATCCTGAGAAACATGGAGTCTGAAACTCAAATGTTTTTCATTATTTAATGATTGCAATTGTCAATGATTTGTCAGAAAAAAACACATTTTATGAGGAACAAGCAAAAATGAAGCAACATGGGAGGATTCAGCTAACTCTGGAACTGTTGAGAAGTATATGATTTCAACTTTGTCTACATAAGCAACCACATACAAGTATTTCAGCTTATTTCACACAAATACACAGTAGTATTGTGAAGCCAAATGGTTAACTAAACAAACAACAAAGAAGATAGTCTATTTTCATCTACAAACAGCGTATACCCAGCAATTACAACCACTTCACTGTGTATACTCATCTGACCTAGAAACAAGCTCTTTGCTCAAGATTCCATGAAGACAAAGCCAAAAAATAATGAGAGACAAAGGTTCTAATTTAGAGATACAGTTTAAGTATTGCTTTATACTGTAATACTTTTGAAAATTGATATGTATTTTTGTAAGGATATGAAGTTTGAAATTCAAATGTTTGTGACTAATGGTTGAAGTCCTCAGCATATGCTAGAAAACCAGAAGTTTTATGAGAAATAGATAAAAATGAGGAAAAGTCAGAAATGTTCTGCAAAATCAGGGCCACTTTTTGACATAGTTTCAAATACATAGTACAGTAAAGCTGACTAGAAACAACCATACCCCATTCAGTGATTGCAATACTCAACAATTTGCTAGAAAGCAACAAATTGTGAAGCACAGACCAATAATATGAAGCAATATCTGGGACATATTTCACTGTAGACATCTTACAATCTCATAGATTCATAGGTAGTTACTAGGCAATAGACCAGTTAAGCCATTTGAAGCACAGACATTGCAGTATCACTGGTACATCTCACCACTACTTAGTATTGTACTGATAAGCTTGCCTGCATCTGTCCTCTCACATCCTCTACTCTGGAAAAGTCAAACAGTATAAAAGTCCTGACCCTCCAACCTCAGAAGGACAGCTGGTCTGTGGCACTCTGAAGTTACATCTCAGCCAAACTTCCTATACTCTAACTGAACATGGATCATTTTACTACGGGGGGGGTACCTTCCCACCTAGTTTATTAGCCCGACACATCGCCCTGTTGTTTCTTTGCCCCACCATAAATTATAAACTGTAGGCAAATATGACAAACTTTCTGAAAGTGTACAATTTAACTGCTGGTTCCTCAGCCTCAGCTCAGTCCTGTGGGTTAGTAATTTTTTCAGTAAGCAGTTATAAAAGACAGCATTTCAGTTAGGAAAGATGTGCAGACATTGTGATTACTGTACCTCACCGTATTATGTGGCTCTACATTTCTGTTAATTTCCTCTCTTATTGCTCTCATATATAAGTATTGCTCTTATACTGCATTGCTCTCTTGCTTAGGTTTCTTAGCTATAAATCTTAGTTCATTCTGAAGTGTGCTACTTTACCCCCCCACCCTCAAACCTTTTTGAATGTATTATTATAAAATAACTGCCTGTTGCTGCCTTCATGCTTACCCTAGAATCTTTGCTTTTCTCTTTTCCTAGTTGAACTCTACATTTACCTACAAAACGGAGTCTACAGGACTGCAGTTGGTCACCATAACAAAATCAGTTTCTCTCAGCATTTAAGCAGGGTAGGTTGCACACAAAAAGCATTTGTTAAGCTTTCACTTACAGTGCTGTGTAATTAAGCAGGTCACCATTTTGGTCAGCCATAGGGGTCTTTTTTCTACTTGAGTGTTTGCCTCCTTCCCCTGTAACTTAAGTAAACTGACTCTTACATTAAGAGCTATAATGCTTACCTTATAGCTTTAGGACACCTTAGGAAACCTTGTAAACTGCAATAGCCCCACTACATTCGCCTTCACTACGCTGGGGCTCTCTTCGCTCCCCTCCCTGCCCCCAATTCCCTCCCACTCCCAGTACCTCTAAATTTAAAGCACTATAGCCACTCCCCCACTTTCTAGATCCTATCTGCTTTCATCTGGGATAATTCCTCCCACCCCCATTCTTCTACCTAGATTTTAATAACACCTATTAGCTTTCATCTGGCATTCTCCCATCCCCCTTTCAGTACCTTTACCTCACCACTTTATCTTCTGGTGTTGCATCACCAGGTAAAACAGTTCCTTAACTCACTAGCTGAATCACAAATAATGATATACTCCTCTTTACTACCCCTCTTGTTCACACCATACCTCCTTACCTTGTATGAAAACCAGTTTCTCACGGGATTTCAGGTCCCGAAAGGCCATACTATCACCCCAGCTGTAAATCCTCCCACCTTCAACCATGCTTACAGTACCAGGTCCTATCCAACATCTTGTTCAGTCTATCAACATCTCAACCCCAGGCACATTAGCTCTAGATCCAAACACTACCACAAACTAATAAACAAATTCCTGAAGTTCATCACCAAGTATAAACTTAACCAAATACTTGGTGGTGATATTCAGCCCAACCCTGGCCCACCCATTTCAGATCCACATACCCCCTCTACTTGCAATCTAAGCTACAAACCTACAATTAATAGGTCAACTAACTCTCTCCTAGCCTCTCATCTCAATATTAGAAGTTTAATAACAAGGTACATGAATTGCATGCACTTCTGGATGTCCACTCCCCTGAGATTCTCTGTTTATCTGAAACCTGGTTAAAACCTAACACTACAGACAATGAAGTGTTACCACCCGGGTACAACATACACAGGCTGGATTGTGCTTCCAGGAAAGGGGGTGGGGTAGCTGTACTCTATAAATCTGAGTTGAATGTCACCATAGATGTAATACAACCACCTCAGATTAATAACTCAGGGATTCTTGCCACCAAATTGCAACTTAATAAAAATAAATGCATTAATATAATTTGTATGTACATTCCCCCAGGTAACAATATATCTATACTTGAAGATATCCTGCACTGGTTATCATGTCACTACCCCCAAGAAACCCTACTACTTGGAGACTTTAACATAGACTGGGGCACCTGTTCCTCAGAATCCCCAACCACCCATATTAACCTGCATGCATTTACACAAATCATATCCAGCCCTACCAGGATAGGTAAACCCAACCAAAAAAAAAGCATACTTGACTGGGTACTCATAAATAGTCACCCCCAACTGTACACCTCTGGTACCCTCCCTGATGGCCTAAGCGATCACCTTCTCACATATGTAATTAAGCACAAAGTCATTAATTCCCAACAACCCTTACTCAGAAAGGTTAGAAACAATAAAAACTTTGACCCTGCCAAATTCCAAAAAGAACTAAACTCATGTAATTGGTCTATTCTAAAACACCTCCCCTTAGAGGAAGCAGTAGCATACTTTAACAACAAATTCCTTGAGATCCTTGATTTGCATGCACCTGTTAGTTCAAAGAGAACAAAGGCAAAAAACTATGCCATGGCTTTCTAAAGAGTCTAAACTCAAAATTACCCTTAGAAACAAAGCATGGGCATTATGGCGTTCTTCTAAAGACCCCCAAGATCACATTAAATACAGGCAATCCAGGAATGAAACTAAAAAATCCATTTTACAAGACAAAAAAACAATACTACTGTAATTTACAGACAGTAAATCAAAATAACCCTCAGAAGTTTTGGGCAGGTTTAAATAATCTACTACATCCTGGACAAACTTCAACCCCAATCCCTGCTGCTACTATTGATAAAACCCCTGAAGATGTTTCTGACAGTTTTAACCGATTCTTTACAGAGACAATTCAAGCCCTAGCTAGCCAACTACCTCCTAGCTCCCCTGGTCCTGAAAGTACCACCCCTAGAAACCTACTCATGTTCAGCTTCCAACCAGTCACCACTTCACTTATCCGTACCTAGATCAAAAAATTAAAACCCACTACACTTTCTGCTGATAAACTCCCTGCTGAGTACCTACAAAAATCAGCTGATGCTATTGCTTACCCCATCTTAATACTAATCAATCGAACCATAGTAGAAGCTAAAATTCCCACCATCTGGAAAATATCCTATGTAATACCACTTCACAAAGGAGGCAGCTCTACTGAATTCTCCAATTATAGGCCAATAGCTATACTCTCTCCACTTGCAAAGATTATGGAAAAATGTATTCATAGACAACTCATGCACCACCTAATCCAGAATCACCTTATGGCAGATACTCTGCATGGCTTCCGTCCTCATCACAGCACTACTTCAGGCCTCCTAGCCTTTACCAACACCATAAACCATAATCGCAACAATAATTATATATCCTCAGCCCTCTTCTTGGATCTTTCCAAGGCATTTGATATGGTTGATCACCAACCTTTAATCCACACCCTGCAAATATTCTGTCTAGATACTAGAGCCCTTCTGTGGTTTCAATCCTACCTGAATCGTCGACAGCAGGCTGTCCTCTGGCAGAGCAAACTCTCTAATCTTCTACCTAACACCTTTGGAGTACTACAAGGCTCTGTACTAGGGCCCTTGCTGTTCTCCATCTTCATTAACGACCTTTATACTGTCATCCCAAAAGTCAGCTGTATCCAATATGCTGATGACTCTACTCTGATTTGCTCAGCCACATCTCCAATAGAGTTATGGTCAGCTGCCCAGACCACCTTTAATGCAATAGAAAACTGGCTTTCTGAACGTCATCTGATCCTAAATCCCAAAAAAACTAAAATGCTGTTATTTTCACCAACACGTAGGTCTGCCGCTTTCACCTTTACCATAAATTCAAATGATGGCACAATAATCTCCCCTGACCCCTCTACAAAACTATTAGGTGTCATCATAGATAATAATCTAAAATTCGACCTATGTGTTAACCAAACTACCAAAACCATCAATAAAAAATGAGGGTCACTTTACAGAATAAAAGCCTTCCTAACCCCCCCAGCTAAAATTGCCATAGCTTGCTCTCACCTTCTTTCAACCCTTCTGTATGCATCCCCTCTACTCTCGAATTTAAACAAGACTGTCCTTAACAAACTCTCAATTTGCTACAACCACATTGCCAGGTTTGCCACTGGGCTGCCTTTTAGGACACATCATTGCATCAATCTAAATCAGCTTGGGTGGCTTGAACTACCCAGCCTAATCCAGAATAACCAACTGATTATGGCCTATAAAATCCTCTGTAATCTGGACAATACTCCTGCACTTAAAAATATTATCACCCCCTATAACAATCCTAGACCGCTTCGATCCTCTAACAAACTACTAATTCAGACTAGCAAAATTAATAACACAACCGGTGACTCTCTCTTTGCAAACTCTGTAAGTAGACCCTGGAACTCTCTTCCAGCTGATATTACCTTACTTTCTACCTTAGGTCAATTTAAAACTAGACTCAAACAACATTTGACACTTAACTGGCTATGTCAATGTATCAAGCCTGGCTAACTCTCTCTAGAATGTGTAAAAATCTGTTAACCAGTTTACTGTGTAATTTAATTTAATCCTGATTTACGCTCCAGATTAACTCTAACCTGTGGAACTTGTTTAACTTGCTTACTTATGTAATCACTGTAAATAGTCTGTAATATATAATGCTGGTATTATGTAATGCTGTATAATACTTTAACAACAAATTCCTTGAGATCCCTGCTTACCCTTGTAGCTTTTCTCCCTGGACCTCCGCTGAAAATGGACATGCATCCAGTCGGACTATCCCGGTCAACAAATGTAAAATAAATAAATAAATAAATAATTATTAAAGTACACAATAGTAATTATAGGGAATTCACCCTTACCCCTCTATTGTGCATTCTTAGAGTTGGTATATATAATTAGCAGGGGGTGTGTGAGGTGCAGGGGGCTTGTTTCAATGCAAAAAATTTGTTTCAGTTTTTCTTGTTTTCAATCATTTTAGATTTGATCTATAATGACTGGTCTTTCTTTGTTCACTCTTATAAGTGTTCACTATTAATTGAGACACTTGGTTATAGGTAGTAACTAGGCATGCAGTCCAGGAGGCCATTGAGTAGCCTAGCCTAAATTTCCAAATGCTCCAAAACATTATCTGGTTAAGTGACTTGCTTAAAGTCACATACTAGACAAATGAAAGTTGAGAAAAGCAGACTATATATTATAGGAAGTAGCTTGTTAAATGCTCATATATTTAACCCTCTGCTCTAACTGCCAGACGAACTGCATTACAATTTTATTGTATTATTTTGACTCATTACATTTTAAGGAAGTTGTACTGCTTTGTAGCCCGCAACATGTGAGCTCTGCTTTCACATCCCTGAGCTTCAGAACTACTGTCTCTAAAGTCATATGATACAAACCTGAAGAAAAGTAAGATTCCTTACCTATGCCACAGCTATCCATGTAGACTTTATTAATGTGCTCGGGTTTCTATTTGCTGCAATCCTAATGAATTATGGGATAGCAATGAAGAGAAAGCTGCAGCATTTTAGAAAAGGTCACTGTGGCTGTAGGCATTTGTTTATTTATTCATTTAAATAAAGATATATTTCTTTACTTAAACAAATGTGTAAACCATCAGAGGTGGATAGCTACACTGAGATATGTTGCTCATATGCAAATGATAGGCACCACTAGTGTATAAAGGTATATACTCTCAGTGCCTGTCATGTAGTGCTGTTTTTTGTTTGTTTTTGATTTTGTCTAAAATACTGTCTCTAGTATTGCTGCACTTGATCAATCTCTACCTTTGTCTGTTATTTTCAGCACAAAATCTAACTAAAATGAGTTAGCAGTACTTCTTCTTCTTTCGACTTTTTCCCGGTTAGGGGTCGCCACAGCAGATCACCTGTCCGCTCATGATTGGCAGTGGAGTTTTACAGTGCTGAGTTCCCAGCCCGGCACCCAACCTTCCACAGAAGGCACACACATGCACACACACACCTAGGGTCAATTTTAGATGTCCAATCCACCTACAGCATGTCTTTGGGATGTGGGAGGAAACCAGAGCACCCGGAGGAAACCCACGCGACCACAGGGAGGACATGCAGACTCAGCACAGAAGGCACCCCAGCCGAGGATCGAACCGGAGAACCTCTTGCTGTGAGGGGGCAATGCTAACTGCACAATGCAAAACTTTGAGACTTCAAATTCTTGTCTGGGCTTGGTCCATCCTGAAGTTGTAGGAACTCTGGCAACCACCTGAATCAATCTTATTATAATTTGCCATTGGTCTGAAGTAAGTTAACTAGCTTACTTAACTACTCTCTTTTTAAGGATGCTAAATTGCACTGCTTCTTTAGACTCACTTAAACTAGTTTATTTCATTTTACTGTCTGTTACCTGTCTGCTTATCAACATGGTGATATTTCTTTGTATAGTTCTTATGTAAATTTTTTATTAATCAGGTTATTTCTCATTGATGAAACGAGCTGGACTGAACATGTAAGTAATGATTACTCTGCTGTAGTGTGATCTTGGAGTTGGTATATTTAAATAGGGGGTGTGGGGGGGGAGCCCTCCACTTTAGTGGATGTAATTTGCTACAGTTTGTGATTTTATCATTGGTGGCTAGGTAGTTACTTTCCCAGAGAGGATATACGATATTACGGGAGTTCATGCTTGTAAAATTATGATGTTTTCATCTTACCGTTTTGACAGTCAATGAACTGTGGGTTGACGTTATGAAGTAGATCCATATATATGAAGATATGGACATTGTGGAGAGAAGGGACATATTACTAGAAACTATTAACCAGCATGCAGGAAATTCAAAGGTTTTGGTCACTTTTGGTTTGTTTGATTGTCCAATATTGGAAAAAGAAAAGGTAGATGAAAATTCAGAAGAATGGTTATCAGAGGAGCATATTACTGGCAGCACTTGTGAAAGGAAAGGAAGTATGGAAGAAGGGATTGAAAAAATATGAAAATTGTGGGGAAGATTATTGAAATAAATAAATAATAAGTGTGCAGAAAGACGTTTTTCAGATACCAGAAGAAAATAGATACACAACTTTAGGGAGTGAGAAAAAAGAAGAAGAAGAAGAACTAGAAACAGGAGGAACAAGAAAAATATGTTAAATCAGTAGGAACAAGACATAAGAGAAGGGGAAAAAATAAAAGCTGATAGTGAAAATACAACGGAAAAAGGAAAAGGATGATATAAGGATTATGGCATTGAATGTGAACAGTATCATATATTGTATATGAAGTTTATTAGTGACTGAATGGTATATAAATAAGAATGGACGTAGTTGGTTTGCTGGATACCAGATGTAATAAAGAGGAAAAAAGAGAATTGAGGTGATATGAGAAGAAATATAATATGGTCAGTGGGAAATAAGACATATTAAGGCATAGGAATTTTTATAAAAAAATAGGAAGTAGAAATATCAGATATTATTATATTAATACCAGGAATAGTTGTCATACTTTATATGAAAATGAGAAATGGATATGATTAATAGTAATTTATGCATATGCTAAAATAGCACAGAGGAAGAATATTTTGAGGAAATAAAAAAGTTAGTGCTTGTGTCTGTCAGTAGTAATCATCTGAGATTTTTAACTGCGGTTTATGGAAGAGAAAGAGAAAATTTTCAAATTACTTTAAGATATGGGTAATAAAAGACAGACATATAGAAGGATAATTTTTAAATCTGTGATTGATTATGCAATGTATTCAAATGATCACAAGGAATTGGTAGGGTGTGTAGAAATGGTAGAAGTTTTGAATCTTAGAGCATTTGGGGTAATAAGAGGAGAGTATAAAAAATAATGAAAGAAAAGGACTAAAGAAAGTAAATGGAAAAGTGGGAAAGAAGAAGAAATGAAGATAAAAAAAATACTGTAGAAAGAACATATGTCAATGAAACAGTTTTAGCAAGATTGGATAGTTTGGTGGGTGGGTTATAAGCAAAAATATGAAAAGGTTTATTTACAGTAGAAAGATACAAGAAAGAAAGAAGGAAAGAAGATGGGTATAAAAATAATACAGAGATATGAGAAACACAAAATGGAACAAAAAGGAAACAGAAAGAAGAATAAAAAAATGTAAGAAGTTGAAAATTATGTTATATAAACAAAGTTTTTTTAAAGGTAAAAGATGATGTTTCACCCTTTTAGGGAAAGACATAAACATGAGAGAAAGAAGGATGGAAGTAATAGATGAAAAAGGTAATATAAAATAAAAACATAATGAAATTATGGGAGTGGTGGAAGAATTTGTAAATAAAATGTATAAAAAGAAAGAGTAGACGTGCAAACAGAATGAAAATGTTAAGACTTTTTTACATGAAGAAATTAAAATAGAGGAGCTCGAGAAAATGATAGCAGAGGGAAAGGAAGAATCATCATTTTGAATGGATATGTTAGGCTACAGGTATTATAAAGAATTAAATGATGATGGACAAAAGAGTATTTGTAAAAATATTAAATGAATAGATGGAAGAAGGTAACCAGAAGAAGAAATGTGGTGGGGTAATAAAGTTCACATGAAAAAAGGATATGAAAAATCAGAACCTAGTAATGTAAGGTTCATAGGTTCATAGGTAGGTACTAGGCTATTGGCCCTAGGGCCTATACAAGCCTAGCCAAAAAGGTACCCTGGCTTTCACCACCCAAGAAAATTATTTTCCTGTGCCCCTGTCAAGCAGAACCACAGAAGTGATCCCCGGGGTGAATTTCCTATTTGCCATCCAATCATCAAGATTTTTCTTGAAGAGTGCTAATGAGGAGCTCTGTTTGACATAGATAGGTAGTCTGTTCCAGAGTATGGGAAGTCCCTGGGACAGGAATCTATCCCTCCAGCATGTTCTGTTTATTGTGGTGACAAGGTTTGGTCCCTAGAGCGTGTAGCTCGGAGGGATTGGGATTTCTTTAAGTGGAGCATGTCCAACAGCTCTGGGTTTGACATAGCTTTGTATGTTAGGCAGAGATCATCTCTGAGTAGGCAACATGTGACGGAGTAAAGCTGGAGTTTTTTGAGTCGGTCTGCGTAAGGCATCTGTTTGAGGCCAGTAATCCTCTTTGTGAGGTATTTCTGCGGCCTTTCCAGTTGTTGTAGATGTCTTGTGAGGTACATACCAAAAGGGGCGTTGTACTCTATAATGGGTCTAATGAATGATGAGTAGAGGGGAACAATGACCTCTTTTTTTCTGGATGAGAAACTTTTTGTGATGAGGTGTGCCACGTAGAAGGATTTCCTGACCACTGTGGCGATGTGATTATCAAAGGAGAGTCTGCTGTCCACCTGTGTCCCAAGGTCTCTTATCACACTTTCGGTGTTAAGTGGACTACCGCCTATGTGGTAGTTCATGGGTGCAGAGTTTTTACCAAAGGGGATGACAATGCACTTTTTGGCATTGAGCTTGAGACCATGGCTTTGACACCAGGCATCTGTCTCAGTGAGGCCCTTTTGTAGGATGTCCGCATCATTAGGAGTTTCGATTATGGCTCCTAGTTTGCAGTCATCTGTGAATTTAGTTAGCCTGTACTTCAGAGAAGTAGATACCAAACAGGAGAGGACCCAGGACTGAACCCTGTGGTACTCCACTTGTCACTGGTCTGAAGTCTGATTTGGTGTATGCTACTTTCACAGTGTGGTTTCTGTCAGTAAGCCAGTTGGCAACCCATCTTGTGACATAGGGATTTATACCTAGCTTAGTGAGTTTATCTATAATTCCAGAGTGGGGGATGGTGTTGAACGCCTTGGCAAGATCTAGATAGGCTGTGTGAACCACCTTACCCTCATCAAAGAAGTCTATCAGGTTTAGGAGATGAGATATGATCTGCCTTTTACAAACCCGAACTGTGTGGGGTCCAGAGTTTAGAGATCTCCAATGTCTTTGTTTATGAGTTCCATGATGATACATTCCAAGGCCTTGCAGACCAGGCTCGTCAGGCTAATGGGGAGGTAGTTCCCAGGATCTGTTGTGGCCCCCCTTTGTGGAGTGGGATAACCATCATGGGGAATATAGACTGTAAGATTTTTATGCAAATACTACAAAAAAGACTGCAAAAAGTTTTGAAAGAAGTTGTAAGGAATGGAATTTTTGGAATAAAGGGCAAATAAGGAAACAAAATGCTAATAATACTGAAAAAGGATGTAAAGATGATTTTGAAAGAGAATAATGAAGTAAGATTGGTAACATGAGATGTAGAACAGCCTTTGATAAAGTAAGTCATAAAGCAGTGTGGAAAATTCTAGAAGGTTATGGTGTAGGAGAAGAAAATGGCAATGTAATGAAGAGCTGCTATGATAAATCATGGGTGAAGGTTATGATAAATGAATGGATGTGAGGGAGCATAGATAACAGGACAGGGATAAAACAAGGCTGTTGGTTAATTATGTGCTTATTTGTCTTAGTAATGAATGCAATTATATATATCTATGTGCGAGATGGAGAAACTAGATGGGAAATGGGAAGGGAGTTAGACAACTGTTTATTATTTATTTTATTTTACATTTGTTGACCGGGCTAGTCTAGCTGGATATATGTCCATTTTCAGTAGAGGCCCGGGGAGAAAAGCTCCACATAGAAAACTAACAGATACAGTACATTAAAACATTAATTACAAGAATATTATGAGATGATTACATGTGTTCCAAGGTAACAAAACATATAACAAAAAACATTTTTTTTTTTTTTTTTCTATGAGAAGAGGGAGAAGGATTTAGAAGTAGTTGGAAGACACACAAAGTAAAGTGATGAGCAGGAATAAGAGAACAAAGTAGTTAAAATGGGATTGTAAGAATTAGGTGAAGGGTAGTAAGTTGTTGAGACAGTAAGATGGCCAATTCAGTTGTTCCTGGTTACAGTAAGTCAGCATTAATGGTAGTGGAATTAAGGTAACAGAAAGGTGGATTTAAAGTAACAGAAAGAGAGAGATGCAGAAAAAAAAAGAAGATGTTGGGCAAGACTAACAGAGGGAGATGATTAGTCAGGGTTAGTACAGGGACATAGCCAGTGAGTTGTAAGATACGATTTAAGTTTCTTTTTCTTTCTGTTAATGCTTGTCATATGCAGATAACTTAGTCATTATAGCTAAGAATATGAAGTTAAATTGCAATTAGAATTGAGAAACTGTTGAAAAAAGTTGGATTGCAGTTAAATAAAATAAAATGTAAATATGTTGATAAATTAAAAAATAAGTGGAATATACATTACAGAAAGGAAATATTTTAGGATTGACATTTGGAGAAAATGACTGTAGAGCAAATCAATGGAAAGAAGTAATAGAAGAAATAAAAAGATTGCTGTTATGGTGGAAAACCTTTTATTTATCTTGCCAAAAAAGGTGTATATGTTAAATTCGTATGTGTTAGGAAAATTAACATATTTGAGGAGGTATATATGTTTCCTACAAAAATGGAGAAAGTGTTATTACAGAAGTTTTTAGTTTTATTTGGAGAACAAGATTAAACCCAGTGAGAAGACAGTGATATACAATAAAGACCAAGAGGATGGTTTGATTTAAAAAAAAATTCAATAGTATATCTAGTATTAATGCATTTTTTGAGGGTAACACAGGTGAGTGTACTACCTTTTGTGCCACTGACAGTGACAGCAGTAGTAGACATCCACGTTCAGCCAGCCAAGAGCTCCCTGTATGTATATATGTTATTAACCAAGTTGTCCAACAAGCAGAAACCATTTTCATTGAAGGTACACAAGCAAAACAAATTGATTTTAAATTGAAATTTAGTTAGTTTTGAAACAGTGCTGGAGCATTCCAATTTCACACTCTAAAACAGCATCTGGTCTATGCCACTTTTGCTGTAGACAACTCTGATTTCTGTCCTTTCATTGACCAAGTTTCATAGCCAATGAAAGACTGACTTCCTGCCATGTACAGTCAAAGGGACCAATGCAAGCCACAGTTAGACAATTTGTACTCTAGTAGTGCATTCAAAAGTTATGGAAGTAGTCATCCCAAATTTTGTTGTTCTACTGCTTCAAAACAGGCATAGTGACTGTTGGTTTTCAAATACTTTATGATATTGAAGATGGAATATAAAATAAATTAAGAAAAAACAGCATTCACATGATTTCCCAACTCTGCAGTGGCAAATGCAAGAGGGAGAGCTTCTTCATTTTTACATTTGCATTTTGTAAGACATTCCTGTCAGCTGTACCTGATTTTGTAGAGCATCACTTCCTGATTTTGCTTCATATTTCTGTCATGTCTGTCTTTTTTGACATTCTGGGAAACCACTGAAGGTTAGTCAGCATACCTCTCAATCTCTTACAGCAAGAAATCTGGACAGAGTAACAAATAATGGGGACACCTTGGACCGAAGCTGCAAAGGCGGGGGTGTTTCCATATTCATAAAGGATGCGCACACCTCCAGACTGGTAGCCCAATATAATGTATCTGAGATACTTCAGGTGCAGTCAACACTGGGTAAAACAGCGATTCAGGTCATAGCCTGCTATAGGTCCCCAACCATGTCCCAAGCCTCACACTCCACGTTCCTAAGCACCCTGAAAAATGTTAGGGTCCAGCTTAACACTCTCATACTGGGTGACTTCAACTACCCCTCCATTAACTGGGAAAACTACTCATGTACCAATACACTTGCCTAACGCTTTCTGGAATTCATTAATTCCAATGCCCTGGACCAACTAGTTCTTACCCCCACTAGAAGTAGCAACATCCTTGACCTGGTCATTAGTAACATGGGTGACCATTGCTCTGCACCAATAGTCACCTCCTTCCTGGTTAGATCCGACCACAAACTAATCACCCTGGAAATCCACATTACCCCCCACACACACACACACACACACACACACACAACACACACACACACACAAAGGGAACCACCATGAAAAACTTCTCCAAAGCTAACTTTGGGCTCCTAAAAACAGAGGTGGCTAACTTCATGGCACCCATGCAAATGGAGAATAGTTGCATGACCACCAAATCATACACCAATGCACTGTACGAACACGTACACAAATGCATGGATCTCAGCATATCGAATAGAACCCAGACGGTCTCCTCAAAAAAAAGAAGCCAATCTGGTGGTCCCCTGCCATAAACAAACTCTACAACAGAAGGAGGAAACTGATGTGGAATAAGGTGAAGTCCCAAGACTGGAAAAACTCCCTTATCAGCTTCAACAAAAGGTTGAGATCCCTCATCAAATCCTCTAAAGCTAGCTATGAAAACAGAATTGCAACAGATAGTAAAGACAACCACAAGGCCTTCTATAGTTATGTAAAGTAACTCCACGGCAATACCCAGATTTGCTCTGAGCTACTGCACAATGGTACCTCCTATACTGAGCCAACATATATTGCCAATATACTGGCTAACAGATTCAATGCCAACTTGACCCCCCTCTGCCCCAACAGACCAATCACAATACCAGTAGATTGCCAGGCACCCAGTATTACTGCTGCACAGGTTAAAACAGCACTGTCCAAGGCCAAGAATACAGCTTCTATGGGACCTGACAATATCCCCGGCTGTGTTCTACATGAACTACAGAGTGAACTGGAACCTCACCTGTGTGCCCTGTTCAGTCACAGCCTCACCTCAGGCTTTGTCCCTACCGAATGGCGAACTGCTACAGTCATCCCTCTCCACAAGGGAGGAGTGACTACAGACCCAGGGAACTATCGCCCCATTAGCCTGATGAGTCTGATATGCAAAGCTATGGAATGCATCATCATGGACCTAATAAACAAGGATATAGGGAGTCTCTAAACTCTGGATCCTACACAGTTTGGTTTTGTGAAGGGTAGATCATGCCTGACAGCAACCTTTCTTTTGACCACTACATTGCCACTGTGGTCTGAACGTCCTTCTATGTGGCACATCTCATTACTAAGGGTTTTGCATCCAGGAAGAAAGAGGTCATTGTCTCCCTCATTAGGCCAATCATCGAGTACAATGCCCCATTTGTCATGTACCTCACTATACACCTGCAACAACTGGAGAGGCAGCGAAAGTACCTCACAAAGATGATCCTAGGCCTTAAACACTTGTCCTATATGGACAGACTCAAAAAACTCCAACTATTCTCTGTCTCATATCACCTACTTCGAGGCGATGTCTGCTTGACTTACAAAGTCATGTCTGACCCAGCTCTGTTAGAAATGCTACATCTAAAGAAATCCCAATCCCTCCGCACCACCCACTCCAGAGACCTCAACCTCATTACCACAATCAACAGAACATGCTGGAGGGACAGGTTCTTAACTCAGAGACTGCCGATGCTATGGAATAGACTTCCCATATGTGTCAAGCAGAGCACCTCACTGGCCCTCTTCTAGAGAAATCTTGATGAGTGGATGGGAAATAGAAAATTCACCCCCGGGATCACTCCAGTGGCTCTACTCTACAGAGGCAATAGGAACTAAGGTTGGGTGGCACGATGCCAAGGTAATCCTATGGGCTAGACTTGTAAAGGCTCCAGGGCCATTAGCCTAGTACACACCTATGAACCTATGATAAAGCCCCCAAAATAGAGACACTTTTTAAATATTGCTCTTACAAACTTAGCAAGAATAACAGGTTTTGCATTAGCATGAAATTTCTGAATGAAAATAAGTCTGAAAATCAGATGTCTGCCATTATTTTCTGATTTCAGTCCTCAGTGATTTGCCAGTGATTAATCCAAAAACTACTATTTTATGAGAAACAGACCAAAAATATGAGTAAAAAATCTGGACATTCTGCAAAAATCTGGACAGTTGAGAGCTATGTTAATCAGTCCATGATGCCAAAATGTTTGTTGATACAAAACCTGCCATTTTATTATTTTTTTAAAGCTCATGTGTGATGGTATTGCTTATGCTTCTGTTTCCTTGAGGAGTTGCTCCCTCACAAAGTACCAATTCCACTGTAAAAAAATAAAAGTTTTTGGTTAAAAAGGCATTTTCTCCATCATTTAAATTTCCTCCTATATTAGGGGTATTCCAGCAAGGATTCCTAGTGGGTACATGTACTCAGGTCATCTAGCTTTGCATACTGATGACGTGAGGTTGGGGATGCCTAATACTTGGTGCTCAGTTGCCTGTCTAATATTTAAATAAATAACATTAAAAATATTCATTAAACAGTATTGTATATGTGGAGTGCTTGTCTGAAGGCAACATTTTTGTGTTAAATGAGCTCCAAAAAAATAAACTCACATGTCCATTTTTCTACTGTACCTTCCTTATTATTGTTTTAAGGGAAAACAGTTAAATTCTTTAAAAGGCAGAAGCAAAGACAGGAAAGCTTTGGCCCCTGACCAGACTTTACAAGGGAACACCCCTTACAGCAGTTCCCTGAAAGCATTTGAGAGTCGCCTGCAGCAGCACCGATTTTCATATGCCCTGTTTTCACATAAAATTGTAATTAGAAGAGCCACTGACCACCAGTGGCCTTCTAAAAATGAACAAAACTGAATGCAGGTTCTGCATTCACTTTGAGCAACCTGCACAGGATGTTTAAGTGAATTGGAGTAATATTTAAAAATATATTTATTTTGGGCTTTTGTCCCTCTATTATTTTTGGCTATGTAGGGAATTTGTGAGGTAAGAAGTTGAGAGGTATTTTGGTCTGTTAAATGTGTGGTTTTCTGGCAAATTGCTTTGGATTCCAGTCATGAAATAATGAGAAACACAAGTATTGCAGACTTTATATCCCTCAGAAAATGTTTGCTAATGCACAAATTGTTTTCTAGCAACTTTTTAAGGATGTAAGAACAATACTTACAAACTATCCCTCAGTTTAGATCTTTGTGATTGTTGAGATGGGTGGGGGCCGCACTGTGCAGCTCCGACAACAGCAAGCTGAAATATATTTCTAAGCCATTACACATTATTTATGTATTTATACATTCACTTGATCTCAAACAGACATCTAATTTGTACACACTCACACAAGTGTCTGTAAGTGGTGGCTTTGTGTGAGTGTAATTATACACTGCAAAGCTTCTGTAATGTTATGATAAGCAGGAAAGACAGAGAGATGTGAAAAAATGTAAGAATTAATAAGCAATATTTTGGACAACTGGCAAAACAGTTTTGGAGTGTTGATCCCAGAAAGTTTTAGGCTGTGCATAGCTTTGTTGGAAATACTTGGGAGTTCAGGTTCAGTTTGAGACTAAGGTGTCTTCTGTGTTTTTTATTTATCTGCAACATGCTTATGTGAAGGTTCCACAACCATGTCATAAAAAAATAAAAATATACAAATTAAATTTTAATTATTTTAACTAAATTATAGTTAAATTTGCCATGTATAACAAAGCAAGAAAGCAGGCATGCCTATTTACAGTGCAGCAAGGGTACATTTTTCTGGTACAGCAATGTAGATATGCATCCATTAGTACCACAACAGTTTTAATTTTATAGGTTGTACCTGGCAAAAGGATACATTTACACATTTGTGCCCACACCCCACCATCACAAATTTATATATATGCAAATTTCAAGTGCTGTAATTTTGGACCCATTGCAATGATTTTTGATAGCTCCTATGCTTCTGAAAGCTGAGAGTTTAAGAGGTACAGTGGTGTTTAACATGATTTTGAAACTGGACATTTGCAATATTAACATCCTATTGGAGAATGAGCCTTCTCCTGCAGGGTGTTAATCTACAGCAAATGTCCACTCAAACACAAGTCTGATGTTTCACAGCAGCGTATTACGGTGCCATGAAACTCAGACTTAAAAAAAAAGTCACCATTTCTATGCTCCCTAAAAGTGCTTTCTTATACAATAAGTGTAAACTAAAAAACTTTTTTTTTTTTTACATCATTAAAACAAATTCTGTAAAAGAAAAGTTTAAGAAGTAAACATTTGTCATACAGCTTTAGTAAACAGAATGTCATAATTGCTAGCAGGAAATATTAAGCAGTTCACAAGGTTGCATGCAAAATATACAAATGCAAATTTGAAAACTTCCATACCACTCAGCTGTTCAGATTTTTGCAGACTGTACACATTTTTGTCTCATATTATTGCTGTGTTCCCCATAAAATGTGTGGTTTTCCAACAAATCACAGAGCATTGAAGTTACTAAATAACGACATATATTTGAGTATCAAATATCACATCTTTCACAAAAAGGATACTAACACAAATCTCTTTGTTTTCGTAACTTTCTAACTTTAGAGCAGAAATGTTTAAAGTTTATCCCTATTTTTAAGCCTTTGCCCATTATTTTAACATTTGTGCAGCTTTATCGTGTTAACAGGTTGAAAGGTATGCATAATGATAACAGACACACCTGTGTTGATGTATGTCTCCAAATGGTACCAGTGATCCACAAAGTTGCAAAAGAGATCTGGAACTGAAACAGCAGTTCAGTAAAAGAGCAAAGCATGACTGCACACCACAGTAATTTAATTTCTAACATCTGTTAGCAGTTCCATTTCTGCATGCGTGTGATTTTCTGTGTGCCACAGTGAGACAGATGAGAAACAGTAAAACATCATATTTAAAAAGTATACAACCTTTTCTACATAAATAAATATTCCTGAATAACTATAAAACTTATAAAATAATGTAAACTAACCTTCAGCAAATGCCACCAGATAAACATCCATGTAGTTAATTTTATATGTCAGTAATATGAAAGCTGTAGGGTGGCCGCGGTGGTGCAGTGGTTAGCGTTGTTGCCTCATAGCAAAAGGTTGTCTGGTTCGATCCTTGGCTGGGGTGCCTTCTGTGCAGAGTCTGCATGTCCTCCCTGTGGTCGTGTGGGTTTCCTCCCAAAGACATGCTATAGGTGGATTGGACACTCTAAATTGGCCCTAGGTGTGTGTGTGTGTGTGTGTGTGTGTGTGTGTGTGTGTGTGTGTGTGTGTGTGCTTCTGTGGAAGGTTGGGCGCCAGGCTGGCAACTCAACACCGTAAAACTCCACTGTCAATCATGAGCGGACAGCTGATCCGCTGTGGCAACCCCTAATCGGGAAAAGCCAAAAGAAGAAGTATGTAAGCTGTCAAAGACCAAAACTAATTCAAACAATCTAAAGAAATACAAAGAGTGACATCTTGTAGCCAAAATTTATAGCAAAAAATAGCCTGGAAAATACAAAATATCACAGAAAAAAATCACATTTAACTCGATATATATATATATATATATATATATATATATATATATATATATATATATATATATATATATACTTGTATATCCATCCATCCATCCATCCTCGACCCCTTTTTCCCATTTTGCACATGTGGTCAGGGTGTCACTTCAAAAGTGACAGTCATCTCAAGCTAAGGTTTACATCGCCAGGTGGCGAGCCCTGCCAGGGGCATATATATATATATATATATATATATATATATATATATATATATATATATATATATATATGCATATATGTGTGTGTGTGTGTGTGTGTATATGCATATATATATATATATATATATATATATATATATATATATATATATATATATATATATATATCAACCAAAATACATAAAATACTTGGTCACATGATCTCATAATCTGGCAGCACAAATTAGACCAGCAGACTACACAGCAGAACAGAAGAAAAAGGATGACAGAAAGAAAACAAAACAAAACTAGCAGAAGAAAAAAATGTCAAATCCATTCAGTATTTTGTTTCAGCAATTAGATACAACTGCTTTAAATAAGCTACTTGAAGATGGTAAAAAGAAAGAAAAAAGAGCAAATACAGCCTACACAGAAGAAAGCCAAGAAATGAGAACCTATACTACAGAAGACAGAGATTATAAAGAAACAAAAGAAGAATCAACTGCAGGAAAGGTAAACAAGACCACTAGCTCTAAATCAAAAAGAAAAATGCAAACTATAAAAGGAAACACCCAGGCAACATAAGATGCAGAAGAAACCAATGAAGTAACAAATAAGCCGCAACCACAAATACTGACAACTCAGACAAACCAGAATGAAGACAACTATTAATGTCATCAACTTCTTTTAGTAATACAACTAATAGCAGATTCAAAACAGTAACAGATGAACAACTACAAGAAATAGAACACTATAGTAAAGAGGAAAATACTCACCCATAGCCGGCCTTAGGCATAGGCCAACTAGGCAGCCTCTTAGGCGCCGCTCTAGCAGGGGTGCTTTGCCAGTAATCTGGAAGGTATAGGTAGACAGGATGGGGGCATCGGGTGTTGTTGGGGGGGTTGCTGTGGAGACCTTTTATCTAGGGCACCAGTTGACAAAAGGCTAGCCCTGTTAACTCACTGAAACACAAAATGATAGAAATAAACTTAACAAGTTGGAGATGCTGGGTGAGCGGATTGATGTGACAAGGGAGATGATTTTTCTGAGCTATAATACAGAATCGGAATTGCATAGACATGGTAAGGCCTTGCTATGTCTAATTATGGTGGTTGCCAAAAAAGCAATTACTAGAAAATGGAAATCAAAATCTAAAGCAACTATATTAGAAGTAGTGAATACAGTAACAGCGATAAAACAACTGGAAGTGAGATCTTTAGAAAAGGGTAGGATAAAACTACGCAGGAAGAATGGCAATTGTGGGAACAATACATACAGGGGAGGAATGAGGTTTAAAATAAGGCATGATTTAAATGTGTAATGTTTGACTGAAAATGACTGGGTAGATTATAAGTGATGTATAATGTTTGGAACTGGGAGTGTGTAAGTATGTTTGTGATGTAAAATGCTTGCAACTAGGATTATGTCGGTGTGGTTTGTTTTCATTTATAAAAATGCATGATTGCTTTTGTCGTAAGTAATGGTTTAATAAAGATGTTTCTTATTTAAAAAAAAGGTCAGGAATTGAGTAATTTATGTAATATTGTTTAGGTGAATATGATATATAAGATTATATGTGAAGTATAAAGTTTATGTTAATTTAATACAGTTTGATTACTTTTGTACAGATGTAAATCTGCCTGTGTTACAAGTGATAATATAATAAAGGTTTTTAAAAAGAAAACTGACTGCATGCAAAAAATTGCTGACCTGATAAAACTATTTTATGCAGAATTAAGAATGGCAAATGGAGAATGATGTTCATTGCAGAACTACATATCATTAAGAGATGGATTAATCAGAGCGTTATACAATGCAAATAATGACAGAAAAATAAACATTATAACAGACCCATCATTCTAAATAGCAAACAGTATACTACACTCCATGATAAAAAAAACTGAGAAAAGAAAACAAATGCAAGCCATCATAATGCAATTTCAAAACAAGACATGCAAAAAATAAAATAATGCAAAGCATTATCACCAGACACACCTCAAGGACTTGTTACAAGGATCTGGTTCAATTTACAGCTCTACATGGCACAAAGAGGGCAAAGGCAGTTGACATCAGAATGCTTCACAATACTATCAGATTCCACAGAAACAAGATATCTGACACAAACAATGAATGAAGAATCTAAAAAAAACCACACAAAAACCCAACTGAAACTAACAAAGTTAGATACAGAGGTCAAATATATGAACAAAAAAACAGTCTATTATGTTTAGTAGCATCATATGAGAAATACATAGGAAAATTACCAAAAACCCACCAGCATTATTCTTACATCAAAAAAAATATATACCAGACCAGCACTTCATCTTCATATGGGGAAAAATTACCTAGCAAGTATGATGCCATGAACAAGCAACTTAGCAAATCTTTCTAGAAGGTACACCAACCATAGTATAAGTGCAACTGCCATGTAAATCCTTGCAGAAGCAGGACTGACTCTGAGAAATATAAATAACAGGACACAGGTCAGAAACAAGTCTTATAAACTACTGGACACCAACAAATGAAAACAGAAAAATGGAGCAAGATACTGTCATCAAAAAGGAAACAACGCAACAGGAACAAAAAACAACCAACAAAACAACCAACAATGAAGAAAAAGCACAACATATGAAAGCAGGAACAACTTACTTTGAACCCACAATATGCATTTTCAATGGACCTATAACATTTTGTATAACAGAAGACAAAGAAAAAACGAATATTACATTACTAAATATATAAATTCATATTTTATTAAAATATTATAGATTTCATAATTTAGTATGTTTCATTAAAATGTTATCAATAGAAAAGAAATACATTGTAATAATAATAATACAGTTCCATAAATAAATAAGGGACTATTTTTTATGTCAAAACTGTTATAAAATTAATTAAAAGAAATTTAAAAAAAGTAACTGAAGTCCATTTTTTTAAAATATTTTATTTATTTATTTATTTATATTTGTTGACCGGGAGTGTCCGACTGGACGTAGGTCCATTTTCAGCGGAGGCCTGGGGAGAAAAGCTCCACAGTTAAAATAAACATACAGTAGTTACATTGGATTACATAGCGATTAACGATTTACATAGCAATTACTTACAACATATTTACAGATGAAGAACATAGTACATCAGTAGACAACTAGAATCTTTATCTGTGAAGTACATAACAGACATTAACAAATGTTAAAATAAGAAGTTCCTGCTGTATAAGTACTAGGCTTATTAGCATCTGAGCTTGCTATAATCAAGGTAGTTAGTGGAGTGGAAAGAAAGGTAGTGGTTGGATGGGGTGGGTGATATTAGAGTGGGAGTTGCAAGGGCATAGCCAGCATGTTTTTAGGTGCACTTTTAGTAAAGTTTTGAAGTGGGTGCATGATGGTACGGAGGTAATTGTGGGTGGGAGGGAGTTCCATAATTTGGCTATGGTGCAAGAGAATAGTGCTTCACCAGCAGAGTTATTGGCTTTAGTGATCTGCAAGTGATTTTTGTTGCTGAATCTTAGTGGTCTGGTGGTGCGATAGGGTTGGAGTAGATTCTGAAGGGATGGGACATTTAGTGGATGGTTTACTAGTTTGTGGGCGAGTGAGAGTTGATACCATTGAAGGAGGTGAGGGAGTTCAAGCCAGCCCAGTTCAACAAGTGAGAGACAGTGGTGACTACGGTAAGATGCCCCTGTGGCGAATTTGGCAATTTTGTTGTAGCAGGTCTCTAGCTTGTTTAGATCGCATTGCCTTAGGTTGGTATATATTGGAGAGGCATAAAGTAGGGTGGAGATAAGGTGGGAATTTGCTATTGAAATCTTTGCTGCTTTGGTGAGAAGATGCTTATTTCTGTATAACGCTCCTAGTTTTTTGTGGACTTTTTTTATGGTCATGGATATGTGAATGTCAAATTTTAGTTTATTGTCTATTTCCACTCCTAGCAATTTGGTGTGTTCAGTTGGGTATATAGTGGTGTTGTCTTTTGCTGTGATGTTAAAGTGAGAGTTGTTTTGAGTATGTTTGGTGGGTTGGAAGATAAGTAGTTTAGTTTTGTTTGGGTTGAGTATTAATTGGGCATCGGATAACCAAGTTTCAACAGAGGAAAAGGCTTCCTGTGTGACTTTTTGCAGTTTGAGTAGGGACTGGGCTGTGCAGATGATGGTCGAGTCATCTGCATATTGTATGAGTGTGCCATGTGTGGTGGCAGAGGCTAGATTATTTGTGAAAACACAGAAGAGTAGGGGTTCAAGGATGGATCCTTGGGGAACCCCTATGGAGACAGGTAGTTGGGGAGATATGTCATTCTGCCATACAACAGATTGTTGGCGGTCAGACAGGTAACTCTGAAACCAGTTGGTGACTGATTGTGACAAGGATAGGTTATTGAGGACAGAGATAAGTTGTTTGTGTGGGACCATGTCAAATGCTTTAGATAGGTCTAGGAAAGTAGCAGAGGAGAGATAGCCATTGTTTTTATGCTGAAGGATAGTGTTAGTAAAGGAGAGTAAGGCAGTGGTGGTGCTATGGTTTGGTCGGAAACCATGCTGAATATTGTAAAGGAGGTTATTAGTAAGGAGGTAGTCTGAGACCTGAGAGTGTATACATCTCGCTAGTATTTTGGAGAGTAGAGAGAGAATAGCTATGGGGCGGTAATTGGTTAGTTCTGTGGAGGGTCCGCCTTTGTGGAGGGGAATTATATGTGATACTTTCCACAGTGTGGGAACATAACTTTCTGACAGAGATCGGTTAATCAAGATGGATACTGGGTAGCATTAGCTGCGATTTGTAGGTATTCACTTTGGAGGTTGTCTGCTGCTAATTTGGTGGGTTTAAGTTTAGTTAAGAGTTTTTTTTATGTTGGAGGTAGGTACAGGAGAAAAAGAGAAGGCAGTGGGGATATTAGTAGTTGAAGGTGTGGCTTGGAGGGGAGGGGGGTTGTGTTGTTTAGCTAGTGATAGTATGGTTTGTGTGAAGTGTGTGTTGAATGAGGTAGCAATATTTTCTGAGGAGTGAGCGATGCTAGGAGGAGGGGTACTGACTTTACCTGGGTGGAGGATGGAGTTTATGGAGGACCAGAATTGTTTGGGGCTGTGTTCGGAGGAGTCTAGGGCAGACTGGTAGTATTGGAATTTGTCCTGTTTTATTAGCTTTTTGACTCTATTGCGTAGTTCTAGGAATTTCTGTCTAGTTGAGGGGGTCTTGGTTTTGCGCCAGTGCTCCCAGGCTTTATCCCTGTTTTTCATTTCTGACTTAGTGGTTTTCTGTAGCCATGGGGAGGGATGTGCTTTGATTCTGGAAAGTCTTATGGGGGCATGGTAATTAAGGATGCTCAGGAAGGTAGTATTAAAAAAATTCAACTGCATCATCAAGACTGAGGTACTTTAGAGGATGCCAGTTACATTCTTTGAGGGATGAGATGAATGTGAGTGGGTTAAAGTTTATTTTTTTACGTATCTGACGGTAGACGACAGGTTTAGCTTGGTATAGGTATTTTTTCAGTAGGAATGTTGGGGAGTGATCACTGAGGCTATCTGATAAGCAGCCTGTATATAACCAGTAATAATCACTTTTAAGTGGAATAATGCCCTCCTGGGTGTGTTATATTGTAGAAATAATGTCCTTGCAAGGCTGTGTCAGGCCTCAGATCATACATCCTGCCGGGCATTGTTGCTTGCTTATGACATGGTTACATCTGTAATCCTTATAAGAAGTGTGTAGGCCCAGATGCTATGAGGCCCAGCACTTTGAAAATTACAATGTGAGTTTAACAAAACAAAAAGACAATTCTACAAACTTGCTGCCGGTGTAGTAGCAAGGGTGGGCTGAATGGGGCACTTACCCTAGATGCCATCTTGTAGGAGGTACTGAAGCAGCACTGAAAAAAAGTTTAACATCTTACAAGCTGTCTTAAAGTAATTGCAGTTGTCATTGTTTAATAGACAACCTGCAAAATATTTGTCTATCAACCCTGTTTTTTTAAAGACATTCCCAAAAGACAGACAATTTACATATGGCTTCTTTACCTGTCACAATTACAGTCACTTAATGACATCTTGTAAGATCTGTTGTTAAGGCTTTGTAATCGGTTATAGATCATGGGGAGGGGGTATTATTTGGGGATACAGAGATTGCCTTTGTACCACTTTCTTGCATTTATACCATTTAAAGCATTTTTGCACTTGGGCTGTATCCCCCACCCCACCAAGGAGCTGTGCTTGCTGCATTTCTGCTATGTATATGTACACTAACCCTGAGACTGCAGTACTTCAGGTGTACCTAGGGGTAATACTCCAGGATACCATAATTTTAGTATGAATTCCCACATCTGACTTGAGTTGCAGAATCCTGAGAATTGCAGCTATGATCACACTTTACTCTGTAGTTTCATTGTGCCATATTGATGTGAGAGCTTATTTTTCTCCTTTTCTAAACTTTGTGCCCTTAATACAGCTTTGTCTGTCAGTTGTCCCGTTCAGACATGAACCTTAATCACTTCTCATTTAACAGAGAGAAGGGGATAGTGCTGCACAAATAAGGCCACAACTAGTGTGTATTCTATTTATTTAAGTTCTTGTACTGGTACCTTTAATGATAAAATGCTTTGAACAAAATATCTGTTCAACTTTTTATTAAATAATGGTTGCAGACTTGCAGTGTAACTTTACCTTGTTTGAAACTTGTAATCACCTGGTACAGAACATAGATAAAACATATTTTTCCTTAAATGTCTAAAGGTCTGTGTAAATTAATGTGTCTGTAAATACCGATTGAATAATTGAACCAAGTACCAATGTGCCAGAGTTCAAAGAGGAATGTGACAGTTCACTTGGACTTTGGCTCTCAGAAGCATTTGTTTATTTAAATGATGGTCTGACATAGATGTATTGATCAAACATTCCTGTGGACTTTTGTTCTTCATATCACTGTGTGATAAGCTATTGTGCAGATTGTGCTAACCTTGCAGATGTAAGCATGTTTTTTTCTTCTGCATATTTTTTTATGTAACTGCAATGCAGTACAAATTTCACAGAGTGCCATCCCCAAGTCTTCCCAGATGAAATTCAATTTAAATTTCATTTAACCAGATAGCTAGAATTAATCACTTAAGGGGTTTTACTTCTTCAGTAATAGAACTTTTGGGAAACAGCCTTACATGGCCAGCTAATCTGTTAAGATTTTCTATCTGTAATATTAAACTGAACTTGGAAATCAATTTGAATTACTGGCCAGCTAATGGGAATATGAAAATACATAGTTCTGAATCATTCTAATAAAGCATTGGATATTTCAGAAATCCAAGAATGCAAGCACACACAAAGATAAGCAAGTGCTGGGAGAGGATTGAGTCCCAACAAGTCCCAAGCATATATTTACTCCAAGGTTGTTGCATACTGTTGAAAATTATATATTGTTATGCGAATCTTCTACCTACTTCTTGTGTGTGTATGTGTGTGTGTGTGTGTGTGTGTGTGTTTGTGTGTCTGTGTTCATATAAAAGATGTATGGAAACGTCCCAGGTTTATCTAGAAGAATTGAACAAAATCTGTTAAACCATCAATCCACGCTACTTCAAGGAACAGTACAATTACAAAAGAATACATTGTTTGGTGACAAGTCTCCTTGAATGGATGTTGGAGAGGTATTTCACAATGTGCAAGATGGACTCCTAGGTATGTCTTCGGGTACCATCTGCACTGCTGGTATTTCTGCACATATTGCAGTGCCAGTGCTTTTAGGTAACTTTGTGTTGACATCACAAATTATTCTAATCCACCTACCAACTTCAGGAGGAATCCTGCTACCATAGATGAATATGCTTTGCAAGTGTCCTAATATCCTTTCTTCTTCTTTGTGTCTGCTTATCTTGCAGAATCACCTCTTATTCACACTATCTTCTACCTGCAGGCCTAGAGACGGTGAAAATAACTAGGCACCCAGGCAGGAGCATATCTCTCAGATGTCCCTAATTTGCAAAGATGTTCATGATTTTGCCTCCAGATTACTCATAAAATGTGATTTTTTTTTGACAAAACAGTGAGTATTGCAACCATCAGGTAATATCAGACCTGCTAGTTACATACTTTCTAATCTTAACAAAATGCATATTAATACAGGTGCTCTTGTTCTTTCAATTTAAGTCCAAAATAAAAATATTTAAAGTTGCCCCAAATTTTCAGCAGGTCTCCCTCATAATTTTCAGCTATGTCTTGATGCCTGATTTGAGAGATTGAGCTGAAGATGATTGTGGATCACAGATCAAATTTTTGTACTCGGGGCATTCCTTAATGGAGACTGGGACATATCTCTGTGGTAGCAGGCATGCTAATATGGTAGCAGAAGGGGTAACAGTGAGCTGATTGTATGGGCCGTAATGATTATGTCATTATGATGAATATGCCTAGCTAGGGTTTCCTTTTCTTCATATCCTAAAAATTCCACCCCAGCCATTTATTTGATGATTACCCCTGGCTGTTGCCTCCCTTAAAAGGGAAAAAGCATGTCTTAGGCTACAAGTCATTTTTTTCCCCTGTTGGGAGGATCCATTATTTACCTGGGATCCATTTTCTTCTCTTGGATCTACCAGAGGTAATTCAAGAGGGAATAAGAAGTGCAGTGGGATAACTGAGCAGGGTGGACAAAGTTATATGTAGGTAATTGAAATAGGTTTATATGACTTCATCCAGTTTTCAGACTCAAAATGCATATGGTCGACCAAATGATTAAGTTAAGCTTCTGAGAACTCAAAAAAAAATCTCTGTTTTTGCAGGGGGACAAGCCCCCAGCACCCGGTGTAAATTGTATATACCAATGCCGAGGTTGCACTACAGTGGGGAAAGGGGTAAAATTCCCCAAGCCCCACTATACCGTGATCTACACAGAATTGCTTCAAAGGGGAGTTTACCCTTTTCCTCAATGTAGTGCAATTTTGGAGTTGTTATTTATAAACATTTTTTTTTGTTGCTTTTTTTTGAGTTTTTAGAATCCCCTCTGCCCAAATTCTAACCGATTTTTAAATGAGTTGTCTTTTCGGTAAACAATCACTGCCTTATCTCCCATTTTTTTGACAAATATTCTGATCCACCTTAAACACATCCCAGTTTTTCCAAATAATTGTTGTTATCACTTTACTATCCAAATTATAAGTGGATATAAACATCCTTTTACACCAAATAATGTAAAAAAATACCCAATGGATATTGCACTTGTAAAATAAAAACACAACGACCATCCAAATGTTCCAAAACATTTTAATCCACACACTAAGCGCTTTCACCATCAACACATGGCATCATCAGAGTGAATGGAATCAAATTGTTCCCTTGCTTTTATACATAATGTTAAAACAATGCTCTAATTGGCCAACACCATAATTACCTTGTTCTTAAAGAAGCATATGTCACACTATTACATACAGCTCGTGCACCTATACAAACTGTCTTTGTGAAACATATACATTTCTACAAAATTCTTATTAATAAAAAATATGTATGTATATGCATAACATATAACAACATTTTAAAATACACTTTAAGAATTACATTTTTTAATAATTGTATGCCAACAGTATACACCTTCCACCCCTCTATATAACATTTGCCCTTTGTTTCAGTATTGGTTTTAGGGAGATGTGTTCGTTTAAACCAGGTAGCATAAAAGCTTTTAACAAAATGTGCCATTTATATTCCAAAAGTTCCACCTTTAATTTCTCATCTCCCCCTTATCATGCCTTGTATATTCCTGTTCATTTTCTTTTCCCATTAATACTCCACATCTCAATAAAGGTTGTAAGTATCCACTTTCTCTTTTCAAAACAACCTCCCCTTTTATTTCATCAAAAAATTCTAATGGGTACCCCCTCTTTTTCAACATATTCAGAAGCACCTCATACTCATACTTAAAGGTGTCAGATTTAGAAACCATTCTTGCTAATCTTACAAACTGGCCCTTCACAACCAATTTCTTTTAATGTAAAGAATGCCAGCTAGAAAAATGTAAATATGAGTTAGAAAAAGTTAGTTTACGATAAACATTAGATATGAATCTACCATTATCTAAGTCCTTTGTGATCTCAACATCCAAAAAATTAATTCTAACTTCATTCCACTGGGATGAAAAAGTCAAAAATTCAACTGTATTATTGATATACCTAAAAATTCATTCAACTTCTCAAAGGTGTCCTTCCACAATATAAATATGTTATCCAAGAAACAGGTGTACATCACCCAACTTTCCTTAAATTCATTATTCAATATATAATGGTCTTCCCACTCAGCCACGACATAGTTTGCAAAGGAGCACAAGGGGCTCCCACGGCAACTCATGTAGTTTGCTTAAAAAATTGGCCTTTAAAAATACAAAAAATTGTTCTCTAAAACTACCTCCATTAAAGTTTCCATGGCCCTAATTCTCGAATTTTCTAAGTGGGTACATTTTTAATAACTGATTTTCGAACCATCTAAGACCCACCTGATGTGATATGACTGAAAATAAACTATGCACATCAATAGTTACAAATATTAATTTAGGAACAAATTTAATTACATTCAATTTTCCTAAAAAATGCCACGAATCCTTGCATGTCTGCTCAATCTTATTTAAACCATCTTTTAAAGTGACATCCAAGAACCTGGCTATAAAACAAGTTTTTGATCTTACTCCATCAACAATTGGAAGAAAAGGTAGATTATTAATGTTAGAATGAATCTTTGGAATGCCAAAAATTTGAGCAACCACCGGTTTTAATTCCACATATAATTAAACTCTTTTTCTGAAATCTGTCCTTTGAAAAGCATATTGCCTAAAAGTCTATCAGTTTTCAAATAGGCTACATTAACTTCATTTTTAGAATTTTTAGAAACTTCCATATATGTGTCTAAGGTTAACAGCTGGTTCATAGTATTTAAATAATCAGTTCGATCCATGACAACCAGCCCAGCCCCCTTGTCAGATTTCATCAAACGTATGTTGTATTGGTACATATTTCATTTAGCAAGCTTCTAAATGTAGTTTAAAATGTACTGCCTGTTGCTTGTCTAATATCAATTTCACAAAACTTTTCAAACTCAGATATCAAATACTGCAAGGAGGGATTAAAAATGCCTGGTCTGTGTAACTCATTGTTTGTCCCTGCTTCATTATTGAACCACAACAGTAAATTTAATTTATGACAAAAAAGTTTTAAATCAATAATAGTTTCAACCAAATTTGCCCGCCTTGTGGGAACAAAAGACAACCCTCTGGATAAAACATTAGCATGAGAAATAATTAGCACTGTAGTCGAATAGTTATAAATAATAAAGTCCCCAGTATCAATCAAAATGACTTTACAGGGATGGTTAAACAGTTCTTCATTCACTGATCTACTAACCACAGAAACCATCAACTGAAAGAAGGAGTGAAGCCGAAAGCGAGATGGCGGAATGGGAAGTGACTTGTGCCATAGCCATGGCCTAAAACTCAGTTCCAAAAAAATGCCTTATAATACCCTTTGGGAAACTATCAGCCCAAGTTAATTACTCCAACAATAAAACACCCTAAGAGCTGACCGAGTTGTAATGGATCTGGAAGCATATGTAGATAGCAATCTGGTCTTTGACCAGCACATAGCTAAGATTGTAAGAAAATCATTCTATGTCACCCATCTTGTAGGTAAGAGTATGGCATCCAGGTCCAAGGAAATTATAGTAACATTCTACTCATCCCTTAGACCTGTCATTGGATACAATGCCCCCGTTGGCATTTATCTAACCAGACACTTGCAGCAGTTGAACACCCACAAAGGTTTCTCACCCGGAGAATTCAGGGCATAAATACCCTGTACTACACTGATCACATAAAGGCACTGTCTCTGTATTCAGTCTCCTGCAAACTGCTGAGAGGGGATCTTTGTCTGGCTTACTGGGTTTTCTCAGACCCAGCCTTTGATGGATCTGTTGCATGTGCACAAAACAAACAACACTACAAATGCTAAATCCAGGGATTTGAACTTCACTTGTGACACAAACAGGACATGCTGGAGAGACAGAAGGTGTCCCAAAGGGCCCCCACATTATAGAATAGGCTTCCCATCCATGTAAAACAGAGTTCATCCCTGATCCTATTCAAACAAAACTTGACAATTGGATGGGAAGCCATAAATTAACTCTGGTCTGGCACCCATGTCCCTTATGGACAGAGGCTGTCAATAATAAAAGTATTACCCTAACTAACAACTGCCTTACAAGTCCTTAGTTGCCTCCCCACTTATATGCCCCCCGATAGATGCCCATGATACTCGGAGCCCAAATGGTTTGGGCTACACAGCTAGGCTTGTAAGGGGTCTAGTGGTTGTTAGCCTAATAACAATCTATGAACCTATGAGTACTGTCTGAGTGAATTGCTCAGAGTCACACAGTAGGTAAATGGGGGTTAAGGGAATCCAACCCTGCACTACAGGAAACAACTCATTAACAGCTAATAGCCTTACTATTCCTCACCAAGTGCCAGACTTAAAGTGTTCACATTGCTTTCAGTTCTTTTAATTTCATTTGATTATTTATATTTAATGATTAGCTGTGTTACTGAGTTAATATATTTATACTTTGCTGTATATAACTTCACTTTGAATGGAAGGAGGTAAGTGCAGTTGTTTTTAAATAATGATGCTGTTAAGCAAAGTAATATCTTAAGCTTGTCTACTGGTACAGTGGCAGAATGTCTGATTGTGCTGTGAGTACAGTGAGATTGAACAGTGACTTAGGCAGTGGTGGGCCAGTTGAGAGAAGGGGGAGGGTGAGTGGCCATTCCTAACTCTGCTTCCTTATGGGTGGATATGCATTTTTACTATAGCTAGGCCACAGTATAGTGGATACTGGATGGTGAGGTCACTATGGCTGTACACTTTGTCATGTGTTAGCAGACATCTAACACTTCCTCCCACAGGAGCGTGGTGTGACACTTATGAGGTGTTTCTGCCTGCCCCACATTTTCCAAGTTGCTGTTTCCTTGCATTAAATGGAAGTTCTCACTCAATATACTATATAACATCCATTTCCCTGGCTTTGGTAGAGTGAATTGATGAATGGCCTGAGAGGCAGTGAAGTTAAGAGCTAAAAACATTACATATCCTGTATGTGTTAAAAGGGACGTTTGATGTACACCTTCTATTACCTACGTAACAGATATGTTAAAACTTAAGGAAAGAAGCATGGGAATATAATGTTCCGCAAAAACATCAGAAGAAAGATTGTTCACGGGAATATTTTTTTCTAGGTGCTTTTCTCCTCCTACATGCTGACCATCAGGCCACCCTCTACCAGACCCGATCACCAGAGGAACCACTTACAATCTGTCCACATGAACATGCTCCTTCATGGAGCTTACAGGAGCTACAACCATTGCTTTGGGTGATCATGACCACATCATTCCTGCACTGCACTCCCCCCCCCTGTCATTTCAGTCCATCCCTTCCCTCCTGCTGGACAGGGCCTTTCCCACAGGATGAACATGCCCATCCTTCCAGCTGTACCATCTAGACCAAAAGCCAATAATTGAACTTGGGCCACACAGGTCAGAGTCAGGGTTTCATCCCTCAATGCCACCGGCGGAGTTGATTATTCATAAATGATAAGGAATATACTGTTAATAGCAGATGTACATTACACTCTGAAAACCAGCAAAAAAAGTTATTCATGTGGAACAGAGGGACATGTTAACTTGAAGTGCCTTTAATAACTTGACAGAAATGGTAACAAAAGGGTTATAATAAATTAAATGGTGTTAGCATATGTACAAGGTGTGGGAGTTCTGAGCATTTTGACCTGAATGTAGTCAAAATGAAAAATAATAATTGTTGTTATAACTTTACTATCCAAATTATAAGTGGATATAAACATCCTTTTACACCAAATAATGTAAAAAAATACCCAGTGGATATTGCACTTGTAAAATAAAAACACAACGACCATCCAAATGTTCCAAAACATTTTAATCCACACACTAAGTGCTTTCACCATCAACACATGGCATCATCAGAGTGAATGGAATCAAATTGTTCCCTTACTTTTATACATAATGTTAAAACAATGCTCTAATTGGCCAACACCATAATTACCTTGTTCTTAAAGAAGCATATGTCAAACTATTACATACAGCTCGTGCACCTATACAAACTGTCTTTGTGAAACATATACATTTCTACAAAATTCTTACTAATAAAAAATATGTATGTATATGCATAACATATAACAACATTTTAAAACACACTTTAAGAATTACATTTTTTAATAATTGTATGCCAACAGTATACACCTTCCACCCCTCTATATAACATTTGCCCTTTGTTTCAGTATTGGTTTTAGGGAGATGTGTTCATTTAAGCCAGGTGGCATAAAAGCTTTTAACAAAATGTGCCATTTATATTCCAAAAGTTCCACCTTTAATTTCTCATCTCCCCCTTATCATGCCTTGTATATTCCTGTTCATTTTCTTTTCCCATTAATACTCCACATCTCAATAAAGGTTGTAAGTATCCACTTTCTCTTTTCAAAACAACCTCCCCTTTTATTTCATCAAAAAATTCTAATGGGTACCCCCTCTTTTTCAACATATTCAGAAGCACCTCATACTCACACTTAAAGGTGTCAGATTTAGAAACCATTCTTGCTAATCTTACAAACTGGCCCTTCACAACCAATTTCTTTTAATGTAAAGAATGCCAGCTAGAAAAATGTAAATATGAGTTAGAAAAGTTAGTTTACGATAAACATTAGATATGAATCTACCATTATCTAAGTCCTTTGTGATCTCAACATCCAAAAATTAATTCTAACTTCATTCCACTGGGATGAAAAAGTCAAAAATTCAACTGTATTATTGATATACCTAAAAATTCATTCAACTTCTCAAAGGTGTCCTTCCACAATATAAATATGTTATCCAAGAAACAGGTGTACATCACCCAACTTTCCTTAAATTCATTATTCAATATATAATGGTCTTCCCACTCAGCCACGACATAGTTTGCAAAGGAGCACAAGGGGCTCCCACGGCAACTCATGTAGTTTGCTTAAAAAATTGGCCTTTAAAAATACAAAAAATTGTTCTCTAAAACTACCTCCATTAAAGTTTCCATGGCCCTAATTCTCGAATTTTCTAAGTGGGTACATTTTTAATAACTGATTTTCGAACCATCTAAGACCCACCTGATGTGATATGACTGAAAATAAACTATGCACATCAATAGTTACAAATATTAATTTAGGAACAAATTTAATTACATTCAATTTTCCTAAAAAATGCCACGAATCCTTGCATGTCTGCTCAATCTTATTTAAACCATCTTTTAAAGTGACATCCAAGAACCTGGCTATAAAACAAGTTTTTGATCTTACTCCATCAACAATTGGAAGAAAAGGTAGATTATTAATGTTAGAATGAATCTTTGGAATGCCAAAAATTTGAGCAACCACCGGTTTTAATTCCACATATAATTAAACTCTTTTTCTGAAATCTGTCCTTTGAAAAGCATATTGCCTAAAAGTCTATCAGTTTTCAAATAGGCTACATTAACTTCATTTTTAGAATTTTTTAGAAACTTCCATATATGTGTCTAAGGTTAACAGCTGGTTCATAGTATTTAAATAATCAGTTCGATCCATGACAACCAGCCCAGCCCCCTTGTCAGATTTCATCAAACGTATGTTGTATTGGTACATATTTCATTTAGCAAGCTTCTAAATGTAGTTTAAAATGTACTGCCTGTTGCTTGTCTAATATCAATTTCACAAAACTTTTCAAACTCGTATATCAAATACTGCAAGGAGGGATTAAAAATGCCTGGTCTGTGTAACTCATTGTTTGTCCCTGCTTCATTATTGAACCACAACAGTAAATTTAATTTATGACAAAAAAGTTTTAAATCAATAATAGTTTCAACCAAATTTGCCCGCCTTGTGGGAACAAAAGACAACCCTCTGGATAAAACATTAGCATGAGAAATAATTAGCACTGTAGTCGAATAGTTATAAATAATAAAGTCCCCAGTATCAATCAAAATGACTTTACAGGGATGGTTAAACAGTTCTTCATTCACTGATCTACTAACCACAGAAACCATCAATTGAAAGAAGGAGTGAAGCCGAAAGCGAGATGGCGGAATGGGAAGTGACTTGTGCCATAGCCATGGCCTAAAACTCAGTTCCAAAAAAATGCCTTATAATACCCTTTGGGAAACTATCAGCCCAAGTTAATTACTCCAACAATAAAACACCCTAAGAGCTGACCGAGTTGTAATGGATCTGGAAGCATATGTAGATAGCAATCTGGTCTTTGACCAGCACATAGCTAAGATTGTAAGAAAATCATTCTATGTCACCCATCTTGTAGGTAAGAGTATGGCATCCAGGTCCAAGGAAATTATAGTAACATTCTACTCATCCCTTAGACCTGTCATTGGATACAATGCCCCCGTTGGCATTTATCTAACCAGACACTTGCAGCAGTTGAACACCCACAAAGGTTTCTCACCCGGAGAATTCAGGGCATAAATACCCTGTACTACACTGATCACATAAAGGCACTGTCTCTGTATTCAGTCTCCTGCAAACCGCTGAGAGGGGATCTTTGTCTGGCTTACTGGGTTTTCTCAGACCCAGCCCTTGATGGATCTGTTGCATGTGCACAAAACAAGCAACACTACAAATGCTAAATCCAGGGATCTGAACTTCACTTGTGACACAAACAGGACATGCTGGAGAGACAGAAGGTGTCCCAAAGGGCCCCCACATTATAGAATAGGCTTCCCATCCATGTAAAACAGAGTTCATCCCTGATCCTATTCAAACAAAACTTGACAATTGGATGGGAAGCCATAAATTAACTCTGGTCTGGCACCCATGTTCCTTATGGACAGAGGCTGTCAATAATAAAAGTATTACCCTAACTAACAACCGCCCTACAAGTCCTTAGTTGCCTCCCCACTTATATACCCCCCCATAGATGCCCATGATACTCGGAGCTCAAATGGTTTGGGGTACACAGCTAGGCTTGTAAGGGGTCTAGTGGTTGTTAGCCTAATAACAATCTATGAACCTATGGGTACTGTCTGAGTGAATTGCTCAGAGTCACACAGTAGGGAAATGGGGTTAAGGGAATCAAACCCTGCACTACAGGAAACAACTCATTAACAGCTAATAGCCTTACTATTCCTCACTAAGTACCAGACCTAAAGTGTTCACATTGCTTTCTGTTCTTTTAATTTCATTTGATTGTTTATATTTAATGATTAGCTGTGTTACTGAGTTAATATACTTATACTTTGCTGTATATAACTTCACTTTGAATAGAAGGAGGTAAGTGCAGTTGCTTTTAAATAATTATGCTGTTAAGCAATGTAATATCTTAAGCTTGTATGCTGGTACAGTGGCAGAATGTCTGATTGTGCTGTGAGTACAGTGAGATTGAACAGTGACTTAGGCAGTGGTGGGCCAGTTGAGAGAAGGGGGAGGGTGAGTGGCCATTCCTAACTCTGCTTCCTTATGGGTGGATATGCATTTTTACTATAGCTAGGCCACAGTATAGTGGATACTGGATGGTGAGGTCACTATGGCTGTACACTTTGTCATGTGTTAGCAGACATCTAACACTTCATCCCACAGGAGCGTGGTGTGACACTTATGAGGTGTTTTTGCCTGCCCCACATTTTCCAAGTTGCTGTTTCCTTGCATTAAATGGAAGTTCTCACTCAATATACTATATAACATCCATTTCCCTGGCTTTGGTAGAGTGAATTGATGAATGGCCTGAGAGGCAGTGAAGTTAAGAGCTAAAAACATTACATATCCTGTATGTGTTAAAAGGGACGTTTGATGTACACCTTCTATTACCTACGTAACAGATATGTTAAAACTTAAGGAAAGAAGCATGGGAATATAATGTTCCGCAAAAACATCAGAAGAAAGATTGTTCACGGGAATATTTTTTTCTAGGTACTTTTCTCCTCCTACATGCTGACCATCAGGCCACCCTCTACCAGACTCGATCACCAGAGGAACCACCTACACTCTGTCCACATGAACATGCTCCTTCATGGAGCTTACAGGAGCTACAACCATTGCTTTGGGTGATCATGACCACATCATTCCTGCACTGCACACACCCCCCCCTGTCATTTCAGTCCATCCCTTCCCTCCTGCTGGACAGGGCCTTTCCCACAGGATGAACATGCCCATCCTTCCAGCTGTACCATCTAGACCAAAAGCCAATAATTGAAAATGGCCCACACAGGTCAGAGTCAGGGTTTCATCCCTCTATGCCACCGGTGGAGTTGATTATTCATAAATGATGAGGAATATACTGTTAATAGCAGATGTACATTACACTCTGAAAACCAGCAAAAAAAGTTATTCACGTGGAACAGAGGGACATGTTAACTTGAAGTGTCTTTAATAACTTGACAGAAATGGTAACAAAAGGGTTATAATAAATTAAATGGTGTTAGCATATGTACAAGGTGTGGGAGTTCTGAGCATTTTGACCTGAATGTAGTCAAAATGAAAAATGATAACACAGATATGGCAACAGCAGGAATGGTGGGAAGTAAAGATTTAACCAAATTAAGACAGAAAAAGAATGTTTCAAGCAAGAAGAAAGGAGTTTTCTGGAAGTTATGAAAATACTTTTAAATGCTGGCAACTGCTTGTGATACAAAGTCTAAAGACTTTTTTTGTAATAAATGTAATATTTTTTAAGTGATAAATATGTTTCACTTTCAAATGTTTTTGAAGAAGGAAAACATTCAGATGGGGCAGAAGAATTCAAAGAATAAAAAATGAGTGTGGTTGAAAAGATTTGTTAAACCTCATTAAAAGTGTTGAATGATGGGATATGTGGAATTTTCAGTACTAAAAGTATAAACGAGCTGTGCAGAGGTGAACAATGCTCCAAAAAATACATAAACAAATAATGAAATAATATTTTACTTATATTCAACATACCAGGTTTATATAAAAGAGAGCAAGATGAATGGTTCTTGAATGATATTGGATGATGTTCTTTAGGGAAGGAAAACTGTGCAGTTATGACTTCTTGTTCTTTTACCAAGAAAGAAGCTGATAATCAGATAGAAAGGATTGTAATAAAAATATCAGGTATCAGGAAAGATTATGAGAAGATTTATGAAAAAAACAGTTTAATAGTTATCTGTTCAATATTACTTCAATTCTAACACACTAGACCAGCTTGTCTCATCCCCCACAAGGGAATATAACATTTTGGACTTTTGGTTCTCACCAACATGGGTGACCGCTGCACCAGTCCTATAGTATGTTCTTCCCTGGTTAGTTCAGATCATTGGACTGTCTCATTCAAAGTTTCTATCTCATCCTTACACACCCCAGCTGTAATCAAGCTGAAAAACTTCTCAAAAGCTGACTGCAACCTCCTAAGGGAGGGTATCCGTAGCTTCACACCACCGCCCCCCTCAAAGAATGCAGACAACTATGCTGAACAGTACACCAATGCAGTATACAAGCACCTGTGCGACTGCATGGACTCAGCCATACCAAACAGAACTAAAACCTGCTTCTCAAGGAAACACAAACCTGTTTGGTGGACATCCTCTATCAACAGACTTTACAAGAACAGGAAGAAACTGTTGTCCAAGGGTAAAAGGAACAAATTCCAAACTGGAAAAACTCCCTCCTTAGCCTCGACAAGTAAATTAAATCACTACTGAAAATCTCCAAAGCCAATTATGAATCAAAACTAGCCTCTGAAACAAAGGGAAACCACAAAGCCTTCTTCAGTTATGTCAGGAACCTCCACGGCAAAGCCCAGGCTTGTTCCAAATTAGTACTTAACAGTATCACTTACACTGATCCTGTTGACTTAGCCAACCTGCTAGCAGACAGGTTCAGTGCAAACTTCACCCCCGTCCCCCCCAAGGGCCCCTTCAACATCCCTGATACTTGTCTCACACCTTACATCTCTGTAGATCAAGTGTTAAAGGCCCTGTCCAAGGCAAATAACACAGCTTTCATGGGACATGATAGTAGCCCAGGCTGTATTCTGCACCATCTCCAGCAAGAATTGGCTTTCCCATTGAGCACCCTATTCAACCACAGCCTAAGTACAGGCTTCATTCCAGCAGAGTGGAGAACTGCCATTGTCATCTCCTTGCACAAAGGTGGTGCCACTACTGTCCCTGGAAACTATCACCCCATTAACTTGACAAGTCTGATTTGTAAAGCCATACAGCATATTTTATGGCTCTCATAAACAAAGACATAGGCAATTCCCATGCACTTGACCCCACCCAGTTTGGATTCATCAAGAGCAGATCTTGCCTGTTGAACCTGGTTAACTTCTTTGAGACTGTCACAAAGGCCCTGGATGAGGGAAAGTCAGTAAATACATCTTACCTTGACTAGGCCAAGACCTTTGACACAATCACACACTTGGGCATCATTGAAAAGCTAACACAACTTGGCATAAATCTCTATCTCATCATGGGGGTGGCCAACTGGCTCACTGACAGGTCCCTCAAGGTCAAAATAGGCACCTCCACCTCTGATAGCAGACCTGTCACTAGTGAGTTCCCCAGGGATCTGTCCTGGGACCCCTATTGTTTGGCAACTACTTCTCAGAGGTCCAGGCAAAGACAAAAGGCCTGTGGTTGACCAAGTTTGCGGATGACTGTAAGTTGGGTGCTGTCATTGACTCCCTAAACAATGTTAACATACTGCAAGAGGGTCTGACAGCAACGATTGACTGGTGCCAAAGTCACGGCCTCAAGCTAAATGCAAAAAAATGTATCATCATACCATTTGGCAAAAACATGGCCCCTACTGATTACCACATCAACGGCAACCCCCTAAGCACACAACCTGTGGTGAGAGACCTGGGTACTCAGGTTGATAACAATCTCACATTAGACCATCATGTAGCGGCAGTTGTTGGAAAAGCCTTTTACTTGGTTCATCTCATAAGTAAAGGGGATACATCCAGAAAAAAAGGTTATTACCTCTGTATACTCCTCCCTCATTAAACCAATAATTGAGTATAACACCCCATTTGGTATTTACCTCTCCACGCATCTGCACCAACTGGAAAGGCCACAGAAATGCCTCACAAAGAGAATCCATGGCCTCCAAGACCTGTCCTATGCGGACAGGCTCAAATCACTATCACTCTACTCAGTATCATACAGATTGCTCAGAGGTGATTTGTGTCTCACCTACAAGGCAATCTCAGACCCTGCCCTACTAGAGATGCTCCATATCCGTAAGTCTAACTCCTCGTGCATTAACCACTCTGAAGGCCTGAATCTAATATGCAACATCAACAGAAACTGCTGGAGAGACAGGTTTGTCTCCCGGAGGCTGCCTCATCTCTGGAATAGACTTCCCATATACGTCAAACAGAGTACCTTGCTGACCCTCTTTAATCACAACCTTGATGAGTGGATGGGAAACCACAAATTTGTCCCAGGGGTTCCACCTGTGTCCCTCGGTGACAGGTACTGACTGAGGTTTCTCTTGGCTAGGCTTGTAAGGGTACCAGGGCCATTAGTCTAGTAACCTCCTATGATCCTATTAACAAGTAGAGAGCATCAATTAGATTTTGAAAAAAAAGCAGAACTTATCTGACAGGGCAGTTCCATTTTCATTAATGAAAGAATTCATCCTTTTGTCAAGAAAGCATCTGGTATTACAGGTATGAACTGCAGAGAGAAGAAATTGTTTCTTCTGTTGTGGGGTATCACATCACACTTCTGTTGGCCTCCACTCTGAAGGATTCTAATATTTATTTTGGTCTCCACTTATATTGCCTTCAGAGAAGTGTCAGTCTGTGTCAGGGCAGCATAGGAATTATGCATAAGAACTCCCGAGAACCACACCTTTGGTCCACCACCACTAACACCACGTTCAGTCTTCCAGAACCAACTTTTGTCTAGTTATGTTACTTTGTAGGCAAACTGTGAGGCAATGCAGTGGACATTCTGTTCCTTAGACAAGAGGGCAGGTACCTGGAATGCTCACTGGTATTAGTCAGATATATGAAGCCTCCTCTTTATAAAAATGGGATTGCGCCTCATTCTCCAGAAGATCTCTTGGAAAAGTAATGTATCACAAACATTAGACTGCACAATTCTGTTTTAAGAATTGACATTTGAGTACCTACTTGGCCTCATCTGATATGGCTTCTTCTTATACTAGACTGCCTTAAAATTACCTTAAAAGAGCTATATTTTTGAAATGAGATGAAGGCTGGCTGTGTGTCCAAGGTTGATCATCTGGCTCCATTGTGATTCTGTTGCTTGGTACTGATGTAATTTGCTGATTGTGTCATCCAGTCAATCAGCATGATATAAGGCCCACAAGCTAAATATGAGGATATAGTACCATGGTAAGAGAATCTCTCAAATCACTAAATACTTATAACTTGCTAATACGCAAACAAAATGTCTATGAAAAAATAAATGTTGCACAGTACAAAAACTGAGTTTTAATAAGGTGATATTTTACTCCAAGAACTCTCAGCAGAAATACTGTACTACGTTGTAGCCCAGGGACTGTTATGAAGGTACAGCTTATTTCCATACTCCTGCAATGAAACAAAAGTACTACAATTTTTGTACTTTGCAATGTATTTTATAACACAGGGACCAAGATTACCAACTCCAAAGGAGATGCTGTGGGAAGCATTAATGACAGTCATAATACTGCTGCAACACACCCCCCCCCCCCGCCCACACACACACACACACACACACACACACACACAAACAGATACTCAGCATAGCAGAATTCATAAACAACCAAACTAGAAGCCTCAAAAACAGTGAGGAGTTCCCTTCAGTGCCACTATAATACAGTTTGAGACATGGCTATGCAAGTGTCTGAAAATGGGTGAAATAATGATAAAAGGAAGCTGTCAGTTTTGTAGTTCACCAGAACTACTGTTGATACCCTTTTGAAGCTGTTTCACCCTTGACTTCCCTCCCGCCATTCCATACCATGGCCTGTACCACAGCATATCCTGTACCCCTGTACCCATAACACACCATCATGAGCCCTGTGTTACATTGCCATGTCTTGCTTCATTTAAATATTAAATAGTCATACCAAATTAAAACTTATTTTCACAGTTCTTCTATACTGCTCTATTGGGGCAACACATTTTTGCTGTATTTTTGCCTGACATTTCACTCCTTTATGAATACTGACATTACCTAGCAGTTTGTGGTAAGTTATTAGATCAGCAACAATGACATGGTGACTGATTCAGAAAACATAAAAATGTAGGCCTTTAGTTGCTCCAGACTTAACCATCCTGACATTTTATGCAGCAACAAGACTGAAAGGGTGCATTTCCATGTTTATGGGTAGATGATCAATTAAAGTTTGGCCACCATATAGACAGAGTGTTGTGAAGGGATGTGGAAAAACGTGGGCTGTGCAAGAAGATATATCAAGTCAAGAAGCAGTGAAAGGATGAAGACTATTTATGCTTATTATTCCATTTATTATTAGATCTAAAGTAGAATATGGTAGAATGTTGTGGTCCCCCCAACAAATTACACAATTGGAGTAGATGGGTTCTAGACGAGGTATACCAGACTATAAAAAGTGCATATAAAGATAGGCTGAGGAATCTGGAGCTGTCCTCTTTGATTTACAGGTTTAGAGGTGGGAACTTAAACCAGGTATACAAGGTCACTAAGGACCCACTCATTTGGGAACACTTGGGACTGAAAAGAAGAATAGTTATAAACCAGAGCAAACTGCAACAACAAAACTACAAACTGGTTCCCAGAGAGAGTAGTGACCAGTGGAATTGAGTTAAAATGAGTGAAAGTATTGGAAAGAATGGGGTACTATTCACAAGTTATTATAGCAAAATATTACAAGGAATGACCGGCTACAATGTTTTTTAGTCTGTGCCTGAAATGCTATTGCACTGTAATGTAAGTCCATGAACAGTGACTGTAATATGTTAATTTACTATTTAAATATTTTGGTTTCTCACTCAGTTCATAAATACACACCAGAGTTTTGGATTAGGTTGTCAGGTCATGTAATATGACAAAAAATGTACAGCATGACAGGCAGTGTAGACCACAAGCCTTGCTCTAACTCCTAGGTCCAGGAAATAACTTCCTGTTGGTCTGGGAAAAATATATTCATCTTCTGTTCTTATTAAATAATCTAGTCTGGTTTACTGAACTGCTATACACAACTACCCTTTTCAGGGGTGATCCATGAATTCTGATCTATGTGAGCGATATCCTTAACACTGAATAGTATGCAGATGAAGATTCTGGAATTCGAGTTGAAGAATGCAAAATGTAGCTCGTCCTTAGCTCATATTATGCTGCTATAGTCTCATAATATAGTAACTTCACTGTTTTGGAGAATAACAAAAATGAGTATCAGAACAGTGATTTTATTTACTGGACTGACATTTCCTGACAATGTGAGTACAGCATAGTCTTTTCAACTTGATTATATTTCTGCTCCTAGGGGAACAGTATAATCAGACAACTCTAGCCTGCAGCAAAGCTGGTGCAATGCTTAAGAATAATATTTGTGTAACGTGATCTGTTTGATAGCTTGATTTTTCGATAATTGGATGTATATTCAAATGTGTGAGTGTGTGTGTATGTATGTATATATACAAATAGAAAGACAGAGAGAGAGAATAAATGAGTGGACCTATGTGTAAAGCATAATTTGAGAGGCAAAGCTTTGTAACCTCTGTTACTGACAAGAGGCCACTAGCATAATAGGTCTTACCCAGTCAGCAAAGAATGGATAAATAAAATAAAACACAATCACATGCATTTTCACTGAGTACCCCTGATTAGAAGGAAAAGCTGTTTGTATAGAAAGCAGATTGCCCCCTTTCTCTGTGATAATGCAATCATAGAATTCAACTTCAGATGACATCACTTTTGAATTATGTTTATCTCTCATCTGGAAATATGGTTAATCTACTAAACACAGTTCATGCCACAGCTGTATTTGTGTCTCTGCTGATTTCTTTTAAGCATTATTTTATTTCTTGTTAATTATCAGGTATCACAAATGCAGCTGAAGTAGATAATGTGCTTTTCAGCCTTCTGCCCATCACAATTTGAGATGGTATAAGATTGAATCTCTGTAGTTCAGTATTCCCTTTCTCTAGAACTGCAACCCTAGAATCATCATAGCTTTTGTTGCAGCACGTTCTCATGAGATTACTTACTATTTGGATAGTTACTTACTGGTCCCCTGAACTAAGGATAGTGCAAACTGGACATTCCAGGTTTGAATTCTCACATATGCACAAATGCTCTGAATTCCTTCAGTATTGTGAGCCATCAGATATGATAATGTCAGGTTGCCAGCTGGCTCACTGACAGAACCCACACTGAAGTAGCAGACTCCAAATCCAACTTCAGACCAGTGACAATTGGAGTACCACAGGGTTCAGTCCTAGGTCCTATCCTGTTTGGTATCTACTTCTCTGAAGTACAGGCTAACACAGAAGCTCTTTGGCTAATGAAGTTCACAGATGACTGCAAACTAGGAGCCATAATCAAAACTCCAAAAGATGTGGACATCCTACAAAAGGGCCTCGCTGAGACAGATGCCTGGTGTCAAAGCCATGGCCTCAAGCTCAATGCCAAAAAGTGCATTGTCATCCCTTTTGGTAAAAACTATGTACCCATGAACTGCCACGTAGGTGGTAGTCTACTTAACACCGAAAGTGTGATAAGAGACCTTGGGACACAGGTGGACAGTAGTCTCTCCTTTGATAATCACATCGCCACAGTATTCAGGAAATCCTTCTATGTGGCACACCTCATCACAAAAGGTTTCTCATCCAGGAAAAAAGAGGTCATTGTTCCCCTCTACTCATCACTCATTAGGCCCATTATAGAGTACAATGCCCCTTTTGGTATGTACCTCACAAGACATCTACAACTGAAAAGGCCACAGAAATACCTCACAAAGAGGATTACTGGCCTCAAACAGATGCCGTATGCAGACCATCTCAAAAAACTGCAGCTTTACTTCGTCACATATCAACTACTCAGAGGCGATCTCTGCCTAACACAGAAAGCTATGTCAAACCCAGAGCTTTTAGACATGCTCCACTTAAAGAAATCCCAATCCCTACGAGCTACACACTCTAGGGACCTAAACCTTGTCACCACAATAAACAGAACATGCTGGAGGGATAGATTCCTGTCCCAGAGACTTCCCATACTCTGGAACAAACTACCTATCTATATCAAACAAAGCTTCTCATTAGCACTCTTCAAGAAAAATCTTGATGATTGGATGGGAGATAGGAAATTCACCCCGGGGATCACTTCTGTGACTCTGCTCGTCATGTCCCCATAAATATGGGTATTGCTGATGCTGAACCAATTTATGATTGGGTACATAATTTATGGCAATAGACTTTGTTTTATCTTCATTAATTTTGCATGCCGAAAAGACTCCAAACTGTCTCAAAATGTTCTAAACACTGACATGTCCTTTTCTGGATTTATCAAGTATGAAATAATATGAAATGCAAATAAAGCCAACTTTTCTTGAATCCTTGAATTTCTGAACCACTTATTTTCTTTGCCATGGGCTATACATATAAAGCAAATAAAAGAGAAAGGGGGCACTCCTGCCTAGTTCCTCTGTTCAATTGCAACATATTGGAGAACAAACCTTCCACATTAATTCTTGGTTCGATTCCTTCATATATCCTCCTAATTAATAATATTTTTGTACCAATGAATGCAAATGTCATTGCCCTACTCATGAAATCCAAGCTTACTCTGTCAAATGTTTTCTCTGCATGAAGACCCACCAACAACAGCTGTATTCGTTTACATTCTGCTTCTCTCTGGATCATCATTATTCTGTTAATGTGGTTAAATGTTTGCCTCCCCTCCACAAAACCACACTGATCCATATCTATGTGTTGGCAACACCTTTGCCATTCTTTTAGCTAGCCTTGACAACCACTTTATAATCAAGGTATAAAACTGAAATGGACATATGAAGCTGACAGGAATTTACCCCCTTTGAGTAGTACAGCCACCACAGTTTTCTTCCAAGATGCTGGTGCTTCTCCTCCTTTAAGAATTCTGTTTAATACAAATCTTCCAGATCTTAATCACTTTCTTCCCTCCTAACTTCCACATTTCTACAGTAATACCATTTCTCTGTAGACTTACCTACAGATTGATTAGACATCGTCTTTTGTATCTTGTCTCCTCCTTTCTTAACTAACTTTTTTGTTCTCTGGAGTTATTATAAAAGGATAGTTGCTTAACAGCAATCTTTCTAAAATCATCCATATTATCCAAATACTCCCATACTTCTCTTTAGCACTGTGCACCTGTGTGTCTTAATGTGTTGTGAGATTCCCCTGATTCTGTAATACTTCTGAATGATTTCTATTACTTCAAACCATATCTCTTTATTTTTTACTTCTGCCCTTTTAGTTTTAGGAGTTTTTGTTTGGTTTTACAGTGTTCTGAAGAAGCCCACATTGTAGTGGGTGAAAGCGCTCAACACAGTTTTTATGGTTCAGTTTCTCTTGTAATAAATCCGTTTTTTTATAAACAAGAAGAGGTATTGTGCACTTATTTTGTATACATTTATACCAAATGCTGTCTGTTTCTTATCTCTGTTCACCTCTGATGTAAAGACACAGCTTGTAGGCTTTCAGAAAACATTAGCTTTTAGCCTTAAGAAGGAGTGCACTGGCTACTTTAAAATAAAATTGAATTGATCCAGTTTCCATAATTTCAAACTTAATTTTTCACTGAACCGTTCATCATTGTACCTTTAAATTTTGCATTTTCCATCAGCAAAGACTGTTCAAAACTTTCAATATTAATTGATTAAACCTGAAGGCAACTCTTCTCCATATAGAAGTAGTCAGCAATGTGAAAAAAACGGCTAATAACTTTGCAGATGCATGAAGAAATCTTTGTAAATTTCACTTAGAATAGAATGCAGAGTTCCTCTGACCATCTGCTATCAGCTGTAGACTACTTGTCTGTCACTGAGAACATTTGCAAATGCAAAAGTCAAGCTAATGTCTTTGCAGATGCAAGAAACCTAGCATTTTTCATAGCTTTCATAATTCTTATTGTGCAAGCCTACTTACTTACAATTTGTTTTTCTTAAGCTAAGGACATTAATCTAGAAGATGCATCCTTGTAAAAAACAAGGGGATTTATTAACTTAATTATACTTATAATATAATCACTACACTTTTACACCCCACCCAACACCTTGGCAGCCCAACGTCACAGCATTATATTAACTTAAACTTGATTTTGTTCAGCCTTTCTTTTCTTGCTCTACTGTATAGTCTATATGTCTTACACCTAAAAAGTACTTGTTTACTTTAATATCTTTAACACAAAAGTCACTGAAAAGTCTCCACCCATACCTAAAATACCTCTGACTGCACACTATACAAAACTGCTTTTCATTATAACATGTGGTTTATATCATGAAATGTTTTATAGAAATACTTATACTAATAAAAATTGTTTTACCTATCATTACTTAATGTTTCCCTTTAGCACCCTTCTAAACAGTAATGGCATAATGAGGGGTATATGCTGTACAGTCCACCCACAAGTTTAACAAATTCACCAAAAGTTCAGTCTTTTCTTAGCCACTTTTCCTTGCAAAGCCATATTTCACAAATGTGACTGATGCCTTTATAGTCTCCCATTTATTTACTAATTTCAGTGTTGCTGATCTTCTTCCTGATCATCTTCATCTCCTAACAGCAGATGTTAGTTCAAGTCCAGGGTACACCTGATACTTCTAATCAACTCCTGTGCTTTTTTATGTCTCTCAGGCATTTTCTTTTGGAAAAGTGAAAAGGGTTTCACTGACAAAGTCTCTGTATGAGCTTTATTATCAGAAGAATGAAAAGCAGAGTCCCATTCTACTTGCTGGCTCACATTTTGTTGGATAGACTTTTTTATTTCCTCCTTAAGCTGTGCTACATCAAAAATGTCTTTAATCCTCCAGGAAAAAACAATCTGGAGACAGTTGGATACAGCAGCTTGAATCTCACACCTGTCTCTCTACATTCCCTTATTGCTGGGATAAACTTGCTTCTCTTCTGTCTGGTGTACAATGAATTATACGTTTACACAAGCACTCTGCTGTCTCTATTTTTAATATGTTTCTCTTCTGCCACAGTTTTGTCAGGATCAACTCATTCTGCAGATATGATTGCATTTCTGCTAATATAGGTCTTGGCTACTTTATCATAGCCAGGTTTGGAGCATACACTTAATATGCCCTTTCAATTAACAAATCTTGCTGTGGAACAGCAATCCAATTGTTTATTTGTGCTTTCATAAAAGTAATACAGCCTGTTTCTTCTGTTTTTTTTTCTGGTACAGGAGAAAAATCTCATTTTTTTCTGTGTGCTCTGTCTTCTAACTGTACTTTTTTTTGAAACAGCTCTTCTTGAGAAGCTTCATATTTAGCCAGCCATTCCTTCATTTCAACCTCTGATTTTTGCAGTTTTATCAGTTCATCTGGGTAGCTATTTAAAGCTTCTTCTATTTTTCTAGCCTTTTGTTAAATGAGTTGATATATTCTTTGAATGTTTCATTTATTTTAATCACCTCTGAATACATCTGATTTATTTATTTTTTTCTAGATTACTGGAAGTCATCTCTTGAACCAAAGCTGAAGATTGAACTGTCTTTTGCTAAACAGCTGCAGGATTTTTCCCAGACAGTGTTTTCTTCTTCAACTTGTCTGATTGCTGTTCTTTCAGGTTCTTCAAATGTCTCCTTTGCTGGCATCCAGGCAGTGTACTTAGTAACCAGTAATTGAATTTTACCCAGGCTGACAAATTCTCTGGCTCCCTTTTCTCAGTTTCTGTTTTCACAGTGAGAGAGATGAAATTAAGCTGTTGATCAGTGTACAGCCATCTTGGAAGCCCCCGTCCTGGACCGTTGATTGTGTTTTAAAAATAAATATGTAAAATGCAGTATTTACAGTGTGAGTGTAGTACAATATAACCAAATTCAAACTAGTGTAAAATCAAACAATTTAAAAGCCATTAAAAAATCACAAAATAATCTAAAACATACAAAATACAGCTGTACATAAGAATAAACTGCATTTCTTGTAGGGCTCAGAGCTCCCATTACCCCTCATACAGGACACAATAATCCATACAGCTAATCACCTAAATGTTTAACCCAAACCCTAAAACTAGCCCTGATCCTACCAATAAACCTAAGTATAATACTAAGCCTAACATTAAACCTGCCCTTATCATACCTCTGGCCCTAAGTGTATTTTTTTAATCTATTTTTTCCTGCTACCAATCAACCATCATTCCTTCCATGACTTCACCTGTCCGTATGTTCCTCATGGATAAGAATGTATTATGGGAGACTGTCATTCAGGTAATCATCAGGATTTTTTCTGATTAAATCATACCCCATTTGCCATGATGGCTGTCAAACACCTTGCAGTGTTGAACCTTTGGTGTTTGCATGCTTCTCCCTCTCTCTCTCTTCATATATATATATATATATATATATATATATATATATATATATATATATACTGATTCTGGCTACAGAACTGTAAGCTGCTTGGCAAAGACTGCATATCCTCTTGCACAAGCCCCCCCCCCTACCAGGATACCTAGCATACTGTGGCTGACCACACCATCGTCCTCCCTCTGGATGGGTAACTAGGTGTAAACCACTTCATTCCCATCCCTGCAGGTGGCTCTTCATTACCTAGTCTGCCATTCAAATATGGGTCACGTGGATTGTAGTCAGGGCTTTATTCCCCAATACCATGGAGTCAGTTACCCTAACTTAATAGAAACCAAAATTAAAACCTTGATTCTACCACCAGCCCAAACCCCAGCTATAACTCTGAAATCAGTGATAATCACTAGCACTGATCTTTTACTAATCACTAGAACTGACCTTAGTGATTAAATTGTGTGTTAGAGCGGTTGTAGGGGCACAGGCATAGTGGACTAGTTGTGTTTCTTAACACTGATAGACCATGCCATTCACAATGATAGTAAACAGGAAGTGCTTGCATTCTGAGCACTGAGCGGCTGTAACACTGACAGGCACAAGCTGTTAACAGCTCTGTCACATTTGGCTGATTGAAGTCTTTCTTCCAGATAGTTTATTACTCATTTAATGGCACAGACAGACAGAAAAGGTATAAATGCAAAGCGTCATGAAAATAATTGCAGAGTTGACAGTACAAATGCTTTAGAAAGGCCCAGAAAAAGAGTGAGCTAACAATTTTGCTATGATCTAGTTAGGCACAGATATACTCTATCCAGCAGGACAGTATATCTAGTCACAGATATACTCTATCCAGCAGGACAGTATATCTGCCATATATGGGGTCTAAAACTGTACTGGAAATATACGCTAAGGTTTTATTTGCTTGGATACTGTGAATTAATGCTTTTTTTAAACATTTTGATGAGAGACAAAAGGGGCATGGGAACATTACTGTCTCAGTCACTAGTTACTTCAGCATTTGCACAAATCAAATTCATCCAAAAAGACTCACCCAGTCTACTCTTGACTACAGATGACACTAATCAGTAGCCTGATACCATGGAGTGCTATACAGAAAATATATTTACAAGTCTGCCCTGCTCTTAGTACAATATTTCAGAATTATATACCTAAATGATCTCAGGTCAGAAAATAACTTCTCACTGAGCATTGACCTAGCAAATTAGCCAGCCAAAGCCTATACTCTTTCTCCATAGCTAAAATCTGATTCCAGAAGCTTCCCTTAATTATCAGAGCAAACCAAAATCATTCATTCATTCTTCAAACTCTGACTTAAAGAATATATATCCAAATCCTGGATCTGCTCCTGCTCTACCCCTGGCTAATTATATTTCATGTCAGTATGCTTTATATTGTTTATATCTACTCCCTTTTTTTCCCTCCTCTGTATACAAACCATTTCTCTTTGTAGGGCAACTTAGAATTTCATGTATACTATATTTCCTTTATCCAGATGTAATCACTGTATGCTTTGTTATTTTAACTTACCATTCGTCACCCCACCCCTTTCTGACAGACATATTTTTCCTCCCCTACTACTTCTTCATCTTTTAGTAATTCTTCCCATGTTTTTTTTTTCCATGCACACCATAATGCCATTAACAGTTTTTATCCCATTCATCTCACTTTCCTCTCTACCTCTTTATTTTTCATCTAGTATCATGTTCGTGCTAAGCTCACATCACGTGATTAATAAAGGTCTGTAGAGTCAAAGCTATGACTTTCCCAATAATAATATGTGGCTGTGAGTGTTGGACTATAAGAAAGGCTGTGCACCAGAAAAGTGATGGTTTTAAACTATAGTACTGGAGAATCATTTGAGAATCCTATGAACAGCAAGAAAATCAGATCAGTCGATACTTAACAAAATAAATCCAGAGTGTTCACTGAAATGTCTGACAGTAAAACTAAAACTCATATACTCTGCTCACATAAGACAAAGACAAGACTCACTGAAGAAGACACTGATGCTGGGAAAGAGCAAAGGTAAAAGAAGGAGGAGGTGGCAGAGGCTAACTAAGGTGGATATACTGCATTACTGAATTGATGAATATGAATTTGCAGGAACTTAAAAAAGCAGAAGTTGGCAGACGAGCCTGGTGTACTAAAGTCATTGATGTTACAAACAAGAAACTGAAGTGTTAATGAGGGACTTAAGAGCTTGATAGAAAATAAAATTATTAAGATGATGACCTTTCCTTAGGTATATAACCTTATCAAACAAGGAGAAAGGAAAAGATTTACAAAAAGTATGGGCTGAGCACATATGTAGAGAGCCTAGGATAACAAGGGAAGGAATGAAGGGGTATAAGAATGGGGTGAATGGGCATAGTGGCAGTGAGAGACTGTTTTGATATGTAACATAAATCAGTGGGTAAAGGTATGGACAGAAGAGGAACTGGAATAAAGAATATTGGCTAAGGAAGCAAGATGAATGACTGAGGTGGTGGCTGTGCTGGGCAGGATAAGGGAGGAAATAAGGGAGAGATGTGGGAGACTGACAGGAATGGTGTGAAGAGAAGACAATGTAGAGCATACAGGGCATGGGAGTAGGAAATGGAGATGATAAGTAAAAGCTGGTGGAGAAGAATGGAAAGCAGAAGACCAATAGGGTACAAGGCATAGAATTTAATCAGAAAGGGAAGATGGTTATGAGACTGTCTGAGGCAGTGCAAACAGAAATTTCACTGCAGGCTGAAGGGTGGAAAATGGCAGTTAGAGATAATAAATGAGTGATAGAAGGGATGGGGGAAGACAATAAAAGGGAATAGGTAGGAGATGGTGCCCCAGTGGATTGTTTGGGTGGGTGAGGAATTCACGGGAGACAATTCAAAATTATCCTATAGAAGAAAAGTAGAAAGATGCAGTGAGAGCATGGGGTTATACTGGAAGAACAATGAGTGGGAAAAAGTGTGGGAATCATACAGGTTACTAAAAAGAACAGGGCTGGTATGGGATTAACCGATGAGAACATTGCATGAATGGTTAATATACACCAAAAGGCTACAGAATGGAAAGAAAAGCAAAATCACTGAAGACTGAAGTCACTAAATAAGGACACACACTTTGTCCACCATTAATTTTGACTCTGTCCAGATTTATTGAGCTAAGAGATGAGAGGTATGAATATATGACTCCTGCACTAATATCAGTGGGCCTGCAACCTGATGCAGAAAAAAAATCTAAGCAGTTGTGCAAATGCCAAGGTCAGAAAACAAGCAGATATTACAAGCATTCCCGTTTTAATGTATTGTCTTGCAGTTAGACTAAGGAAGTTGCTAGAGCAAGTTATAACTAGATGCACCAGCATAAAACTATGATGTGAATAAACCAGCTATATTGCAAGCAGAAGTCATTAAGAATTATGTATAAGCTGTGGTTCTATAGGAGAAGAGACAAGAAGTCAATAGGTCAAGAGTATTTACTAGATGTAAAAAACAGATATATGCACAGACAGAAAAGGAATTGGTAGCAATAGTGTACAGATGTAAGAAATTCCATGAATATGTTTATGGTAAAGACGTTTATGTGGAAACAGGCTACAAACAGTAACAAAACATAGTCAAAGTCATTGTATGAGGCACCTCCAATATTGCATGGGACATTACTTAATCTACAGAACTATAATCTGAAACTGTTATACAGGCCAAGAAAGGAATTACGCATAGCAGGTATGTAGAGGAGAACATATTTAACAGAAAAGCATGAAGAACCATTGGAAGAAAAATTAAGAAGAAATCGTCTAATTCCTCAGTTACCAGTGATAGATGAAAACTGAAAGAATTTCAGTGATCCACCAGTGCTGACTTAGAAATGTAATTATTGAAGGATGTTCTCATTAAAGGCTGTCCTGGGTAAATATCATCAATAAGCAGTCCTGTAAATAAAGTGTTCAAAGGGAGCAGCTGTTCCAGGTGCCAACTGTCAGGGGTGTGTGACTGGCAGTGCTGAAGATATACCAGTGAGGTGCATGCAAAGTCCTGGTCCTGGCATTCATTTCAGCAGCCTTGACTAATATTACAGCTGCTGAAATGAATGTGTTTAGTAGATTAGCCATAGCACAGAGCCTGTATAAGCTCAATGCCACAGTTCAGAAATTTGGGAGACTTTTTTTCTGTTGTCTTCGGCTTCAAAATATGTTTTTATCACTTTGGTTATCAACTTTGAGTTGAGGAGGCACCAGATTGGGAACTGTCTAGTTTGGTGAATGACCCAACTATATGTATGCCAGTAAGGAGAGAAATACACGGTGTCCAAAGGATAATGTTCAAAGTTGACAAAATAGTTCCTAATCAGCTGAAAACAGAAATGCTGCATGAGAAAAATGAATCACATTTGGGAAAAATAAAATGCATAAAGACAGCAAAAAATCTAATGTTTTGGCCCAGTATGTCAAGGAAGATGGAGTATGTGGTAGAGATTTATGCCGCTAGCAACTGCATATAATTACAGTGATGTTAAGAATGTAAATGCTAGTTGTGATGCCCATGCACTGGCCCAGTAATCAAGGAGCCTCAATCTTCACCACTAGCACCAGGGAGAGGTGTCCACATTGGGAGGATAACAAGTACACACACAGTAAAGTACAATTTCCCTTAAGAGCACACAGAGCTCACAGTCAGTCTGGGGCTGGTTTCTCCCTTTCCTCCAGATTCCCAATAAGACTCCCCACTGGCAGAGCTATAGGGTTCAGATCTCAGCTGAGTAGTCAAGCCAAAATCTCCAGTACCCTCTCTGTCCAACCAGTGCTTCATGTCCCTGCCCAAGTAGCTGACACACACACACACACACACTTTGAGATTTGATTTATATACAAACACCGAGACACTCCTGGGGAAGGTTGGCACAGGTTCTCAAGCGATGCCCCCTTCTGCCCAGACTATATTGTAGCACCGACTGCCATCAACCACTACTATCAGCTACTATAAAGGCTTTTACGAAAGGGTGCTCAATTCCACTGTGCAATGTTACTGTTATCCAATTGGTAAGTGTGACTGAGACATGAAGGCTATTTAGGAGTGGCTTATACAGTATCACCAAATACATGCAAATACACTAAGAGCTTAAATTATCTCTACACAAAACAGCCACAGTTAAAGGGTTTAAATATATTTAATAATAAATAATAAAAACACAAGACAATACTTATTAATTCAACACAATGACATTACAGAGTTCAGAAATCACAGAAAATACTTTGAAACAACATTGTAGGATAGCCTCACATAAATATAGAAAACAGCTAGACTACTCTTACTATTTCTATCTATTTCTAAGATAAATCACTGTTCTAAATATCTTACTTACAGAGCAAAGCAAGTGCTGGTGAGTTGTTGTCAGATTCAGAACAAAATACAAAATGCCATCCTTTCTTTCTGAGATAGTCCTTAAATTGATAATGCACATTGCTGCTGAGTCATCTCAGATTACATCATTCTTGTCACTTCTCTGATTTAGTTCCCAGGCTAACAGAGACTTAAAATTTAACATTTCTTTTTGATCTGCACCTGCCAGAAAGCCACAGCAATAAAAGACACTTTACATGTGAAACCTAGTAATTATCTATATCTTAGGACAATAGAAAGAATTTCTAGCTGCAGACATCCTGTCTCCTAGCTTGAGATCACACACAGTTGTATCAGCTTTCTTCCAGCAGGGTGCACTGATGTTACATTTTTGAAGCTCAGAACATAACAGTTTTCTTACAATTGTCAAACAAGCCTGTGGATCATATTAATATTTACAAGGACATAGAATTATTTACAAAATTTTAGCTAGCTAGGCTGGCAGCCTTCACACTAGCATACAGATTTCCAGATCACCTGTGGGTACAACTTTGTTCCAGTTCAGAAAGGCCACATATCTCATCATTATAGATTAGTATTCCATGGCCCCTGAAATAATCAAAATGATGGAATTAGCAAGTACATCCATAATTAATGCATTAAAGTCTGTGTTCTTGAGGCAGAGGGATACCTGACATTATCATATCTGATGGCTCACAATACTGAAGGAATCTTGTGACATAGAGATTTATACCTAGTTTAGTGAGTTTATCTATAATTCCAGAGTGGGGGATGGTGTCGAAAGCCTTGGCGAGATCTAGATAGGCTGTGTGAACCACCTTATCCTCATCTACGGCTTTGGTGACTGCTTCTAAGAAGTCTATCAGGTTTAGGAGACATGATCTGCCTTTTACAAACCCGAATTGGGTTGGTTCCTGAATTTGGAGATTACCAATGTCATTGTTTATAAGTTCCATAGCCTTGCAGACCAGGCTCGTTAGGCTAATGGGGCGGTACTTTCCGGGGTCTTTGGTGGCTCCCCCTTTGTGGAGTGGGATAACCGTCACTGTGCGTCATTCAGTGGGCACATAGCCTGAGGTGAGGCTATGACTGGACATGGTACTTAGGTGGGGTGCCAGTTCATTCTGTAGTTCATGTAGAACACAGCCTGGGATGTTGTCAGGTCCCATGGATGCTGTGTTCTTGGCTTTGGATAGTGTGTTTTTTACCTGTGCAGCCGTGATTACAGGAACTTTGCATTCTTCTGGTATAGAGATGGGCCCTTTAGGGGGATGACAGGGGGGTAAAGTTAGCACTGAACCTATCTGCCAGGATGTTGGCAATATCAGTTGGTTCTGTATATTTAGTGCCATTGTGCTGTAACAGAGCAGATCTGAGTGTTGCCATTGAGATTCTTGACATAGCTATAGAATGCTTTGTGGTTGTCTTTAGAGTCAGTAGCGATTTTGTTTTCGTAACTAGCTTTGGAGGATTTTATGAGGGATCTCAGCTTCTTACTGAGGCTGACCAGGGAGTTTCTCCAATCATGGGATTTTGCTCTTTTTTGCAACAGTTTCTTTCTTCTGTTGTAGAGTTTGTTTATGGCAGGGGGACCACCAGATTGGCTTCCTTTTTTTGGAGGATAGCATCTTGGTTCTGTTAGGGATTGCACGATCCATGCACTCGTGTAAGTGCTTATAAAGTGCATTTGTGTAGGATTCAGCAGTCATACCTCTATTGTCCACCAGCATGTGTGTCGTGAAGTTTGACACTTCTGTCTTAAGAAGCGTGAAGTTAGCTTTGGAGAAAATTTTTAATGTGGTTTCCCTAATGGGGGGTGGGGGAGGGATGTGGATGTCTAGGGTGATTAGCTTGTGTATGCTGAGGAAGAAGAGTGAGGTTTAAGGTGAGGCAGGAGTTGAATACTTTATGTAATGTTGGACTGAAAGACAGCTTTTGTTTAACAAAGAAAACATATTTAATGTCTAATCTGTGAATGGAAAAATATTAACATGGTTTGCTTTCCTATTAATGTATGTATGCCTATGTCTTAGTGATACTTTAATAAAGGTGTTTAAACAAAATGAATCTCCAGCACAGGAAAACGTATAAAGACACACAAAAAAGCTGAAGAACAAGAATTTAACAAGATGACAATAAAATGCACATTACTGCATGTGTTATACAACATGGACATTTAAGAAAAGCTAGACACACCACTCAATGCACAGTTTTCTTTTCTGCTTTAGATGAGTTGCTAAAGTAGACCTTCCTTTATTTTAGAACATGTCTGAAATTATAAACTAAGGCATTCAAATCTTCTTTGCTCTTGCTTGGTTTCCACTGTACAGTGCAGTGCATGTGCTTGTCCAAGTGTACGAAGAATTCCAAGTTATTTGGAAACCATGGAAATACAACTGCACTGTAGTAAATACTTTAATAAACATGATGCGTAAGTTATTACATCATGCAGTAAAATGCATGCTTTATTTCCTCTATTCATTAGGAAACACTGGGTGTCTTGTTATTGAATATACCTCACCTGCTAACCTCATGATCTGTATATTTATAACACGGTAGTGCAAAACAAGACTAAATAAAATGACATGTACTGCTATGTAGTAAGCAGAGCTGAGTTAGAAATATTTTAAAAGATGTCATAATTATATTAAAATATTTACCAGATCACTCATAAGATTTTATTTTTTTTGTTTACACTTTGTTGACTGAGTTAGCCACAGTAGGCCAATGACCACTTTTCATCACAAACCTGAGGTGATATTCATACACTGACTAGTGAAAATTTGACCAGGGTCCTGGTAAACTTCCCATACTCTTTTTGAAAAGCACTGTGGGAACTTTTACATCCATCTGAGCTACCATCAACTTAGGCAAATGGGGCCTCGATTTAATGCCTCAGCCAAGGGGCAATAAACTATGTAGTACAAATACCTAAAAAAGCAGCACAGGTGAAGCATATATGATATATATATATATATATATATATATATATATATATAGGTTCATAGGTAGGTACTAGGCTATCGGCCCAAGGGCCTACGTAAGCCTAGCCAGCAAGGTTCCATAGCTTACTCCACCCAAGAAAGTTATTTTCGTGTGCCACTGTCCAGCAGAGACGCAGAAGTGATCCCCGGGGTGTATTTCCTATTTCCCATCCACTCATCAAGATTTTTCTTGAAGAGTGCTAATGAAAAACTTTGCTTGACATAGATGGGTAGCTTACTCCAGAGTATAGGAAGTCTTTGGGACAGGAATCTATCCCTCCAGCATGTCCTGTTTATTGTGGTGACAAGGTTTAGGTCCCTAGAGTGTGTAGCTCGGAGGGATTGGGATTTTTTTAGGTGTAGCATGTCCAACAGCTCTTGGTTTGACATAGCTTTATATGTTAGGCAGAGATCACCTCGGAGTAGGAGATATGCTATGGAGTAAAACTGGAGTTTTTTAAGGCGGTCAGTGTAGGGCATTTGTTTGAGGCCAGTAGTCCTCTTTGTGAGGTACTTCTGTGGCCTTTCCAGCTGCTGCAGATGTCTTATGAGGTACTCTATAATGGGTCTAATGAGTGACGAGTAGAGGGGAACAATGACCGCTTTTTTCCTGGATGAGAATATATATATATATATATATATATATATATATATATATATATATATATCTATATATATATATATATATATATATATGACAAATACATAATAAAATAACACTCATACATTCATTGTATCACCTTCTTTGGTCATTATACCTATAACTAAGCCTAAACAGTGTTCAGTCTAGTGGAGGTAAACCATTCTGAAAGAATGTCACCTGTCTTTGCACAATCTTCTAGCTATTTGTTGTAGACACATCTAATTTCAAAGAGAATGTGAGCATTAACATGAAAAACATGAAAATGTGTGCTGTTTTCTGACTATCTTACTTTTGAGGGCTTCCAAGTCATTTTCTTTTTTCTTAACTGATTGCTAAACAGCCTATGAAGCTATAATGTGTGTTTTTTCTGGATAGAAGACCACAATGAAATGCCTTTTACATATTATTAAGAAGAAACAGACTGCAGAGTTTTAAACATTAATTAGTCCTGGTAACATGACTTCAACTACAAAGAGGGAGAATGCATCAAAGAGCTGTGAGTACTGGAAAAAGAATGTTAGACTTGCTTAAATAGTCAACAGTAGTTACAAAAGAATTGAAATGCATAATCTAAAGTTCTAGCACACATAGTCACAATTAGGAATATTTTATTAGTTCCACATATTCCACTATGTCATATAAAGTTTTGCTGTTGTTTAACTAGGTTCCCATATCTTAAGCTGAAAACAAATATATGACTACAATATGATACATTTCTAAATCAAAAATCAATAACATCAGTGTTAAATGATAAAACTAATTCCAATGTTACAAACTCATAAAAACTGAATGCTTTCATGCAGATACATTTCTTCAGACTGTAACAACCCGTACATTTTTACTTTCAGTGCTTTAACTTCCTAGCCTTTAACATCCTTTTAATACTAATTACCTCAACAGAACGTGGGTAATATACATGTTCTACCAATAATACACTTTCACTTGTATTAAATTCTCAGTGTCATTCCCTCTTAAAGGAGGCTGTATCACTTATAAAACACAAAATCTAAACAAATATGATCAACCATTAACAGATTTATGTAAAGCATCGTTCGCATTTTTCTCTTAATAATATGCACATACTGATATATCCTTTTATGCAGTCTTCTCCCTATCTTCAAGATAACATGCCCTATACCCATCACAATAACCTACACAAGCAAAGCCTTTAGTTGCATAGTAAGAGTAATATGTAGCCTTAAACTTTTTTGTGTCACAGGATGTTAAAAAATTCCTGATTCAAAACATAATGGCTTGTGGAACATTTACTGCAAGCATATATACACATTCACTTTATAAAGTTTCATTTTGAATAGGCCTTTTAAATATATATTTCTATATTAAAACCTCATCTGATTTCCATGCACATGTGTAAGTACTCATTTTACATCTTGTCCAGGTGCATAGTGTTTGCTACTTTGATTTTTATGTTATCTGCATCTTACAAAGGCAGGAATATGGCAGCTAACTGATGGGTTTCCCAGAAAAGGATTTTTTTTTTACTTTCCTGGGGAGTGGGGAAAGTGTGTAAAAAAACATTTTGATGCACTATATTTAACAGGCCTAACAGCACAGGACAAGAACTGAATCGTGAGGTACATCATAAGGCAGAGAGTAAGGAGAGAAGGAATTCATCCCAGATGCTACCCTGATGGGAGGTAATCATTCTGGGGTGACACGTAATGCCACAGCAGTGTCTCAAATCATCCAAGAGGATTCCATGGTCAAATGTCACAGACAGTTTTAAAAGGAGCAAGACAGAATAGCAACATTAATCTCTCTCCTGAAGGAAATCATTAAATGCCCTTGTCAGCACAGTCTTTGTACTATATCCAAACTGTAAACCAGAGTGGATAGGGTGCTGCTGTCACTCAGATACAAATCCCCACTGCATATATATATATATATATATATATATATATATATATATATAGTTATAATTTTTAGTCAAATGGGTACACTGATGACATTCCAAATATTGATGTACTAATGTCAAAACTTGGAATGTCAACACCTTGTGGAGATGCTCTGGAGGATTACCCTGGAGCAGGCTAACCCAATAGCTTCCTACTCCCTGCTAATTATATATATTAGCTCTGAGATCTTACAATCACCAGGGAAATGGAATAAGTCCCTACCTGGGAACTGTTGATATCTTACACATGTTGACCATCTGTTTCTGTCAACCAAATGTTATTGATCAAACAGATGTCAACTTTGTGCCCATTATACATGTATATATATATATATATATATATATATATATATATATATATATATACACACATACATTTTTTATGTGTGTGTGTGTGTGTGTGTGTGTGTGTGTGTGTGTGTGTGTGTGTGTGTGTGTGTGACCTTCTCAAGGATTTGAGATGAGTCTGTAGTTATCCAGATAGTCTACACAGGATAGGGGTAAGCAGGGGCTCCTTTAAACTGAAAGGAAAAGCACCCTCCCTAAATGAGAAGCAGTGATCTGATAAAGAACCAGACTCGGTACCTCCAGGCATGGTGTAATCAGCTTATTGGGGAATAAGTTCAGTCCATAACTTGTCATACACATTCTAGAAACTAATCAGGAATAGTAAAATCAGAACAAGAATAAGATGATGATTCCTCCACAGGATCAAAGAACGTCCCTGGAAGCACTTGACCTGATCAAGGCAACGGCAAAGTACCAAGCAGCTAACTAACATCACCCTGTTCTTCCTGTCACTGACTTTATAACTGAATGACAATTTACTGTGACATGCACCATGTGCTTATTGAAAATTTGATGGTCTCTAAATTTGCATTCTTCAAGCAGTAAACAATGTGTGTGCCATTGTTCTACCTATGAAGTCCATTTTATTTTCTATACCCAAATGAAATGTAACTTTCTTTGATAATCATTCATGATATTTAAGTAGATTTTCTGGCTAGAGATTAAGATATATTTACAGTGAAACACATGGCATCAAACCACAAGTATTCAAATTAAATTATCTTTATTGTTTTTACGGAAAAAGCTACTGCCTGTCACATTCTCCTTAATTTCCTTTATTCTACACTATATTCCCCATTTCCCTATTTCTGTCATGAGTATTTCTTATGCGTTACTTGTAGTATTTTTGTTTTAGTCCACTCAAGAGGCCACCAGTGGTGCACTGATTCTGGAAGTCCCATGTAAATTCCTGCCTTGAGGTGCATTACTTTTTTCAACCACTCACAGGTATCCAGAAATGCTGTCTTTGCCCTCTATGATCACTGAATCACCTTGAGGAATATAAAACATCCTAAGCTGTGCTTCAAGTGTTGAAGGATTTACTTCTGAATGGAGATTTTCCATGGGGTCACCTAATATGTAGCGAGGCAATAAACTACAACTTCAGTTAAAAGTCTTAGTAAGTCTCTGGGGTTGGGAGGGTGGCCTAATGGTTAAGGTGTTCGCCTTACAAACACAAGGTGCAGGGTTTGAGTCTCACAAGGGGTAATTGGCTAGGCTTACAATGGCTCGCAAGGGCAGTTAGCTTAGTACTAACCTATGAACCTATGAACCTATGAAAATAATCATAAAATTTTGTGCAACAACACGTCTTTGTGAACTCTACTGATTTCAGCTAAACTACTGCGGTGGTGGTGCTGCGGTAGCGTTGTCGCCTCACAGTTAGACGTTGCCCATTCGATTCTCAGTTAGAGCGTCTTCTGTGTGGCGACATGCATGAATGGGCGTTCCTTCGTTGAAGGTTGTGCGTTAGGCCCGGCAAGTCAGCACGTAAAAATCTACTGCCAATCATTAGCAGACCGGAGTTCCGCTGTGGCGACCCCTAACCGGGAAAAGCCGAAAGACACAACAACAACTGATTTCAGCTAAACTGCGGGATGAACCTTGATGCATGCTGTCTGTGTATTAGCACTAAACCCAGTTTCTAAGTCTTCAATAGTAGGATTTTACTTAACACTTTCATACTAATGCTTGTGCTGAAGTACTTCACTATTACGCATCAAACGCTGACTAAACCTGACTTCTTCAGTTTCATATCTTCTAATCCAGCAATAAATGTACATCAGACAATTAGAACTAATTATTTGTCTTCACTGCTATATGGCTGGATTTCTTTCATTTTCAGTCAGTCTGTTTAACAGCATAAGTCGATTAAACTATATGTGCCATAATCTAATATACTATATACATCAGAGCTTTGAAAGTCATATATTCTGTTTATTCTGCTTTCTTACTCTTTCCATATTAAGACATATGATGACCAAAGACAGAGAGATGCAAGAACTGTATTTTTTTCTGTTGTAAAGTGTCCATCATCCCTATCTTCTGAATCTTGTTCGGCTCCGCTGGGTCATAGCTAGCAGAGGAGGTCATTGACTATGTAATTGTCACACTGTTAAGGTTTGCCAAGAAGGTTTCCCAGCCATGTCGAAATGCTCTGTCAATAGTCTGTAAAACGGAATAATAACAATAATAAAGTAGTTATTCATTTGTTTTATTCATTTATTCATTAACCATTAAAGTACAATGACCAGAATAGATGCTTTTTATTCACAACCTAAGAGGAAATGATGCAACATAAACAAGTAAATCAAATAAAGGTGGATATGTTAATGTATACTTTTTTCTGTGGTTCTGCTACTAACTGCCAAGTGCCTGGGTCACTAACTGAACCCAGGTTGTCTGGGCCATAGTCAGGGCTTTATCAGTCTATACCAACAGAACTAGCAGATGATATCATGCATTAGAGCAAAGAACAGAAAGACCAGTGTAAGCTAAAAACAGAAGGCTAGACCAGTATACTTAGATTGCATTGACAGGTAGACTTCAGTGAGGTCTTGAAATATATAATTGAAGCCGAGAACCACATTGGAATAGGAAGAGAATTTTGCTGTTTGGGGCAAAGAATAATGAGGCTAGGAACAGAAATTCAGTTGAGGGATGTAAAAGAGGAGTATAGTTTTTTGAAAGTTTTGAAAACATGCAGCAAGGTGGAGAGGTTTTGACAGAAGTTGAAAAAAATAAGTTTGAAGATAATGAATTAATTATGGTAAGTACCTCTGAGAGGTACTGGCAACCAGGAGGCTCATGGAAAAGAAAGACAGTAATGTTCTCCAGATAAAGCAAGCTGCATATGCCTGACATCTTTATTAGCAAGCACTGGGAATTGTCTTGTGTTTTGGTCAGAGACTGCTGCTGAGATACATACACTAGAAACGGAATTCATTTCTCAAGCTCAGAATGAGCTTGGTTGCAGAGACAGTTGAAAGAGAATATATGTTTTTTAGTTGTAAGAAAGAGTTAGACGGAGTCAGAGAGAGAGAGATTTGTACTCTATATGTTCAACTGCTGTAGCACTTTCTGGCAAAAAAAGCTGTTGATAACCTGTTGTTGATCGATCACCTCATTGATAATTGGGTACAAAATGTATACTTGATTATTACATGAGTTACTGTTTCATCTCATCAGATCATATCAGCACTTGATAACATAGTCAGTTCACCTAAAAAGCTCAAGCCCTTATCAGTGGCCGAAAAACAAATTGTCCTCAGTCTGACCACTCACGACTGCTGTTTACTGCTGGCACAGCTTCATTGTACTTCTGCTGTGGACAAATTAGTTTTTGGTTTAGTTCCTTCTGCTATTGAATTCTATGGAATTTACTCCTCAATGAAACTAACTTAAAAGCAACAAAAGTGGAGACTCTCAAATAACTGAGCGTTTGGAGAACTATGGTCTGCTTAATTAAATATCACAAACAGGGCTAATGACCTTTATGTTTTGTACTAAGCCTGGAGTCGTTTCTGCAAATGAATGCCACTAGTGCAATGCATTTATTTACTTTACCATATGTCAAGAAACGTTTTACAATCTTTTGCATATCTAATGAGGATGTCCACAATAAATACAGGTGAATTTCTTCAATTCTGTCATAGATTTGTGAACATATGAACATGTTATATGTACAGTAGGTCTTCTAGGATGAGGTGGACTATAAAGAAGTAGTATGATCTACAGGGCAGGGTAGTTTTAGTACGGCTACTGCTACTTTGCACTGTACTACTGAACTACTGTACTACTGTATTACTGAATTACTGAACTACCTTACCACTCTACTACTGAACAACCATACTGCTGAACTACTGAATTACCATACTACTGAACTACTATATTACTGAACTATTAACTACAGTACTACTGAACTACCATATTACTATACTACTGTTTTACTGAACTACTTTAAAACTGAAGTTTAATACTACCGTACTACTGTACTATTGAGCTACTGAACTACCAAACAACTGTACTACTGAAGTACAGAACTATACTACTGAACTACTAATACTGTGTTACTGTACTACTGTAATACTGAGCTACTATACTACCATACTACTATGCTACTGTACTACTTGACTGCCTTACTACTGAACTATTGTAAACTGAGCTACTGTATTCCTGAACTGCTGAACTACCATACCACCATACTACTATACTACTGTACAACTGAGCTACCTTACTACTGTACTACTGAACTGAATTACCATTCTACTGAGCTACTGTACTACTGAACTACCATATTACTATATTACCATACTACTGAACTACAGTACTACTGAACGACCATACTGTCATACTACTATACTGCTGTATTACTGAACTATGATACTACCATACTACTATACTTCTGTACAAATGAATTACAATACTACTGTAGTACTGAACTAGCATGCTACCGAACTACCATACTACTATACTACCATACTAATGCACTACTGTACTACTGAACTACAGTACTACTACACTACTGAACTAATATAGTACTGAGTTACCATACTACATAACTACTGTACTACTGTTCTAATGTAATACTGAACTACTATACTAATGTACTGCTATAGTACTGAACTACCATACTGCTGTACTACTGAAATACTGAAATATTGTACTACTGAACTAATGTAATACTGAACTACTATACTACTTTACTGCTGTAGTACTGAACTACCATACTGCTGTACTACTGAACTACTAAAATATTGTACTACTGAACTAATGTAATACTGAACTACTATGCTATTGTACTGCTATAGTACTGAACTACCATACTGCTGTACTACTGAAATACTGAAATATTGTACTACTGAACTAATGTAATGCTGAACTACTGTACTAAAGAAATTTTGTACCACTGAACTACAATACAACCGAACTACTGAACTACCATAATACTCTACTACTGTACATAGATTACAGCCAACAATGTGCACTTGGGTAGCTCACAGGATAACAAATAAACTGATACATGATTTCATACAGCAATCACAGAATGGTGTCTGAGTCTCTACATTTGGTAAGGATGAGACAAAAATGTTGTCATAAAAAGTTACAAGTCTTTTTTGAGGGGAAAGAAGCCAACATTAGCTCTTTCTGATCAAATAAGGAAGCAAGTTTACAGTCTACAGACACACTGCTGAAAAAAGAAATGAAATATTTAATTCTTTTCTCAGTACCCTTATTCATAGACTGTATCCTAGACAGGGTGAAGAAGTGTGTCAATGTCAAAGAATTTATACTGGCTCACAATGTCCTTTAGTTAAGTTTCCTTGACCTTAAGCTTTGGTCTCAAGGTCATGTACCAGGTAACATCTGGAGTCAGCATTAAATATGTGACTATGCATAATACTCTATCTTCTGTACCCTGTTCTGCATAGCAGAGTGGAAAAGTGGTGTAATGTTTAGGAACCAGGAATGGAGACTATATGCTCCAGGTAAAGAAAGTTTGGAAATTAGTTCCCAGATGGTGGATGGTGTCACATGCTGAGATATGTAAAATGTCTACGAAGCATGACTATTGGGGTTATAACAGAATACCTCCCTGATGGCTTTGGCTTTGATACTAGATTCACAGCACTAAGCTTAAGTGATATTTAATGAAAGGAATGCCTGGGTGCAATATCTACCTGAAAGGAGTTCATTTAATTCCAAAACTGTAAAGGAATAAAGAATGAGAGGCCTTGACTTTCTTTAAATATGACACTTGCACATTTCTGTTTAATTTTTGTAATAATTTTTTGAGTGTAGCCAATTTAGGAACATTTGTGAGATTGGGCGACTCTTAGCTTAGAATCTGAGGCTTTACTTTGTTACTATATTCTGTCCCTTTGCATTAGCATGATTTTCAGTTCTTTGTTCAGTTGTCTAAATGGCCTTCACCCAGCATTACTGGAAGACACCAGGAATCTTCAGGAAGCAGTGCACTGTTCAGTTAACATTTCATTAATTGGCAGCACAGGGTAATTTCCTGGGGCAACACTGAAGACTGATAAGTGCTCCGTATAGGGTAACAAACCCAATGAAACAAATTAAGACAAATAAATGGCTTAAGCCTCTTTGTACAGAGAGTTATTGGAATAGGAAAGTGCTCACTGAAGGACTGACTGAGGGTGGCATCCTTTATGACCTCATCAAATATACTGGATCACAGCCCAGTCTAATATAGTGTTAGTGTCAGATGAAATTATGAAATAGTAGGCAAGAGAATTATTTCATTTACAATGTACTTTGTCCATTAGTGACTAACACAGACTTGCACCCATGTAAATCTAAGTCACCTAGGATGAAACCATTGGGGTTGCCTAAGATTTCTGTAATTACTTTGACATTAGTCACAGGGAGGTGTGGGGGTATATAAATAAAAAGAGTTGATAGCGTTTATGGCCACTTAGCAGAACTTCAGCAACAACCCAGCTGGAATAGAAGCGAAGACTGTATGTACAGATGTGGCATTGTAGCAATAACAGTGTGCATACTGATGTTGCCAGTCATTGACATATACCATGACTATCAGTTCTGGAAATTTGGAATTCAACAGGCAGAATGATACAGACTCATACTCCTCAAGACAAGATTCAGATTTTTTTAAGATGCTAACAAAAGCTGTGTTGTTACCATCAATCCATATGTCGCGCAAGAAATGTTTATTTCACACACCTTTATTTACATGGGAAAAGCTTAGTTCATTGCAATGGATTGTGGAAGAGAAATCTATGACAGAGTTTGAGATGCTAAAGGATTAATATGACTCTGGATTAGCTTCAATATCTCCACATAACAACAGGGGTTCTCTAAGGAGAAAGCTGAGGTGTAAAGTGCTCTGATACGGTAATGACTACAGCCCTAGAAAGAGCATATTACTTGTTACCAAATGAAAGGTGCATTAGGAGATGCAGCTAAGCAAACTATCATAAGGAGAGTGTGGCGATGAGATGGGAGCAGTGAAAAAGTGTTGATGTGTTCAACATTATTTGTGAGAGCAAATTTGTGAATAACTGTGGGTATATATGTGTGTGTGTTTCTGTTTGTCACTCTCTTACCAGGTTGCAAAAAATTAAGTTACAAAGCTATGTTCACCGAATATAAAACAAATTCATCATTATGGTGTCTTTTTAGCTAGATGGAGGTTACTGAAGGAAACAATGACCTGTTTCATTGCAACCCATTAAACAGACAGGGCAATGGTTTGTGCTGGAAAATTATACTTGCTGACAGATGAATCAGGGATAAAGACTATCTGCTCCATGTTCTCTGCATATGGATATTTGGAAATTGGTTTCCAGATGGAGAAATAGTGCTATAAGATCTGTCAAGTATGGATCAGTGGGTGATGTTTTCCAGGACTGTTGTAGACCAAGTGCAGTACTCTGTATTTGTAATACTGCTATAAGTACTCAACATCAATGCAGATGTTATTTTGTTTTACTGTAATAAATGATGTTTATGTGTCACCAAAGTTATATTCTAGTCATTACATTACTAATTAGTCATTGGTGAGGATTAGATGTAATGAAAAAAATCCCTCAGCACAGCTATGACTTGAAACTGCATTTGGTGAAATATTGGTGCTGAGAAAGAGAACGAGAAACATCTGCTCAACAGCCTCTCACACAGTAACCACCACAGCAGAACTGTGCCTGTGTATGTACAAGACAACACAAAAAAACCCAGTTAGGTGACTGTACGTTACTCAATACTTTCATGACTACTTACTATATTATAGTTTGAAGTTAATACTTTCATGCCTACTTAACATATTATAGTCAGAAGTTGCACATACAGCTATTTATGAAAATATGTGCCTTTAAAAAAATATTACATAGAGATTTCTGATAGCATAAAACTAAGCCCATGTTTCCTGAAGTGATTACATAACAGTGGCGCAAATAATTTTATTTTAGAAAATTTGTTCATATGCATATTACATTAAATTTGCATAATGGCAACCTTCCTCCCATCTCTGTTATCCCTTATACAATTTCCCACCTGTCTCATGCTCTTTAGAATGTTTCTGTAGATCCTCTCTCCACCTTCATTTATACTAACATATTCCATGGGTTCACAACCCCCCTCTGTGAAAAGTATGTTCAGAGATCCAGAGTAGTCCCTACAATGTGATGCCTATATCCCCTTCTTCTGCTTCTGTCCTTTCTATTCAGAAAGATCGCATCACATCTTTCTGACATTGCACATAATATCCCCTTTCTTCTGTCTAGCTGTCTCTTCTAGCCAATGGTCCTATGTCATCTCCTGCATCCCATGGATCTTTCTAGTAGCTTTTCTCTGGGCTTTTTCCAGCAGAACAATGATCTTTTCCTTATATGGCATCCAAACAACAAGCAATATGGAAGGTATTATCTGACAAAGGTCCTGTTAAGTGGAATTATAACCTTTTTGCTTTGAGATTCTTCCCCTCTGTAAATACACCCCAGTATTCTACCAGCTGAAGTCATGGCCCTGTCACTTATTTGCAGTCCAGGTACAAACAGCTTCCTCAGATCCTTTTCCTGCTGAGTTGCCATCAGTTTTACTATTGACCAGGATTGTTGTTGCAAAAATGCAGTACTTTGCGTTTGTTCACATTGAACCTCAATCCACAAGGACAATCTTTCCAGATGTTTCCTTTGACTCTGCCAACCATCTTCTACCACTGGTTGCCTTAAGTTATCTGCAAAGAGGGTGATTCTGTTTTCTGTTCCTTTGGATATGTTTAAAACAAATGTGCTGAAGAGTGCTGGATTGTGGATTGACCCATCTGCCAACTGGATTCAGATTTTCTCCTTGCACTGCATAGCACTTCCATATCCTAGCCTGTAATTCAATGTGTGAACTGTCATTCAAAGACATGGGAGTTGTAGTTGATAAACTAGGCTATAGGGAGAGAGACCTAACTCAGAATTTTAACCAATAATTTAGGTGAACAACTGCAGGAGGCTTTCTTTCTATTATCTGAGGTGAACCTTATTTTGTAGTACTGTGTCTGAATTTCACTGTACAAATACATCGTACATATTAATAAAAATATTTTGTATAAGTGGGGTATGATGTCAAATGTGTAAAATATATTGCAGGTGTAGGAAACAAGTTTTAGAACAAATGGTAAAGCCATATGGCATGAAATATTACCTTCTGCAGAAGATATTTCCATTTCTAACATCATCCCTATAAATACACCACATATTTCATTGTTTGTTTCTTTTTATTAATCGTTTCCAGTGGCTTGGATCAACTTGTGAGCTTAGATTTGTTTTCTGTGATAATAGTAATATACTTATCATTGCCTCTTGCAGTACGCTAATTTGGCTGGTAGTTTTTTGACTGTATAGTATAGGGTGTATTTTTAAGTGAGTGAGGGGATTTTTTTTTTTTATTTATATGTACTCAGCTTGCAGTTTAAAGCTATGATGGCAGGAAGAAATTTGGAGATCATATTTTTGTATTAGCTGGGGTTTAGTTTTATTATTTGGGGGATTTTTTTATAAGCTGGGGTTCTTGTGATTTTGAAATTAGATTGTGAGTTGCCATGGATACAAAATAATGTGAATTCTTGGCACAGATGGCTCTGGTCTCTGCTCTGGAGCCACACTGCAGCCCTAACTAAGCTAATTCAGGTAATCACTACTAAACATGGATGGACTTCACAAAGAAAGGATCTGTCCATTTGACATTGAATATGAGATTTATTTGCAATGAGCCACAGAGCTGTATTTCATTTCAATTTTGTGTTTAGTAAAGATGTTTGCTTTTGAAGAGCTGTGGTCTGAATGCACACTACACTAAAACAGATATACACTTCATTCTCTAAATGGGTTCATACATCTCAGCTATTGTACTGCTTTCAATGTGACATCCATAACAATATTCTGTTACCTGCCATGAGCTTGTCTGTAGTGTGTATCCTTAATAACAGCCTACACTTCATTAATTACACTGGGCAGTGGGCTATCACCCTCTGTCTGTGCTTTCAGACATTCATATGGTCAGTTTTCATTGTATTAAATCATGCTACTGGGCATCTTTGAACATGCAACTGTCTGCAACTCCTGCATTCTGGTCCATCATTTTCATTAAACTACTTCTGGGTTGATCGTTATTACATTTATTGGACAGCACTCCACATGGTTCTACCTGACATAATCGAAACCACACAACACCGACAACCACATCACCGACACCACATATTCGACAGTCCATAAACACGAAACCACACATAACCGACAACGAAATAACCGACGGTACACAAACACGAAACCCCATACACTGCACACACCACAATAACAATTAAAACAAAACACATCCCCATTCCACAAACCACACACAACACAAGCACACCAAAATCCCACTTACCTACCCGGCTCCTAACTCACTTAACCTCTAACTCACTTAACCCACCCCTATGTCTTCTGCATTGTCGATGTTCTGCCACCTTTTCTTCTGGAGCTCCGAATTCCGCTGTCGGTCTTCTGCGCTGTCGACGAAGTCAGGTAGAACCCTCCACATGTGTGACAGTTTTTGGTTTCCATTTCAGTGAGCATGAGATTTACTGTTTCCATGACAACTAGCCAATTACAGGATATTACCCCTCATGAAAGCGCTTAAACACTAAGATATGTGGCAGGCAGGGAGTGTGGTACTTGGATCTGCTTCTCTACTCACCAATTGCCAAATTACCTGAGAGGGTATCTTCTTCTTACCATTTAACTCTTGATAATAAGATAAATAATTATAACAAATGGTAGTGTATAGCAGAGCAGCCTGACCAATTTGAGGTAAATGCCCGCAGCTTATTACCTTTTAGCGATAAATGTCATGGATATCTATTAAAAATAAGTTAATAGTGTTAACAGACAATGGCAAGCTGGAATAAATAAAAAAATAGTTACTTAAAGAAGAATAAATTAAGCAGAACAGTTATGAGTTAAATATACAGAGAAATATAAACTTACACTGAAAAAAAAACAGAAAATAACCACTTTGAACAAACTGATTACAGGAAAGAAAAACATCAGTCTGCAGTTAAACCTTCTCTCAGCTCTCTCTTAACTTGAAGAATTACTGACCCCAGGACATATTTATTAATAATAAATGTAACCATCAAGATGTCAAAAACACTCTTTTTAAACTTAACAAGGAACTTCGGTCCCTAAACAAACCAACCAAAGCTAGATATGAGGTAAAAATAGCCAACCAGGCAAAATACAACCATAAAGCCTTCCTTAATATATCAGAGACTCATACCCTGAGGACATAGCCAGTTTACTAGTGGAGAGATTTAGCTCTACTTCAACCCCCCCCCCCCCCCCGCACACACATTCCCAGATCACATACCCACATCCACTCCTTATCTTAATCTCTTCTGCAGCATAAATAGAACATATTGGAGGGATAGATATGTATCACAGAAAACACCACTTCTTTGTAATCATCTTCCTCTCCGCATAAAGCAATGTACTTCCCTCTCTCTAGTTAAACAATAAGCTGGATGGATGGATGGATGGATGGATGGGAAACCACAAATTCATCCTTGGTTTAGCAACCTTGTCCCTTATGGACAGGGGTAACATGAGTGTTTTGACCAGCTCTGAGTTATTCAAAATTAAATTACATGTGCTAAAAACCTCATAAGAATGCAGGGCTAGACTTCTAAAAATCCTTACAGATCAATAGCCTAGTAAGTACCTATGAACCTAACCTACACTAGGTACATTTTCAAAAAACATCATAAGCAGAGCCATAAATGCAGAAACACACTGACAAGTCTGTATACTCCAAGCACCACGGTATCTCATCTGACTGCCTTTTCAGTCAGCTATTCACTTATGTGTTTCCCATATAAAAAATGCAGTTAAGCAGAGTGGCACATTTATCTGCTAATGAGTTTCTTTCCCTGCTTTTGGCTAGTGATTTCCTTACAGAATTTTATAATTACACTTTTATTGCTCTTAGCTTCCAGGCCTAGTAATAGTTACAGATCTTGTAATTGCAGAGTAAAATGATTAAATTTTTTGTATGATGTCTTTTGTACATTTCATATCTTGTCTACAATTGATGTATTTCCCTAAAAAACACAGTTACAAACTTTATATAGTTTTTATACATTGCAAAGTAAAAGGTCACAATTTCTCACATTTTTTCGTGTCACTGAAAAACATGCATTGCAGATTTCAATCACATATTTTTTAACTTACCTGCAGCTCAGAGATCTGTTACAGTCTGACTCAAAAAACAGTCGCGTATTTATTACTAAATGTGATATCTTCCATCCGTCTATACCTCAAGCAAGTTTTCCTGAGTCACCCTCAAAAAATGATGTTTGGAATGAGTGCACAGACTGTACATTTCCTTGTTCCTTTTTTTGGCAGACAATGTGGACTGACATTAGCAGTGTCACTCATACTGAATAGTCATGTTACAGGATTGCAGTGCTAAACTTTATCTAAGACTCTTCTATTATCCCACTCATTATGTTTAACCATATCTGCTAGCATGATGAACCTTCTGCTATAGACATACATAGGATTGAAGTTTTTGTGGACAGCAAACAATGCCCAGACACTCTAGCTGTATACGATTTATTCCTGGACTAAAGTCTGTGACTGATGTACACATTGGAAGACTTTACTACCTTTAAGGAAACCTAGATAAGTATAGCCTCCATACCATGGTCTGAAGCATGTAGCCGCAAAATAAAATATTGATTGCTGGCAGGACTGATTAGCACAGGAAGGATACTGAAGGCGTCTTTAAGCATTTAGAATACTAAAGTCTCTGAAGGAGATGGCTATCATATTATAGTGGGAGACAGACTTCTCCTAGTACCACATTGTCCTCATGAATGCCTATACCTTCCTCTTTGTAACAGGAGTAGGCCATAGCTTAATGGGCCCAACACTGGTGGACTCTGGCCAAATCTTGCTACTGCCAGATCCATGACCCAAATAAGACATTTCTGCCATTCCCTCATGATACTCTTTGGTCTTAATAGTTAACTATCTCATTTTTAATCTGCTTAACATCTCTCTATTCATTGCAATATCATCTAGATAAGCAAGAACATATTCCCCTGCTCCTGCTAGCATACTATCTGGCAATCTCTTGAAGGTTTCTGGGGCATTCTTTATCCCGAAGGGGATCTTGGTTGTACTCATATAATTTAAAGGGGTAACAAAAGCTGCCCTTGTTCACTACAGCTGTCAAGGATACCTGTCAGTAACTGCTGGTCAAGTCATTAGCGGTAGTTAGATGCCTAGCCTCATCCAAATGTTGTAAGGTGTTATTTGTCCTAGGCATGGGATAAGATGACCCCATGTGACTGCTCAGTTCCTTTTTGTCTGCACAGCACCTGGTGCTGTCATCTTTCTTTGGCATCAGCACCACTGCTGAGCCCAAAGGCATGTTAAGACTCCTGGATTAACCCAGCTCCAACATCTCCTGCAATTCCTGTCTCAAGGTCTACTTTGCTTGGTCAAACACTTTATAAGGGTTTGTTTGATGGGCTACTGGCGCTGTATATCCATAAAGATTTCCGAGGTAGGCACACAATCGCTTAACAGTAAACATATCCCTAAACTCTTGTATTACTTCCTGAATCTCCTGAACCTGAGTAGGAAATGACTGTTGTTAAAGAACTGCCTTGTCCACTGAGATCAGACCAAGCTTCATTAAGAAGGTCTACCACAAAGTAACCCTTTGATTCCTCCTGTAACCCACTGCAGGTATGAGTCTGTCTGTCATGGCACAGTTTGCACTTCTGCATCCTGACTGGTGACAGTGCCATGTAGTTAACATCACTTACCTTTCTTACGATAGTGAAAGGACTCACCAACGCTGCCTGCAGTTTATTGTGCCCGACAGGAATAAGCACCATCACAATCTGCCCAACCGAATTCTCTCAGGCCCTAGCTATCAAGTCATATCACACCTTTTGCTGCTGTATACAGAGCTTTTCTGACATCCTTTTGAGCTCTCTAAACCTGATTCTGAAGTGCATATTTTCACAATAAATTAATTGACGGCATGATAATCCTCCTCCTCCTCATCATAAATTATAAACAGAGGCCTCTTCATCATGTGAAAATCCAGTTGTCGAGCAGTCGCGGCTGGGGGAGTTCAATACTACTCAGTACTGATGAGATTTTGCACACATGCTCAAAGGATGTGAGCCCCAATAATATCAGATTCAAAAAGAACACATTGAAAATTATAGTCGATCAGTTATTTTAATGAAAATTTGGACCAATATAACCTTAATAAAGATTCAAATCTTACTACTGCATTTGTGAGAGTGATGAGAGTAAATTAACCAGTAAATATTTCACCTTGATCTATTAACAAGATTCAGTAGGAAGATGAACTAAAACTTAATGTAATGAGCTGTAAATGAGCACTGTCTGCCAAGCCAAGACTGGATTCCTGCAGCTTCCATTCATATAGTGTGCATTACCAAGTAAGTTGCTAACTATCCTTGGTTATTTGGTTTCTTGTGAACAAAGGCCAGAGAATAATAAAGTCAGGTCAACTCATAAAATAATGACACTAAAACTCACACAAAGGTAACAAAATTAGTCAAATTTCTCTGTTAGCATTATGTCTCTCACTGTTTTAGCACCAGGATTGGTAAAGTCAGCATTGTTTGTGCTGGCGAATATACAAAAATGTGGGAAACTCCAGGAATGAACATCAGTAAAACAATGCAAAATGTTTTTGGAAATTTCCTTTCTTCAGTCTGTTAAGAAACAATACAAAAGAGTCTACTTTTACTCACAAATCAGGCAAGTTATATTATGTTCTAAACAGATGCTGCATCATTTTTAAAACAGTGCAATGACAAATTTAAAATTCATGTCTGAACATTTAGGCTTCAAATATGAATTGCCACTTGGATTCTAAATTGTTACATAGATTCAGTATCCCCACTTCCAACAGTTTTAGTCATAGCTGCAACCACTGAAATTTAAAAACAGGTTCCTTCACTGATTCACCAGTGTTCATTATACTGGTAGGAGTTGTGTTTTAATTTTGCCCTCATAAAAATATTCACAGGAGTACTTGGCAAGGTGTACCAGATTTGGAATTAGGAATGAGTATACAGAATTTAAAAGTTATGTACCTACCATAACGTTCCATGTTAGTTGTCTTCTCTCGCCTTCTTTCTTGCTGGATGGGGTTCGGAGCCGATCCTCGGCTCCGACTCGGCACTTGCTTTAGCTCGAGAACTCCTTTTACCAGCTCGAGGCAACCCTATGTCCCATGATGCAAGGCGGAACTACCTCAGATCTCGTTTGGCAGCTAACTGACCCTGCTAAAGACTTATCCTAACATAATTAGGAACCATGGTTCCTAAAAGAAGTCCTCATAACAACGCTCCAGAGGAAGCAATCTAATAGGAACTCTCCAAGATCTGTCCAGGCCAGGGGGAAGGAGGGAGGGCCCGAAGAAAGAAGGCGAGAAGACAACTAACATGGAACGTTATGGTAGGTACATAACTTCTAAATGTTAAGTTGTCAATCTCGCCTTCATTCTTGCTGGATGGGACCGTCCCTAGCACCTGTATCCCGGGTGGCTCAATGGAACAGACTCTTGAGAACTGTGGAACCAAAACTGGCCCTATCTCTGGAGGCCAAATCCAACTTGTAATGAGACACAAAGGTATGAGGCGTGGCCCAAGTAGCTGCTGCACAAATAGTGTCAATGGGAAGTCTATCCTGAAAGGCTACAGAAGTGGATAGACTCCTGGTCGAATGTGCTTTTGGCTTAGAAGATAGTTGTTTGCCCTTAGAGAGTACACATAGGAAATGGTGGAAGTCAACCATCTAGATAAGGTCACTTTAGATACTGGAAGACCTAACCTGTTTTCTGCATAGGAGACAAACAATTGGTCTGATTTTCTAATTTGTTTAGTCCTATGTAAGTAGTACCTGAGCTGACGATGAACATCCAAAAAATGCAGCTTCTGTTCAGCTCTGTCAGAATAGTTAGGAAAGAAAACTGGTAGATCAATAGATTGGTTAATATTGGTTTGAGATACAACCTTGGGAAGAAAGGAAGGGTTAGTTCTGAGCGAAACCCTATCCTTATGAAACACCAGATAAGGTGAACGAATACAGAGGGCCTGAATCTCAGAAACTCTTCTTGCAGAAGTAACAGCCAGCAAAAATATAGATGTTAAGTTGTCTATCTCGCCTTCATCTTGCTGGATGGGTTCGGAGCCGACCTCGGCTCCGACTCGGCCACTCTAAAAGCTCGAGAGTTGGTTCCACCGGCTCGAGGCTCCCCTTATATCCCACAATGCTAGGCGAGAGTTACCTCAGATCTCGTTTGCCGCTACAGCATCGAGGTGTTGGTTTTTCTACCGGCTTGTTGGTAAGTGTATTTTTTGTGAATTTAGCATACTTAAAACCCTATATTTTTAGGTTTAAATATATTTCCCTTAGTGTAGTGGATTTTTACCCCTGTTATCCGAAAAATCCCATTTTTTTCCCACAAGAACTTTTAAAGTTCTCTCTCGGGCCTTCTGGCCTTTCCCCATCCCCTAGTGGTGTGTGTGTGTTACTCTTAACTAAACTTTAGTAAATTGTTTATTTCTGAGTTTTAAAAGTAAAATTAGTGTAATCGGTGTGTTTGTTTGTGTGTGTGTGATTACACTTTTTTGTATAAGATGTCTAAAGACACAAAGGTCTCAGGCTTCAAGAAGTGTGATGCGTGCTGTCAGAAAATGTCTCTGACAGACGGTCACACTTCTTGTGTCTATTGCCTGGGGCCTTTGCACCTGCAGGACTCCTGTGCTGTATGCCATGGCTTCAGCCCCAGGGTCCTGCAGGAAAGAAAAAATAAGTTGATCCTACGGGGTCTCCTTAAGCCTGAGGATTCCCTTTCTGTCTCTGGGAAGCCCTCTAAGGCTTCTAGGTCCTCGGCTCCAGCTTCTGAGCCGAGACCTAAAGCTACAAAGTCTATGTCTGCATCGGCTCTGGCTGGAGCCGATGAGTCTACAGCTTCTGTGGTTCCCTCGGCTCCGGCTGGGGCCGAGGTAGTAAATTCCTTGTCGGCTCCGACCAGACCTTCGGAGCCGACATCTAGGAAGAGATCCAGGTCACCATCCCTTGGCTCCGTTCATTTGGCTCCAGCATCTCCTCTGCTGTCTGAACGGAGCCATAAATCTCACTCCTCTAGGTCATCGAGGCTGTCGGATCATGACCTCCAGAGGGTAGTGAGTCGACTTCTTAAGTCTGAGGCACTGGCCCAAATGCTTCAGAGCCCGACTCATCAGTCGATGCCTGCCCCTGTCCATCAATATATTCCTCCTCTGACTCCGTTGAGCTCGGAGCCGGGGCATTTCGGAACCGAGACTGTGGCAGCATCGGAGCCGATACAGGTGTCTTCGGCTCCATCGTCGGCTCCGATTTCTTCTTTCGAGGATTCTCGGCGCCGGACTTCCCTCGTCGGCTCCGAGGGGGTGAGTGGCATCGGACCCTTGTCCGATCCCGCTCTTCCTCTCGGAGCTTCGGCGCTGGTGAGTTCGGCTCCGACATTGGCCTCGGAGCCATCACTGTCGGTGCCGAGGGAGGTTCTCAGCTTCTCGGAGCGGGGACCTCTGGCTTTGCCTGACAGGGGTGCGTTCGAGGTCATGCGGAGTGTGTTAGAGCCTGGCTCTACTCCACAGTCGGCTCCGTCCGCCCCTCCCTCTACGGTGCCTCAGGTCAAGTCGACTCACTCCCTCATCCCGGACCGCAGAGAGCCAACTCCTCAGGAACCCCCTGTGGGGATTTCATCCTCTTCCGAGGCCTCTCCTGATTTGGCAGAAGAGCCCCCTCGGAAGAGGAAGTGTAAGAGGAAACACATTGACTCACCCGAGTCCATCACATCTGACACAGATTTAGATGATTCCGAGGGTTCCCCCCGTTCCCCTTCTGAAGATGTCTCTTTTGCAGACATTCTCGAAATCCTCAAACAGAGGGGAAATTGGCCAGCCCTCAGCCCTTCGGAGGATGAATCTGTGTACCTTGAGGCGTTCGGCTCTCGTCCTTCCACCTCCTGGGTGTCTCCCCCCTTTGACCCCCTCATGCAGGTGGTAGCTAAAAAGGCATGGACGGCTCCTGATTCAGTGGACCCCACTCCCAGGAGACCCTCAAAATTTATAACGGCACCATCAGACAAACAGTTCTTGACAAAAGGAGTTTCTGTGGATGCTATGGTGGTAGCTGCTGCCACTAAGAAGGAACTAGCTGATCCTTCAGTACCTGTCCATCCACCTAACAAGGAATCTAGGTCCATGGACAGGTACGGGAAGCGGATGTTCTCGTCAGCGACATTTACTATGCGTTCGCTGAATTACCTGTGCCATTTCACTCGTCTTCAAAGGGACGTGATTAAAGAAGCGAGTGACATGTTGAAGGATCCTACAGCTGCGGGTTTTCAAGATAAGATGAACACGCAGCTGGCCACCCTTAACTCCATAGCCAACTCCTCCATGCGCCTCCTTTCTTACGCGGCTGATGGAGCGAGTAGGGCCGCAGGGACAGGTGTGGCCTTACGTAGGCATGCCTGGATGCGGCTATGCAATTTTGCAGACCCCTTCAAGACGTCTTTCACTAACTCCCCGTTTGATGGATCATCTCTCTTTGGTCCTCAAGTGAAAGAAACCTTGACTAGGTGCGAGACTGATGGCAAGACCCTTTCTGCCGTCGGAGTCCGTTTTTCTACTCCTTCTAGGCCTTACCCCAAAGGCCAGAAAAGTGGGAAAATGTGGTTCCGTAAACAATCTCAAGGGACTTCGCCTGACGCACAAGGTCGTTTCCCTGCCAGAGGCAGAGGCGGGAATAACAATGGTAGACGTCGCCCTCGAGGCAGGGGGGCTCCGCAGAACCAAGGCAATCGGGAAGCCTTCTCTGATAAGCCTTTTCAGCATCCCTGAGGTGTTGCCCGACTGCCCACCTTTGGAGGCAGTCGGGGGAAGATTGTCACTGTACCCAGAAGCCTGGCTATCCCTCACTCAAGACAAATAGGTACAGTCCGTCATTTCCGAAGGCTATTCTATCCCCTTTCTTCGGATTCCAATCCAATCAAAAAAATCCCTTCCAGATGTTCCACCCGCTCAAAGGGATCTAGCGGCTTTGGAAATTTCAAAACTGCTTGCAAAAAGAGCAATTCAGCCAGTTCCAGCAGACCAGAAAGGATCCGGAATCTACTCAAGGTTCTTTTTAGTTCCAAAGAAAACAGGGGACTGGAGACCAATTTTGGATCTCAGTATCTTGAACAGATCAGTCAAGAAAACAAGATTTCGAATGGTCACGCTGCAGTCCATCCTTCCCCTATTGGGAAAAGGAAACTGGATGTGCTCTATAGACCTTCAGGATGCATACTATCACATAAAAATGAACAGGCGCTCCAGAAGATTCCTCCGCTTCAGGCTGGGAACCAGTCATTTTCAATTCAGGGCCCTGCCCTTTGGTCTCACCACTGCCCCCCGGGTGTTTACCAAATGCATGGCAGTGGTAGCTTCTCACCTGAGACGACAAGGATTCCAGGTGTTTCCATATTTGGACGACTGGCTCCTCACAGCTCCCACCAAGCATCTCCTTCTGATGGCCAGGGATTACACTTTTCGCATTTGTCAAAAGTTAGGCATTTCAATAAATTGCGAAAAGTCTGTTTTGTCGCCTTGTCGTACTATTACTTTCATAGGCGCAAATCTAGACACAGTAGACATGTCTGCAAGACTAACACATCAAAGAATAACAGACATTCACAAACTGGTCTCACTCCTTTTCAACAACAACAAAATCAAAGCCAGGTTGGTACTGAAAGTGTTGGGAATTATGGCGGCTGCCATACCCCTGCTTCCATTAGCCAGATTCCACATGCGGATCCTTCAATGGATGCTCTTTACACAATGGTCATACCAGCAACTTCCAATGTCCCACACCATTATGATCACGCAGGCGTGCAGGAATCATCTCATGTGGTGGATGTCTTCCCCTCAGCTCTTGTTGGGAAGACCCTTTGTTCCACCCCCTCCGGTTGCTACTCTGACAACGGATGCCTCCCTGATCGGGTGGGGGGGGCATTATCAGGGCAGGACGGTCCAGGGCACATGGCAACCAAACAAATGCCACTTGCACATAAATGTTCTGGAGATGAGAGCAGTGCTTTTAGCGTTGCAAGCCCTTCAAGACTCTCTTCCCTTGGGAACGATTGCAATCCAGACAGACAATATGTCTGTAGTGTGGTACATCAACAAACAAGGCGGAACCAGGTCATACCCCCTGTGTCGAGAAGCACTCAGATTGTGGCAATGGGCGATTTCTTCTCGGCGGTTTCTGATAGCAACGCACATCCCCGGGAAGTCCAATCAAATTGCGGACAAGTTGAGCAGAGCTATCCTCATGCCTCACGAGTGGTCTCTGAAAGACTCCGTAGTGAGAGAAATTTTCCTCAAGTGGGGTCAGCCTTGCTGCGATCTTTTTGCCACTCCCCAAAACAGCAAGTGCAGAGAATATTTCACTCTATTCCCTTTACCAGGCCAACCCAGCAGAGACGCTCTAGTCCACGTTTGGCCCCGGGGACTTCTTTATGCATTTCCTCCCTTCCCACTAATCTCTCAAGTGATACAGAAAGCTATCGCTCAGAAGGCCTCATTGATCCTCATTGCTCCTCACTGGCCTCGACAGGTGTGGTTCCCCTTTCTACATCAATTTCTATTGGAGCGACCGTGGCATCTGGACCTAGTTCCAGATCTTTTGATCCATCAGTCGGGTCAGGTACATCGCTCCCTCCCCTCTCTGAACCTCACTGCTTGGTTCCTCCAGTTCCAACCTTAGCCAGGCTTCCTCAATTATCTCACTCTGTTCGAGATATTTTGATAGCTTCCCATAAATCTTCCACTCGGAAGATTTATTTGAGTAAGTGGAAACGCTTCACTTATTGGGCTCAAGGAAGGGACATAGATCCTTTCACTGCTTCCATCCAAATAGTCCTTGATTTTCTAGCTGAACTCTTCCATGCAGGTTCATCTCCCTCTACTCTTAAAGTTCAATTGGCAGCTATTTCTAATTTTCATGTGGGTATTTCTGAATCTGCCTTAATGTCCCACAAGCTTTGTAAAGCATTTTTGAAAGGAGTTTTTCTTCTCAGACCTCCTATAAGAAATCCTCCTTCTCCTTGGGACCTAAATTTAGTTCTGGCTTCCTTGATTCTTCCACCTTTCGAACCTGCAGTCTCCTGTTCCTTAAAATTGCTATCATGGAAGACTCTCTTTCTGGTAGCTATTACTTCAGCTAGAAGAGTTTCAGAACTTCAAGCACTCAGCTGTCGACCTCCTAATCTATTATTTCATAAGGACAGGGTATCCTTACGAACGAACCCGTCCTTTTTGCCTAAGGTAGTCTCGACGTCAAATCTAAATCAAAGCATTGACCTCCTGTCTTTTTCCAGAATATTCCAATAGATCTGAACAAAAATTACACTGCCTGGATGTTCATCGTCAATTGAGGTACTATTTAGATAGAACAAAACAATTCAGAAAATCTGACCAACTGTTTGTCTCCTATGCGGAAGGCAGAAAGGGACTTTCAGTTTCAAAGGTATCATTATCCAGATGGCTAACATCTTTGATTTCCCTTGTGTATGAAATTAGACACCAAAAGCTGCCTAATAAACCTAAGGCCCATTCCACCAGAGCTTTGGCTACTTCTTTAGCCTTCCAAGACAGACTGCCTATTGACACCATTTGTGCAGCAGCTACTTGGGCTACTCCTCACACTTTCATTTCTCATTATAAGTTGGATTTAGCTTCTAGGCATAGAGCTAACTTTGGTTCCACTGTTCTCAGGAGTCTGTTCCGTTAGGCCACCCGGGACATGGTGCTAGGGACGCGGTCCCATCCAGCAAGATGAAGGCGAGATAGACAACTTAACATATAGAAGTTATGTTCTTACCATAACGTTCCATGTTAGTTGTCTTCTTCTCGCCTTCTTCTTAAGGCCCCACCCTCCTTCCCCTGGCCTGGACAGACCTAGAGGAGTTGTGATTGTGACCTCTCTTTCTACCACCTCTTTACTTAGGCATATGCTGTTTGCATATTCCCTGAATCAGGATGTAGGTCACCCTTCTTCTCCCTGTTGTCAGAGGTGGACTCTGTTTTTAGTTTTTCTGTTATATACTGTTTCTATTATAAGCTGGGGTTAGCTTACAAACGAGATCTGAGGTAACTCTCGCCTAGCATTGTGGGATATAAGGGAGCCTCGAGCGGTGGAACCAACTCTCGAGCTTTTAGAGTGGCAGTCGGAGCCGAGGTCGGCTCCGAACCCATCCAGCAAGAAGAAGGCGAGAAGAAGACAACTAACATGGAACGTTATGGTAAGAACATAACTTCTATTTTTCCACGTCAATAACTTTAAAGAACACGTAGCAGACGGTTCGAAAGGAGGTAGAATTAGGGATGCCAACATTAAGTTTAGATCCCATTGCGGAGGAGGATGTTTCACAGGCGGTTTTAGGAGAAAAACTCCTCTTAAAAAGGCTTTGCATAACCTATGAGACATGATGTTATTGTCATGCAAGCCAACATGATACTTGGAAATAGCAGCCAGTTGTACTTTGACTGTAGATGACGAAGATCCCGAATGAAAAACCTCCGCCAGGAAATCCAAAACAGAATGTACAGGAGCGGTAAAAGGATCAATATTTCTGGCGTTTGCCCAAATAGAAAAACGTTGTCACTTGCTAGCATAAACAGTTCTAGTGGACGACTTTAAAGAAGACACTAAAATGTCTCTGACTGAGTCAGAAATCATTGGTAGCCTGGCTAGGGAAGGAAGTGGAGCAACCAAGCAGTGAGGTTGAGAAAATGAATGGCCCGGTGCTGCTGACCCGACTGGTGGATCAAAAGATCCGGAACTGGGTCCAGATGCCAGGGCTGCACCAGAAGGTGATGATGTAGAGACGGAAACCAAATTTGTCGAGGCCAATATGGAGCAATGAGGATCAATTTGGCTCTCAAAATGGTGGCTTTCTGAATGACTTGTGGAATCAATGGAAAGGGAGGAAAAGCATAAAGAAGTCCCCGAGGCCAATCCTGGGTTAGAGAGTCTCTCAAGGGTTGGCCTGGAAGAGGAAATAGTGTGAAGTAATCTGGGCACTTGCTGTTTTGAGGGTAGCGAAAAGATCGCAACAAGGGTGCCCCACTTCAGAAAAATCTGATCCACTACAGATTGATTGAGAGACCACTCGTGAGGCATCAGAATAGATCTGCTTAGCCTGTCCGCCAATAGGTTGGACCTGCCGGGATGTGCGTTGCTATCAGAAACCGCTGAGAAGAGATCGCCCATTGCCAAAGTCTGAGAGCTTCTCGACATAAGGGATAGGACCTGGTTCCGCCCTGTTTGTTGATGTACCAGACCACGGACATGTTGTCCGTCTGTACTGCAATAGTCCCTGTGGGAAGAAAGTCGCCGAGGGCTTGCAACGTTAAAAGCACTGCTCTCATCTCCAGGAAATTTATGTGCTGGTGGTATTCTATGGGTTGCCACGTCCGTGGACCATCCTGCCCTGATAATGCCCCCACCCGATCAGAGAGGCATCCGTGGTGACTGTGGCAACTGGAGGAGGGGGAACAAAGGGTCGGCCCTGATGAAGAAGAGGGGAAGATATCCACCATCGTAGATGAGCCCTGCAAGACTGTGTCACTAAGATCTCGTGTCTCATGGGCAGATCGTGGAACGACCACTGCGTGAATAACATCCACTGCAGGAGACGCATGTGGAAGCGAGCCAGTGGAAGAAGAACAATGGCTGCAGCCATTAGGCCTAGAACTTTCAAGATAAACCTGGCTTTGATCTTGTTGCTTTGTAACAGAAGCTGAACAAATTTCTGGATGTCCAGAATCCTTTGATCTGTTAGCCTGGCTAACATTTTGACGGTATTTAACTCTGCGCCTATAAAGGTGATAGATTGGCAAGGCAGCAGAGAGGATTTTTCGAAATTTACTGAAATTCCTAGACTCTTGCAAAGCTGTAGGGTGTAGTCTCTGGACCGAAGAAGCTGATGCTTGGAGGTGGCGGAGAGGAGCCAGTCGTCCAAATAAGGAAACACCTGGAATCCTCGACGTCTCAGATGAGCTGTGACCACTGCCATGCATTTGGTGAACACTCTGGGGGCTGAAGTGAGGCCAAAGGGCAGTGCTCTGAATTGGTAATGACTGGCTCCCAGCCGAAGCGGAGAAACCTTCTGGAGCGTCTGTGAATCTTTATGTGATAGTACGCATCTTGAAGGTCTATAGAACACATCCAGTTGTCCTTGCCCAGAAAGGGCAGAATGGATTGCAGCGTGACCATCCGGAATCTTGCCTTTCTGACAGACTTGTTTAGTCTGCTTAGGTCTAGTATCGGTCTCCAATCTCCCGTCCTTTTGGGGACCAAAAAGAATCTTGAGTAGAAGCCGGATCCTACTTGGTCTGCCGGCACTGTTTGGATGGCTCTTTTTTCCAGGAGTTTTGAAACTTCCTGTCTTGCCAAATCCCTTTGACCGGGTGAGATGTCTGGAAGGGATTGTAGAGATATGGGAAACCTTTCGAAGGGGATTTTGTAACCCTCGGATATGATCGGCTGTACCCACTTCTCTTGTGATAGGGATTGCCAGGCTACTGGGTACAGCGAAATTCTTCCCCCGACTGCCTCCAAGGGTGGACAGTCGGGCAACACCTCAGGGATGCTGAAAAGGCTTCTCAGGAAGAGACTCCCTGTTGCCCTGGTTCTGAGGACCCCCCCTGCCTCTAGGGCGGCGTCTATTATTGTTACCCCCTCTGCCTCTGGGGGTAAACTGACCACGTGTGTCCGGTGTAGCTCCTTGGGCTTTACGGAACCACATCTTCCCCGCCTTCTGACCCTTGGGATATGGTCTAGAAGGAGTGGAAAACTGGACTCCAACGGCAGAAAGAGTTTTACCGTCCTGTTCACATCTGGTCAAAGTATCCTTCACCTGAGGTCCGAACAAAGCCGAACCGTCAAACGGGGTGTTGGTGAAGGACGCCTTAAAGGGTCCAAAATTACACAGCCGCATCCAGGCTTGGCGTCTAAGAGCAACACCTGTGCCTGCGGCCCTGCTCGCTCCATCGGCTGCATAAGATATGAGCCGCATGGAGGAGTTAGAAATAAATTCAGGATAGCAAGCTGAGAGGCAATCTTTTCCTGAGCCCCAGCAGCGAAGGATCCTGGACTACTTCCCCCAGTTCCTTGAGAATGTCTCGTGGAAGCCTGGTGAAGTGACAAAGGTAATTCAGCTTAACGATAGCAAAGGTCGCTGAAGAAAACATCCGCTTTCCATACCTGTCCATGGTCCTAGAATCCTTATTAGGAGGATGGACAGGTACTGAAGGATCCGCCAGTTCCTTCTTAGTGGCCGCCGCTACCACCATAGCATCCACAGAGACACCTTTGGACAGGAACTGTTTGTCCGAAGGGGCCGTGATGAACTTGGATGGTCTCCTGGGGACAGGTTCCACAGAATCTGGAGCCCACGCCTTCCGAGCCACTACCTGCATGAGTGGGTCAAAGGCGGAGACACCCAGGAGGTGGAGGTCGGGATCCAAAGCCTCCAGGTATACCGACTCATCCTCGGAGGGGTCAATGGAGGGCCAATTCCCCTCTGTTTGAGGAGCTCAAGGATGTCTGAAAATGAGACATCCTCAGAGGGGACCGTGGGAACCCTCCGACTCATCTACGTCGGTATCAGATGTAGTAGACTCAGGGGAGTCTGTGTGTTTCCTCTTACACGTCCTCTTCCGAGGGGGTTCCCTTGCAGGGTCAGGAGAAACCTCGGAAGAGGAGGAAATTCCCAGTGGGGAAACCTGGGGCGATGGATCCCTGGGCCTGAGAGCAAGAGGCTGGCAAGAGGCATCTGCAGGCACTGATGAGGGAGGAGCTAGAGGGATAGACAGTTGACCAGGCTCAGAGGCCAGGACACTCCTCATCACCTCAAAGGCTCCTCTCCCCGGGAGACCTGAACACACCCGCTCCGAAGAAACAGGAATGGTCGGCTCCAAGGAGAGAGAAGGCTCCGAGGCCGATGTCGGCACCGAGCTTACCAAAGCCGAAGCCCCAAGAGGGAGAGCGGGGTCGGACAAGGGTCCGATGCCACTAGCCCCCTCGGAGCCGACAGTGGAAACCCGACGACCGGATCCCTCCAAGGAATGTCTCAAGGAGGAGATCGGAGCCGAAGATGACGGAGCCGAAGGATGTATCGGCTCCGGCATCGAAACAGTCGCTGTCCCAAGAAGCTCCGGCTCCGAACTCTGGTGTGGAGTCGGAGGAGGAATCTCAAGAATCGGGGCTATAGCCGAAGTCTGTTGAGACGGGCTATGGAGCATTTGGGCCAGTGCCTGAGATTTCAACAGCCTGCTTACCACCCTCTCCAAATCGTGGTCAGACAGCCTGGAAGATCTCGAAGATCGGGTCCGATGGCTCCGCTCCGACAAAGAGGAGACCCGGAGCCGAGTGAATACTTAGTATCGAAGGGGACCGGGATCTCTTACGGGTCGGAGCCATCGGAGCCGAAGTCCCTTGAACCCCAGATGGAGCTGAGGATCTCTTGGCTCCGATGCTGGATAAAGTGTCGGCTCCAGCCGGAGCCGACAAGGCCACAGTAGTCAGGGTATCGGAGCCGGCCGGCACCGAACCCACTACTCTAACAGAAGAAGTATCGACTCCAGCCGGAGCCGATATTGGCTCCGACGGAGCCGGAGCCACCGGAGGAGGCTTGGACACTGTAGCCTGAGCCTTCGGTGGCTTAAGAGGTTTTCCTGCCCCTGGCTTAGGAGGAGAACCTTCAGGTTTTAGTAAACCTCGGAGGATTAATTTGTTCCTCCTTTCCTGCAGGACTCTCTGGCTAAAAGCATGACACAACGCACAGGTGTCCTGCAGGTGCAAAGGCCCCAGGCAATACACACAAGAAGTGTGACCGTCTGTCAGGGACATTTTCTGACAGCACTGGTCACACTTCTTGAAGCCTGAGACCTTGCCTTCCCTAGACATCCTAAAAGGATAGACACAAACAGTCCCCACAAACACACAACTTAATCCCTACACAGACACACAGGAAGGGAATAACTTGGGGAACTAGGCCTGACTAAAACTTTAAACTGAAAAACTATTTTAAAAGTTTAAAAGGAAGGGAATAGGGTGGGCTGTAACTAAGTACAGGCTAATCTAACACTAAAGGGAAAAAATAAACCCCTAACTAAACTTTTTCTTCTTTAACAAGAAAAAACTTACCTCAGCTGGCAAAGGAGACCTCTTTCGCTAAGCGGCAAACGAGATCTGAGGTAGTTCCGCCTTGCATCATGGGACATAGGGTTGCCTCGAGCTGGTAAAAGGAGTTCTCGAGCTAAAGCAAGTGCCGAGTCGGAGCCGAGGATCGGCTCCGAACCCCATCCAGCAAGAATGAAGGCGAGATTGACAACTTAACATCCAAAAGTTATACACTCTTCAGATGATAAACATATACACAGAGCAATTACTACAAAAAATCATTCTCCCAGAAATCAAAGCTCCTGGATTTTCCATATAATTTCTGACACTAAACACAGCGCTCCCGTTAGTTGGTCTTCTATATGCAAACGGTGGAGCAGAGCAATACAAAGAACTGGCCGCAGTATTGTCTGCCAGATTACCCCAATGTTTCTCAGGGCACTTACAAACACTCCACTCATCAACAGCTTATGTGCTAATAAACCTCACTGCTGCACTTTTTTGCCCTTAGATGGCATAATGACATGTCTTATCCCTTTACATTGCATGCAACTCAGCCAAATGGTTATTAGCATAAGTACTTTTTGCAGAGTGGTCAGTGATTTTCAATTGTGTAATTCTGTATGTACATTTATTACTCCCATACCCAGCATCTAAAATGCTATATACTTTTTATGCTTTACTGTGAATATTGTGGACCTGGCCAAATGTTTATGTGCAGGCTTTATAGTGAATAAAACTAAAATACGCTTCATGTTCAAGGTAGCAGAATATATTTGCATATAAAAATAAGGCATTGAATATGCATTATATAAAATAACAATTAGGGTACTGGCTAAAATATTTTTAAGTTTCACTGTTTGAAGTTATTTAAAAGAACTGTTGGAGGTTGGGATACTGAGACTGAGGTGTGCCTTCATCACCAGCTGATTCCTCGTGGACTAAGAGTTAAATGTATGCCTAGCTACGGAAATACCTACCCGGAATTGTTAGTTAAATGGCAGGCGATCAACATCCACACTAGCTTCAGTTACATAAAGCTACTTATTGACTTCTTTAGGCCACAAGAAAAAGAGATTAATAAAGTCATTGAAAGTAAACAAAAGGCGCTAGAATCTTCAGATTTGTCTGAAGCTAATTTGCATAGGTTGGAGAACTTGCAAGACAGACTAGCAGCCTATGAATTGAAACTGAAGGAACAGAAGAGCCAGAAGTTACTAAGGGATTATAATGATATTAAACAAGGCCACCTTTTCGAATGGCCTAGAGCCCCTAGGCAGGGTGACAAGAGGAGTGAGAATGAGGTCACTGCAGCCAACCAGATGCATAAGAGGCGAGATGAAACGCGCCATCAATTGACAGCTAGAGCTGAGGTTCACCAAGTGAATGGAGCCCATACTGATAGAAATGTAACCAATGGGAGTGTGTGTGCTCAAAATGATGATATAGAATTCTTGACTGAAGGAACCCTTGAGGTTCCCATGGAGCAAGTTAACAATATAACAAATGCTCCTAATCCTACTTGTACAAATGAATCATCCTCTATGCCCAGTATACAAGCAGGAGCCGTATCCAAGAAAGGCTCGATACATCTACCTATTGAACAGCAACTTCCTTTTTTAATACATGTGAAGGAGCCACGTGTAGGCAGACCTGCAAGCAGGAAAGGAAGAGAAGGAAAGTTCTGTGATGAATTCCTTAGTTGTTAATATCTCGAATAGTATTCTGAAAAAAGAGTTTGTTACTCCACTTGAGAAAGGGTTAAGTTTTATACCAGCTTTACGTTCTCCGCTGCATGAGTTTGTGACTGATATAAAGTGTTTTGGACGTAATGTGGCATTAAAACATATTTTTGGGTCCAATGTTAGATCAGATCATGACTCTGAAATAACACCTAGGAAGCCCACCACGTCTGTTCCAGTAAACCATCCTACAGTTGAGATTTTTATGCGCTTATGTGAGCAAGAACCAGTCAAAATTAGAACAGATGACAAAGGTAAACACTATCAGAATTTGACCAAAGAAGAACTGGATGCTTTAAAAGAACTACAAACTAGAGAGGCTTTAACCATTAGACCAGCTGACAAAGGAGGAGCTGTGGTGGTGATGAGTAAGGATGATTATAATGAAAGTATGTTGGATATGCTCAGTGATCGAGCAACATACTTAAGAATTACGAAGAAAGAAGTTGATGTGATGAAAAGGAGGATAGAAGATGTACGTTATGAGATGCTTATGAACAGGTGTATAACAAAGGAACTATACAAATTTTTCGTAGAAGAACATCCTGTCACACCTATCATCAATGGACTGCCAAAAATCCATAAAAACAGCTCTAAACCACCCATGCATCCCATAGTGGCAGGCCGAGGATGGTCAACGGTACCCCTCTCAGTCTTTTTGGAAAATGAGTTGAAAAAGCTATTGAGTGATTGCAAGAACATAGTGAAAGATACGGCACAGTTCCTACAGCATTTACAGGAAGCCACTACTAACATCTATGACTTCTCCCATTTGCTATTAGTCACTATGGATGTTCATAGCTTGTTTACATCAATTCCTAACTCATATGGTGTTGAAGCCATAAGAGATTTGTATAGAGAAAGGAAATTAGACTCCTATGTTGTCTGCAGCCAATTGGAACTGGTGCTAGAGAGCAACTTATTTGTTTATAGAGATAGCTACTATTGGCAGAAGTGGGGGGTAGCTATGGGTACCCCCTGCACGAATAGCTATGCTAATCTCGTGTTGGCCCGGTGGGAAGAGCTATGGGCACTGAATGTAAACTTCCAATGGAAAGGGAATGTGCTCCTCTATAATAGATTTGTGGATGACATTATGATTCTATGGGCTGGAAGTGAGGAAGAAGTCCAAAATTATGTGGATTTTTTAACACAGACTACTTCGTTTCTAAAATTCGATGTTAAGATGTCCAGAACAGATATTGAATTTCTGGATGCCAATTTCCTATTGGATCCTATTGAAGGGATAAATACTATGCTGTATCAGAAACCTATGGGGAGGAATCATATGGTGCATTTATCCTGTATGCACCCGAGACATATTTTCCGCAATGTGATTGACAACCAAGTCACTCGAGTGTCCAGGCTTTGTACTCAGGATGATACCTTTCTCATGGAAAGCAATAAACTGTTACAAGGTTTCAAGGATCATGGTTATAGGCCAGCCAGAGAAGGAATAACAATAGATCATGCAATAGATCTGAGAATGAATAAGGGTAGACCCTACTACTCTAAACAGTATATTAATGGAATGACAAGTGAAGTGTTGAAAGATGATAGAATACGTCCTAATGTAGGGCAGGGGACCATGAGGGTCAGCCTTACAGTAGTGATAATTCTACAATATGTGAAATAATCAAAAAATACTGGCCTGTGTTAACATCAGACAATAGATTGAAAGAAATAGTAGGGACCACACCCCATTTTAGCTTTAAGAACAAGAAAAATCTACAGAGGTTGCTTTGCAATAAAAGCTGCAAAGCCAAAAGGAATGAGCATATACGTTCTAGCACACGGAAATGTGGCAGTTGTAAAGCCTGTACTGTTACAATACCAGTAATGTTTTTACACATCCAGTTACAGGAAGGACATACCAGTTTTTTTGGAAATGCCAGCTGTAATAGTAAGAACGTGGTATATGTTGCTACCTGTACTTTTTGCCCATGTTTCTATGTGGGCAAAACGAATAGGATGTTAAAAGAAAGAATTTTTAAGCACCAATCTGATAAATGCATTAAGGTTGTTACAAATGTGTTGTATGCTCATATTCGGATAATGCCACCCATACATTTAGATTTATGGTCCTTGCAATGGTTCGTCCAACTATAAGAAAAGGGGATGTAACAAATCAAATGGAAATGGAAGAATCTAAATGGATAATGGACTTAAGGGGTGATTGTTTCCCAGGGCTTAATGGTGTTGTTCCACTTAAACCGTTCCTGAAGGAACAAAGATTGACTTTTTGCCATTAAGGAAGCTCATTATATATTTATTATTTTTTACTTTCTATCTGTCTTTGTTACAGATGTCAGCTCTGTAATATTCCTTCTGTATACTTTCTATAGAACAGGTGTTTATGCATGCTTTCATTTCTTTTAGAGATGTGAACATGACATCTTTTAAGTTTGGAGTTATAGTGTATTCTGCTATTAATAGGTGAGTTTTGTCTCTATTTTGTTCATAATATGAATTCTGAGTGTTCACCAGACTTCTATGTGATGACAATAGTTATTTGTTTGTTGTATATCAGGCTGTAACTGTTACTTTTTAATATTATGGCTGTGAACCTGCTATGTTAACATTATGAGCTCTTGAGTTTTTAACATATTTACAAGCTGTGTAATGGTTATGACAGCAGTGTTTTATTTACTAAAGTTTTAATATTGTGTGCTGATTGTCTCTAACAAAATGTAGTTTTGTTCTAAGCTTGGATCTAAGTTATTTTAAAACATGTTTCTGTTACAAGTGCACTATGCAGATGGGGAGCAAGTGTTGCTATGTTTCATTGCCTCATTTTTTAATTGTTTAATTGCCTTTTAACTAGATTGATTAGCTAGCTGTGTGTAGGAATTGTTTTTAGGACCTGAGGAAGGAACACGCCAAAAGCACTTATCCTGTTATGTTTTTGTTGTATTAAAGTTCCAGTTTTATGTCTATGGTGTTATGCTCCTTTTTCGCTTTCTTCTAATTTGTGTCCTGGAGCGTTCTTTGGTGGTGCTACTGGATTTTGGTACTGAGACTGAGATTCGCACACAAGTTACATACATTCAGGATATATCTGTGCCAGAATCGACAACATGCAGACTGGCACATGCCAATAGCGATTCATAGTCCTATGTTATACTCCAGTGCAGGGAGCCAAAATGTGCAAAGAAACATATATGTAAGTGGCTGCATAATGACATCCAGGTGAAATAAGCTATGAAAATGAGGTGGCATAGCCTTGCCATACATGTGCAGACCAAGATATGTACAGCTCTTTCTATACTAGCTAAAGGACCTTTCAGAAACCAAGAAAGAACACAGGTTGCAGCAACTGCAAATGATCCAGATTTATTGAGCACTTTCATTCTACAAACTAGAACCTCATCTGATGAAGTTCTCTGTTGTAGAATTGGAGTGCTCAATAAATATTTTTGTTGTTTTAATTATTTGCACTGAACACTTGGTTTTCTTCTGCTTTATTTTGACCTTTCAGAAACCATCTGGGGATGTAATGAGTATTTCACAGCCGACTAACTTTATAATACTTATGTTCCTTTGTATAATGCTTCTACATACATGGTTTCCTAGAAATTTATAGGAGAGAGGTAACGTTATGTGTGTCTTCTATGACATCACTTGGTACTGGGTGGTACTGGTTTCCATAGATTGCACACATGTAGTGATAAAGGTCCCACCCAGTCCACAGTCACAAAGGTTTATGGGCAGGAACAGCTGAATTGCAAGGAAGTATGTGATGCACATGTGATTATAACCAATGTGCACACACAGCACCAAAGCAGTTCACCTGATTCACATATATGACACATAGCTCAGCTATATTTCCACTTCCTGTACAGTGAAATACCACATTGCCATGTAGTCGGTAAGAGTAGGCCTTGTGCCTAATATTAAAGTATTCATGTGTGCAAATGTAGTACATTCTTCCTAAAATGTTATATTGTGTCGCAGGTGAAGCAGGATACCCACTGGAGTCCTGGCTTATGATGCCTATGTGGAACACACGGAGCATGGCTCACCATTATTATACAACTGAACAAGCAGAAACCATAATATTATAGAGTGTGTGTGCTTGATCTCCTTAGAGTCTGTTTCCTCTGCCTTGACATGTTTGGAGGGGGCGCTCCAGTATGACATTGCCACAGCTTGCAGGTTGATCTTATCATGTTGTATGCTCCATAATATGCTGTTGAGGAGACAATCCTTGTAGAATGTGGATACTGGTAATTGTGGACCTCATATACATAGAACCAGCAGGGATGGTGCATCAACATCATCATCTGATGAGAGAGTGGCAGAACAGCAGCAAGGTGTAGTTTGGTCTTGGATTTGTACGTGATGGCCGATGTGCGACTGTTTGCGGAGATTCAGGTAGGTGTTTACTTTTTCAGGGTTTTAGGTAGGAATTTCATTTTTATTTTTTAGGGAGTTTTAGGAGTAGGTTGAGGAGGGCAGGTAGAAGTAGGCTTGCATTTTTTTTCATGTTAGTGTGACCTCCAAGTTGGTATATCTAAGTCGCAGGGGTGTGGGGGGTGTGGGGTATGATTGTGTTATTCGGCATTTCAGTATTTTGAGTTTCAGAAGTGCACCCATACACAGACACACACACACACACACACACACATACATATATATATATAGATATATATATATATATATATATATATATATATATATATATATATGGATTCACTTCAGAAGCTCAAAATACTGAAATCTCGAATTTCAGTACCTCGAGCCTCAAGAAGCCGAATCCACAGAACAACGAAAACTAAAAACCGCGAAATTCGAAACCTTGAATACCGGAGGTTTTGAATTCCGCGGTACTACTACTACTACTACACACACACACCATTCTCCACACAAACACACACAATCTCTCTACTACATGAAAACACAGACACACACACACACACACACATATATATATATATATATATATATAAATATATATATATATATATATAAATATATATATATATATATATATATATATCTATACTTTGTGTGGGGGGTGTATATTATTGTGTGTGACATTTCAGGCAGTAGCCATTTTCACTAGTTTTAATGTCTAATGTCTGAGTTTTAGTGGCACAACATTCTACAAGAAAAGTTCCAGGTGTCACCCTCCCCAGCTGTTTGGCACCATTGCACCTTCAGAAATTTTGATTGCTTTTCTTATTTATTCTGAAATTTTTATGTAACCTGGCTTTAATTCCCTTAGAGGAGTTTACCCCAAGTTTAATAGTTTTTTTGCTTACTAGATTTTTTTTTGCTGTTGCCTTAATATTTAATTTTTTTCTGCTCTCATTTTTGTCCATGCTTGAAAATCAATTTGCATTTATCAGCCATTTTTTGCTTACACTGAGCTATTTTTATACTACAAGAACATTAAACTCACCGGTTTATAACTAATGTGTAAAATGTGCATTCAGTACTAATAAAGTTTCTTTGAAGACATTACACTGATGATTTTACAAAACACTTTACTGTATTTCCAGGTGGATATAGCCTACCCAAACAGTTCTACTTGTTATGTGTTACTTTACTTGACTTCTAGAACTGTTAATTAATTGATTACTTAATTAACTGGTATCTGTGCAGCAACAGTTGTCTACATGTAGTGTAAATGGTTGTGACCCAGATGGTTGTGACTTTACTTAAAATGTGGTGCTTTTCACTGCTTGTCTTCTTTAGTACTCTAAAAGCATTTATATCAGTGCCTGTCTTCATCTTTGTACTGAGAGATTTTTATTGCATCAGGAAGACAACTTTGCTATTTGAGTGTGTAAGTTGTAACTAACATCTCAAAAATATGCAAAAATTATTGTGAAAACAATAAATACTACTGTACCTGAAGCGGTACCCCCTAACCTAGCTAGTTTCACAAAAATATATCAGCACTTTTTAAAAGTGTCTGGTAGGGAAACGAAAACTAGAGCTGTTAGCTATAACAGCAGAGAGGAAAAACAGGCATTTAAGAATGAGGGTTTAAAGAAGTAACATGAGAAAAAGTGAGAAGATACTTTTTTTGTTGAAAAAGTGGTGTGTGCATGCATAACATGGAATACAGTCAGTGATCCCTTGATGAACGAGACAGTTTCCCAGAAGAGGTGACAATGTTAAATTTGTTTGGAGAATTTAGGGAAAGTTAATTCAGGTTTGTTAAAGTGATTATATGATTAACAAAATGAATACAATGTACAGTAAAACATAGTAAAATTAGATAATAAAAAAGAAATACATTAGCATTTAATACATTATATCACAGAAAAGCTGAATAGGAAGAAAAATAATGTCATCTCTACTTAGACTGAGGCTTAGTGAGTCCTTAAGAGAGAGATCAAAGTCAGAAATAAAATCTTGAATCATCTCTATTCAGTATTAGAAAGCTTTCAGTCTTTGCATCATATAAACAAGCAAACAAAGCAGCATACAAGCACGGACAGACTGCATTTTTCTGGCTCACCCTTCTGTAGTATTTCATCTTGCTTCCCTTCAGTTGCTTCATTTTATTCACCTCTTTTCCATCATACACCGCTGCTTCGATCAAAACCAGATCCTCATCGGGAATTGGAGAATGGATGGAGTATGGGTGTTCCAATCCATCATGGGTTCCCACCTGTTCACATTCACTGCTAACACTGATGCTGGGATTCCTGATGAAACTGCTACTATTTCCTCTGTTAACATTCCTAAGGCTTCTCCTTTCCTTATTTTTTTTAATCTTTTTGCATGTTTTTGATTTTCTGGTTATCAAGGGGCTTTCCCCATTGTCATCCATTGCTTCCCTCTGGAAATGTACTATCCCACTGTCACTTTTTACAGAGTCACATCTTGCCACCTGACGGACATTCCCATTGAGGGAATCTGGTTCTTCCAGTCTTCCATAGAAGCCACCTGAAGTGTCCAGGAAAGAATGCTTGACAGATTTAGAAGATTTCACAGACTGCGATCGCTTACTTCTTTTTGATTTCTTACCAGTGGTCATCTTTAGTACTTTTTTCTCCGCTTTTGTGGCAACAGTCAGCTGAAGTTAGACAGCAGTACGTATATTGTTGAGTTCTGCAAAGCTACTTCCTTAGTATTGCAGCATCTGATATAAAATCATTTCCCTTGACTCAGGAAGGCAGAACTTCATTGGTTTTGGAGAGAGATGAATCAGCATTTGGGGGAATTACAGCTGCACAACCTATGTGCAGTGCCATCCACAGCTGATTCTGCTTTGCCCAATAGTTTGTGAGTGTTGTAATACTTTGTCCTCGCTGTGCTGTCTGTTCGTACTTCATATAGAAACAACAATTTTAATAACTGCACCCCTCACACACACACAAACACACACACACACACACATACAGACTGACTTGTGGCTGTCACTGGTCAAAGGTTGACTGTGCCTCCAACTTAAATGATCTTTGTCACCTTGCAAATAGCAATAGCATAAGCTCATTTTCCAAAATCACTGCAGCAATAATTCATCAGATAAACAGCCAGTACGATTCATTATTCACTCAGTCTCAATGCACTGGGAAAGCCCTTCATGTATGTCTTGTAAATACGTAGTGCTAAATACTCTTATGTACATTTGTAAGGTAAAAACATTCTTACATAAAAATAATAAGAATGGTAAACTGAGGAAAGGCAAAGAAAACATAAACTGGAATGCATCATGCAATACTAAACTTAAATTGGAAGGTATATAATACCAGTGCCCAGAACCTAAAACAAAGCTGTGTGAACAGATGGCATTGACAGAAAAAAACTAGCAGATTACCAGAATGGTCATCACACACAAGTATTGTTTACTAAGAAATATCTCAGCCTTCTAGGCTGCAGCGAGAAAAAGAAAAGGGGGAAGATAAGCATTCTATATAAACACAGGGTTTAAGGTTCCAGGAGAAATGAGCAAGCAGTTAAACATTAACAGTGAAACATGGAATGTGAAATTAGATAAGGACTTACTGGAACAATCAATTCTGCCTGCTTCTCTACCTCATAGCTGAGCCGCCATTTCCATCTAAACTATGCCTTCCTGCCCTCCTACTCATTTCCATGGTAACTTTCTGCCTATCATACCTCTCAGCTGTACAGATTTTCGCAGATTGTCCAAATTTTTGCTTTTTTTTTGTCTTTTTCTCATAAAATTGTGGTTTTCTGGCAAATCATTGAGGAATGAAGTCAGAAAATAACGTCAAACACTTGAGTTTCAGACTTCATACCCATCAGAAAATTTATGTCACTGCAAATCCTGTTATTCTATCAACTTTCTGTTTGTAAGAGCAATATTTAAAAACATGCCCCTATTTTGTGGCTTTTGTGCCATGATTATTTATTGTTTTGCCCACATTTTTTGTTCTAAGAGGTTGAGAGGTATGCTTCCTGCCCGTGGGATTTGGAAATCGCTTACAGTGTTTTTTAAGCTAACATTGTCTCTGAAATAATATTGCATATATCCACAACTTTACTTATGAAAAATTAATTCATCTCATTACCCCACTGACTCATTCCCAGTTTTTTAGACCGGATGTCTTAGTTGTTCTACAATACTTTTTTCTTCTTTTTTAAAGAAATAATGCTGTTATGATTCCTTCAATGTACTGCCCTTTGTCTCTCTGTCTCTCTCTTTTTTTTTTTACAATGAGCTAGTAACATAAACTTTCTTAAACAGTTAATGCCAATGTTTTTTAATTACATATTTACAATGCAACTTACATAATGAAAAAACTACAGAATTAGAACAACAAATAATTTAGCTCACTGAAGAGTGACCTGAACTGCATAGCTTTAACTCTTAACATACAGCTGTGGGTACTGTTTCTACTTACGGGTTAAGTGGCATATTGATTGGTTTATTAAGGTGCTTTAGCCATATCTCTTAATTAAAAAGAAATTGTTGCAAAAATTATGAACAGAATTAAAGCATGGATACAGTACCACGTCTGGAAATCCCAGATGACATACAGGCTTAAAGCCTAAAATCCTGTTATGTGATACAGCCTCAAAAAACATAACCCAGCTTTAAAAAAAAAATTCTCTTCTCTTTTTTGCTTTTAGGCTTCATATTTCCATCTTGTTTGACTTTCAGTTTTAAAACCAAGATGAAAACTGTCTAGTAAGTCGTCTCTTAAAAATAATGATGTCATGCCATATTGCTCTTAGATTGGATCCCTCCTTCTCCCCAAAGTGGCCCATGTAAACACTGCCTTAAACATATTTGCATTTGCCACCTGTACCCCTCCCCTGTGATCCACCATGTCAACACTGTCAACACTGCACTTCTGTTAACCTAATAAATGGACCAGGTGCTGTGTGGAACCTGTTCTGTTCCTTTCAAGTTTGTGAAGCACTTCTTTTTTGAAGCTTTATTCTTCACCAGTGTTTCTTCTTTTTCACTTCTTAGTAAGTCTTATTACTTCTTTATAGTGTATCTCCTTGTATCCTAAATGTAATTGTAAATGTTTCTATGTCTCCCGTCTAGTCCTATTATTTTTAATTGAAGAATGTGTGTGTGTGTGTGTGTGTGTGTGTGTGTGTGTGTGTGTGTGTGTGTGTGTGTGTGTGTGTGTGTGTGTGTGTGTGTGGTGGGGGGCCAGCAAACAGGACCAGGCTCTCCAGGGAAATCAGATATTGGCTCAAACAGGTAGACACATTCTCAAAAGTTAACTGTAGCTGTTTGCAGAGTTCAGACCAGCAGAGACTCAGACTTTGTGCCTTTTCCCCAGATTCTGTTTGGGCTTGTCCTAATTATTGTTTGTATGAGGTTCATAGGTATTGCTAAATTTATTATGTCTATCCTTCTGCTTTTATGCTTTTTTTTTAATTTTTAAATATTGATGCCTGTTAAGTAGAGTGCTATTAAAATGTAAGAAACATCAAACCATGATGAAATTAATATGTTTTTTGAGTCTGAGGGCGCGGTTGTCCTTTAAAGTTTTTCAGCCATTTTTTCCTAGGAATAATGATTCTCCAATTCATGTGGGTTTCCACCAGGTGCTCCAGTTTCCTCCCTCATTCCAAAGACATGCAGTAGGTAGCTTGGGTACCCTAAACTGGCCATAGGTGTGAGAGTATGTGCAAATGTGTGGTATGAAAGAAAAAAAAATGCTGCAGGGTAGCCACCCATGGTGTGATCCTTGGCTCTTGATAGGTGTCACTGTTGAAGTGGCATTCCAACCCCATGTGTAAAAATGGGGACAGGAGTTGTGGATAGATGGATGGTTAAGAAACATAATACTTTAAACCAGTCAGGTGGCCTTTATGTGCACTGACTTGAAGGTCTGATGTTTACAATGTTTGCAGGTGGTGAAGCAGAGCCAGGGTTCTCCTCTGCAGGTAGGCTAAGCTCTGTGGGTAACTTTATAGCAAAAACACAGCACGCACACAAGTACATTTAAGCCAGGTAGCTGCCAAGCATTCAACCTAACTTGCCTCTTGATTTCTTTAGTTTCTAATAATGTTTTTGCATTGCCATATCTATTTCAGTGTTGTCAATAACTGCAAAAGAACTTTTTTAAATCCTTGCACAATTCTGAGTGCTTACTAAAGGTGTAATTAACATCTCCTAAGATGATTAGCATTACACCTTTATTAAAGTTGAAAATAAAATGAAACAAATGAAGTGATTTGATGGGGGGAAGGTAACTTGTGACATGGTTGCTTTTATATTTAAGGGCTTGTGTGTGAGTACTTTTTTTTTCTGAAGATATGCTAAGCAAGCAAACATAAATGCTTAATGTATTCTGGTTAATACAATTTCCCTGGAGTTACAGTGGAATTTTAGATTTCATTAAGTTTTTTGTAATTTCCACTATAGTCGTTTGAAGTCTAATTTTGGTTTTGGCTAACTTTAACTAATGAAAATCATTCAAAGTACATGCCTCACCCCCAGATGAAAAATGTGAGTCTCTTTCTTTTTCACAATGTGGATATGGTCAGGTAATTTTTGTTGTACTTTCTTAGCAACTGTAGGTTTTTTACCTGAACTAAATCATATACATTGAACTTTGGAATTATGCCTTTATGTTTGACATCTACATATAGTATGCTATCTTCTTGTTTTGTTTTACTTGAATCTGATTTTTTTGCATTCATGGTCAAAGGGTTAACCTCAGACATGAACTGTACCATTAGCTTTGTCCTTATTATTCTTCTGAACAGTAACTGAAACTGGGAAGTTGAAGTGGTTAAATAGAGTAACATTTTACTTCTGTTGGAATTCAGAAAATAATGGTTTTCAAGGCAATATCTATCTCTCTGTGTTAAATATCACAGCCTTCAATACTTGATTTCATCCTTTGACAGTACTGTTTAAACTGGGATAGTACACAGAAGTATAGAGATGTGTGACATATCTGCCGTTTAGAATTAGTTGAATGTAAAATAGAGAAACAGATTCAGAAAGGTTATTGCGAGTGCTAAATCCATTTTATCACTTGCAGTAACCATTTCTAATTCAGAGACAGACCTACCACAGTGCTCTACCACAAAGAGGTGCAGCATCACAGTGGGCTGTCTCTGTGGCCTGCTGCAAATGCTAACAATGCATTATGTGGGAGTGGCTATGCTAATTAGCCATGGGTTCTCACCGAAAATTAGCTAGCCATGTAAATGAACAGTGCAAAAAGTTCACATTCGGCCAGTACTTTCAATGGGTAAAATCACAAGGAAAGTGCCAGGGAATTTAGTGGAGAGATAGTGATGTGTGTGTGTGTGTGTGTGTGTGTGTGTGTGTGTGTGTGTGTGTGTGTGTGTGTGTGTGTGCGTGTGTGCGTGTGCGTGGCGTGTGTGTGTGTGTGTGTGTGTGTGTCTGTGACTATATGTCTGCCTTGGTGGGGAGGGGGGGGTCATACCAATATAATCCCCTAGACTCATGAGCAAATCCTGCAATGTTGGGGAGAAACACTAGAAATTATGGATACCTAAAACTTAATGGAACAACACTTTTGTAGCATAAAAGACCTACGGGGAAGGGTAATACTAGACAACAGGAATATCTAAAGCCTAACAGAACACTTTTACAGCACAAAAGACCTACGGGTTGGACAAGGGAATACTAGTCAACAGACGTGTACAAGGAAGCCACAAAAATCTTTGAACCTGGCTTCAGTACAAAAGCCATCTCCTTAGCAGAAGTCTAATCCTATGCGCTACAACTAGACACTATGGATACACTTAACATATCACCTTAAGTCACTGAAAAAAAAATAAGTTAAAGAGGGAAAGTTTCAAACTTTGCACCATTGGCACAGAAAGCAACATGTAAGCAAACTAGGACTATAAACCTCTACACTAACTTAGAAGGACTTGTTCTTCAGCATATTTTTAAACTATAAGTATAAAACTCTAATGTCTGACATTATCAACTGACTACAGTAGTCCATGAGTTATGAGGGACAGGGCACATATAAGAGGCAAAATCAGCAGTGCAAAATTTGTGACAGTTGAAATGGAGTGGGGAGGGCCTGTGTTGGGGGGCACTATACCTGTACACTATAGTGATAAAACTTTGAGACAAACTGTGGAGGATTACTAGATGACATTAGGGAGAAGATTTAAATTATTAATTTGACTCACTTAAAAGTTAACAGAGCAAAAGGTCTAACATTACCATAATTAGAAGAATGAAACTCTAATGTCTGACATTATCAACTGACTATAAGGATCTATGATTTACGAGGGTAGGGACAAAAATAATAGGATACATAATAATTCGTCAACTCAGTGACAGATAACAGCTATGTCAGTGTGTGTATGTGTGTGTGTGTGTGTGTGTGTGTGTGTGTGTGTGTGTGTGTGTGTGTGTGTCCCAGGCTGTGTCCTACATGAGCTCAAAGATGAACTAACCCCTCACCTAAACACACTGTTCAAACTCAGCCTCTCCACAGGCTACATGCCCATAGAGTGGCACACAGCAATGGTTATTCCGCTCCACAAAGGTGGAGCCACAATAGACCCCAGGAACTATCGCCCTATAAGCCTGACTAGCTTGGTCTGCAAGGCTATGGAGCACATCATCATGGATCTCATTAACAGAGACATTGGGAACCTCCAAACACTGGCCCTACCCAGTTCGGCTTTGTTAAGGGCAGATCATGCCTCCTAAACCTGGTGGACTTCTTTGAGACAGTTACCAAGTCTATAGATGAGGGAAAGGTGGTCCACACAGCCTACTTAGCCCTTGCAAAGGCCTTCGACACCATTCTCCATTCTGGTATTATAAACAAGCTCACCAGCCTGAACATAAATCCCTACGTCACGAGATGGGTTGCCAACTGGCTCATGGACAGAACCCACATGGTGACAGTTGCGGGAGCTATGTCTGACTCTAAACCGGTTAAAAGTGGTATTCACCAGAGCTCAGTCCTAGGACCCCTCCTGTTAGGCATATACTTCTCAGAGGTACAGGCAAGCACAGGAGAACTATGGCTGACCAAGTTCGCAGACGACTGCAAACTAGGGGCTATAATTGACTCTCTGGCTGACACAGACATCCTCCAAAAGGGTCTCACTGAGACAGATACTGGGTGTCAAAACCATGGCCTCAAGCTAAATGCCAAAAAGTGCATAGTCATCCCCTTTGGAAAAAACAAAGTACCCACAAACTACCACATAGGTGGTAGCCCCCTAAATACGGAAGATGAAATAAGGGATCTGGGGACCCAAGTAGATAGTAATCTCTCCTTTGATAATCACATTGCCAAAGTGGTTAGAAAATCCTTCTATGTGGCCCACCTAATCACAAAAGGGTTTGCGTCCAGATCAAAAGAGGTCATTGTGCCCCTCTACACATCACTCATCAAACCCATTATAGAGTACAACACCCCATTTGGGATGTACCTTACAAGACACCTGCCAACAGCTGGAAAGACCACAGAAGTACCTCACCAAGAGGATCACTGGCCTCAAATGGATGCCCTATGCAGCTCGACTGAAGAATCTCCAGCTGTACTTGGTTGCATACCGCCTACTCAGAGGTGATCTCTGCCTGACATATAAGGCCATGTCCAACCCAGAACTGATGGACAAGCTCCACCTAAAGAAAACCATGCCCCCTTGAGCCACAAGCTCTAAGGATCTAAACCTCACCACAACAATAAATAGGACATGCTGGAGGGATAGATTCCTGTCCCATAGACTTTCCATGCTCTGGAACAAGATTCCTGTCTACATTAGGCAGAGCTCCTCACTAACACTCTTCAAGAGAAACCTTGACGAGTGGATGGGAAACAGGAAGTTTACCCCGGGGATCACTTCAGTGGCTCTGCTGGACAGAGGCACAGGGAACTAATCTAAGGGGGTGGTGAAAGCCAACACATTCCGGCTAGGCTTATAAATGCCCTTGGGCAGATAGCCTAGTACCTACCTATGAACCTGTGTGTGTGTGTGTGTGTGTGTGTGTGTGTGTGTGTGTGTGTGTGTGTGTGTGTGTGTGTGTGTGTGTGTGTGTGTGTGTATATATATATATATATATATATATATATATATATATATATATATATATATATATATATATATATACATACATACATACATACAAACTAACTTACCTCTAGACAACACCACATTCCATACAACACAAATTTCCACACCCACAAAAACTCACACAAACTTCTCTATCAGCCCCACAATTCTTAATCTTAATTCTACACTTTATATACACATCATTAGCATACCAAGATGCAACATTAGAAAAACCTCACATAGATCTATAACACACATAGCCAAACACATACTGTCAACCATAAAGAGACTACTAATCTCTCGTGACATACACCCAAACCCAGGTCCACTCAAAACCAGATATCTGACCTACTAATTCTTAATATCAACATAAGAAGTATTGCTAATAAGACATCTGAACTGCATGCATTTATAACCCATTACGCACTTGACATACTGACCATCACAGAATCATGGCTAAAGCCTAGCATCCAGAATGAAGAATTCCTACCCCCAGGATATAATGCCCTAAGACTGGATAGAGTAGGCAGAAAAGGAGGTGGGGCAGCCATTCTCTTTAAAAACACATTAAACCTCCAACTCCTTCAAACCCCTCTACCTAAATTTCATAACGCCAAAATCCTTTTTTTCAGTCCTATGCTTAAACAAGACAAAAAAAGTCAACATTCTCTGCTGCTACATTCCTCCAGGAAATAACTCTCCCATAATAGAGGAAATCTTACAGTGGACAAAAGATAACCTACCACAAGAAACTATCCTACTATGTGACCTAAATACTGACTGGACAACCTGTAACTCTAGTAACCCCACTAACCACATTAATCTCCATGGGTTCTCTCAACTCATTCATGAACCCACTAGAACAGATAAAAGATCACAAAAACAATCCATACTGGATTGGGTACTGGTCAATTACCCCCCCAAAAACTACCAGACAGGTTGCTTACCAGATGGTCTTAGTGACCACCTCCCCACATTCCTACTATGCAAACGCACTAACTTACCCAAGCCCATAGTTCATAGACTAATACGAGATGATCGCAACCTAAACTCTTATGATCTCAACACTGTCCTAAGCCATTGTAACTGGGAACCACTACAAACGCTTGGATTAGACCAGGCAGTTGACTACTTTAATACTACTTTTCTCAACATCCTTAATAGACTCGCCCCTACTAGGAAAGTTAGAGTGAAAGCCAGCTATGCTGCATGGCTAAGTAGTGACACTAGAGCCCTACTAAAATGCAGAGTTAAAGCCTGGAAAATCTGGAAAAAGGAAAACACCACCTGTTTCAAACAAAACTACAAACAGCTTAGAAATCAGGCCAAGGAACAAACTAAAAAGGATAAACAGAACTACTTCCTAGGGGCCCAAAGCAAATACTCAAAAATCCACAAAAATTCTGGCAGTCTATCAAATCCTTACTAAAACCAGGCAAAACCACTACTCCAGCCCCAAACTCTGCCAACAATACCATGGATATAGCCACGCAATTTAATCACCACTTTACAGAATCCATCCTGGCATTATCCAGCCAATTATCTAAAAATAGCCCTTCATGCACCCCAACCAATCATCCAGAAAGCATTCCCTCCTTTACTCCATCATTAGTCCCCACCTCTACAATTAAAAAGCTCCTTCTAAAACTGAAACCCACCACCCTTGCAGTCGATAACTTACCTGCTAACTTCCTAAAAATGGCTGCTGAATCTGTATCTTACCCTGTCTCCATCCTTATCAACCGCTCCATACAGTAATCCCATATCCCAAACCTCTGGAAAGTTTCATATATCATTCCTCTTTATAAAGGCAGGAACTCTTATGATTTTTCAAACTACCGACCCATCGCCATTCTATCCCCCCCATCTAAACTTCTAGAGAAGTGTATCTACTTCCAAGTCATGAAATTCCTGAAGACACATCAACTTCTGTCCACCACACAACATGGCTTCCGCCCACATCATAGCACAACCACTGCTCTTCTCTCTTTCACTAATCTAGTTAACCAACACAGGAACAACAATAACTTTACAGCTGCCATTTTTTCTCTCTCTCCAAAGCATATGACATGGTCTCACACACCATTCTGCTAGATTCTCTAGCCTCGCTATTCTTTGCACCATCTACTATAGCCTAGTTTCTTAGTTCAGAAACTACCTATCTCACAGGCAACAATCTGTCCAATGTCAAGGTGTACTGTCCCCTCAACTTCCTACCTCCATAGGTGTCCCACAAGACTCAGTAATGGGCCCACTTCTCTTTTCTATCTTTACCAATAATCTACATAGCTCAACCCAGCATGCCACACTTATTCAATATGCAGATGATTCGACTTTAATCTGCACAGCCCCATCTCCAGCCATTTTGCAACAACTCACCCAGGAAACCTTTAACTCTGTAGAAAAATGAATTTCTGATATCCAGCTCATCCTAAACCCCAGTACGACTAAATTACTACTATTTACCCCTAAAAAATCAAAAACTGCTCCCCTCTCCTTCACCATCACTCTACAAACCGCACTACCATTTCCCCTTCTGACCATACCAAACAGCTCTGCATTGAAATTGACAATAATCTTCACTTCACTACAATGTCCACATCTCACAAACCACCAAAAAGGTTAAAAAAATGGGCACACTATATAGGCTCAAAAACTTTCTCTCAGACCAAGCAAGAGTCACCCTAGCCCAGACTCACCTATTGTCCACACTAATGTATGCAGCATCAATTTTCACCCACATCAGAAAAGTAGAACTAGATAAACTAGAATCATGTTACAATAAGATCGCCAAGCTTGCTAAAAACACCACCTTCAGAACACATCACTGTGTTGCTCTAAGGGACCTAAATTGGCTCGAACTACCTCATGTACTTAATTACCACCAACTAGTCACTGCCTACAACATTCTTAAATACCCTGATAAAACCATCACTAACCCAACTATTTACCCACGACACAGCAAATCGCCCTCTCCAATCTAGTGACAAATCTCTCCTCTATCAGTAGAGCAAACAATACGGCAGGAAAAGCGCTATATTCCCACACCTTTGCTAGAAACTGGAATTGCCTTCCACCTTCGCTGATCAGTGCCTCCACCACCTCACAGTTCAAAAACTCCCTCAAATTACATCTGATGAATACCTGGCTGTATCCTTGTATTACTTATCAAATCACATCTGATGAATACCTGGCTGTGTCCTTGTATTAGGTTCATAGGTTCATAGATTAGTACTAAGCTAACTGCCCTTGCGAGCCATTTTAAGCCTAGCCAATAATCCTGTGTGAGACTCAAACCCTGCACCTTGTGTTTGCAAGGCAAACACCTTAACCATTAGACCACCCTCCCAACCCATTTACTTAAACTTAAGCTCTCCTACCTTTTCCTCCTCATATCCATTCACCAATACCCAGTTAGTCATTGTAATCCTCTATGGGACTAAAACCCTAACAGCCATCCATTCACCAATACCAAGTTAGTCACTGTAATCCTCTATGGGACTAAAACCCTAACAGCCATTAGCCGAGCTTGTAAGTAGCTCCTAATCCCTACTGTTTGTAACTTCTCTGACAGCTGACTCCTCATATCCATTCACCAGTACCAAGTTAGTCACTGTAATCCTCTATGGGACTAAAACCCTAACAGCCATCCATTCACCAATACCAAGTTAGTCACTGTAATTCTCTATGGGACTAAAACTCCAACAGCCATTAGCCGAGCCTCCTCATATCCATTCACCAGTACCACGTTAGTCACTGTAATCCTCAATGGGACTAAAACTCCAACAGCCATTAGCTGAGCCTTTTCATATCCATTCATCAATACCAAGTTAGTCATCGTAATCATCTATGGGACTAAAACTCCAACAGCCATTAGCCGAGCCTCCTCATATCCATTGACCAGTACCAAGTTATTCACTGTAATCCTCTATGGGACTGAAACTCTAACAGCCATTAGTCGAGCCTGTAAGTGGCTCCTAATCACTACTGTTTTGTAACTTCTCTGATTGCTGAGAAGTGTCTTGTCTGCTTGCATTTTTAATGTGAATAACTGATTGTTTTGTTGTATAATGTACATGTTTGTTGTACTACTCTTTGTTTAAAAATATTTCTCTCTTGTTTAACTTGTACTACTCTGCTTATAAATATTTTTCTCTTGCTTAACACTGTGGAGCTTTTCTCCACGGGCCTCCGCTGTAAATGGACTTAGTCCAGTTAGAATTTCCAGGTTAACAAATGTAAAATAAAATAAATTAATTAAAAAAAAATATATATATATATATATATATATATATACACACACACACATATATATATATATATATATGAATGGGGGGCCTGTACCAACATGATGCATGGGCCACAAGTGATGACTATCACTAGAAAGTGCTGATTTGCATTTTCTATAACTACTGCAGATTCAGAAACATACAGTTTAGCTGATAATGAGGTCTTTCCTCATTGTGGCTAATGTGTCTCTGAATCAGATTTTCTATGATCACAGAAACAGCTTCTTTTGGCCACACCATTTACCACTGAAGGATTCTTTCTGAATCTCAGAGAATATCTCTTGTGGATCCCCTTTTCAACTGAAGACAGACTTTCAGAAATTGATAACATTATCCACTGTCATCCACGATGCAAAAACTACTTGTGGTCACTTGGAGAACCTACTAGTGTGGTAGCATTCTTGAAGACAGCAGGTCCAATTTCAAAAGGGCTGACAATGTCTATGGCAATTTTCTGCCAAGGACCGTCTAAGTATGGTGCCAAGACTTGTCTGGCTTTCTTGTTAAGTTGGCATTTATACATGGGGTGATAGACAGTAGTGAAGAATTCATACTTAGTCACCACTACATCTGCAGTCTCTGTTTAGTTTTCATAGGTTCATAGGATCTTAGGAAATTACTAGGCTAACAGCTTAAGAGCCCTTACAAGCCTAGCCAATATAACACAATTTTACCCAATATATAGCCCTAGAGGCAAGAGTATGACATGGGTTTCTACCTATGCCTTGAGTATCTTACAGATTGTCCCTTTCCATATTGAACATAGGTGCTTCCCCATGTGTTGATTCCCCATCCTTTAATCCAAGCTGCATTTGAAGAAGACCTGAGAAGGCTCTGTTTAATGTAAACAGGAAGCCTGTTCCAAAGAAGGAGCAATCTCTAAGACATATCTGTCTCTCTAGCATATTTTGTTTGAGTCATTGACTAAATCTAGATTTCTAGATCGGGGGACCCTTGTGTTGTTTGACCTGTGAATGTGTAGCAGCTCCATCAAGGCTGGATTTGTGAGTGCCTTGTAAATCAGGCATAGGTCACCCCTTAATAGTCAGAAAGATACAGAGAAAAGGCATAGCTTTTAGTTTATTCCCATAGGACATGTTGTTTACACCCTGTATTTTCTTTGTGAGAAACCTCTGAGTTCACTCCAGCTGCTGTAAGTGCCTATCAAGTACATGCCAAATGGTGTATTGTACTCAATTATTGGTCTAATGAGGGCTGAATACAACAGGACTATAATTCCTTGGATCTGAATACCATACTGTGGCACACCACTAGTAACTGGCCTCTTGCTGGATATAGTTTCACCCACTTTTAACCACATGTCCTGTCCATGAGCCAATTAGCTATCCATCTGGTGAAGTAGGGATTTTTGCCCAGTTTTGTGAGTTTATTTATAATACCTGAGTAGAGAATTGTGTCAAATGCCTTGACCAGGTCTATATTAGAACACTGGACATTCAAAATGTCGAGTGTTCTAATATTGAACCCTATCAATTGAAAACTAAAAACATCGAACATTCAGAAGAGCAAATTTTTTCCTAGGGAAAAAATTTGCTGTTCCAAAACAAATACACACAACACAAGCACACCAAACAAACAGCAATCCACACAAATACACCTAAACTCTTACACATAACCCTACACTAAACTATACATACACCACTAACTATCCACTTACCTTAACTCAAACCCTAACCCTAAGGTCTGTCAGTATTGCACAGTCACCTCACCCGCACCCTAACCCTAACTCACCTACCCCGCCCTAATCCTCACATCCACACAATCGCACACTTACCTGACCTGTGCCCTAACCTTAACTCACCTAACCCGCCCTAACCCTCACATCCACACAATCACACACTTACCTGAACCCGACCAGTAACTTTCCACCACAGCGCTGAAAATACTGAAGCAACAGAAACGGACAACCGAATTCTTTCCCTAGGAAAAAATTCAGTTTTCTGTTTCTTCGATATTTTCGCTGAAAACGGGTCGATATTAGAACACTCAACATTTTGAATGTTCGGTGTTCTAATATAGACCCCCTTGACCTGGTCAAGGTAGGTGGTATGTACTGTTTCACCCTCATCCATGGCCTTAGCGACTTTCTTAAAAAAAAAAACCATCAGATTCAGTAGGCATGGCCTGCCCTTGACAACGCTGAATTGGGTCAGGACAAGTGTTTGGAGGTTTCCTATGTCATTATTTATCAGGTCCATGATTATTCTTTCCATGGCTTTACAAATAAAATGTAGTCAACCTTAAGGATCTGTAATTTCCTGGGTCAGAGGGAAGACTGTTGCTGTCCTCCACTCTATTGGGACAAAGCCAATCTGGAGGCTGTAGCTAAATAGAGATCATAATGGACCTTATAAGTCCTGATTTAAGCTGTTTAAGAGGCAACCTGGTAGACTGACAGGTCCCAAAGAAGCCATGTTTTTAGCTTTAGAGAGAATAGTGACAACCTCTTCTTTGGTGATAATTGACGGTGGAGTGGTGGAGGGTATTTCTTGGGGATAACTGAGGATGATGGTGAGGAGATATCTGAGCTGAATTGGTTTGCCAGCAGATATGCCATATCTTCGGAATGAGTACAGATGATCCAAAAAAAAGAGGCCAGCACCAAGAGTGATACCTGAGTTTATTCCAAATAGCAGTGAATCACAAATAGTAGTGAATCAAACCAGATTCGGCAGTTTTGCCTTCATCAGTGATTACCATCTTAATTATCTAACAGTCTATATATACTACATCTCAATCAAGTAGTTAAAGGGACAGTAATAATAAAAACTGAAAAAGTCTCTAAAATATATAAATAAGTAATTTAGTTTTTAGTTCTTTGCTGTTATTATTCCAGCTACAGGTGGTCATTAAGACCAAGGGAAAAAAGAGCCCCTAGCCTTATAATCCACCTCCTTTCTTTATTATTCAAGATACTATGTCACCCTAACTTGTTCAATCCATCACCCACTATCTTATCAATAATACAAAAATGAAATATTGCTGATTTATGATCACATACATGTCTGTAAAGTGCATTAGTCATCCGTTTGTTTCTAATATCACTTAGATGTTCAGACATTCTTATTCTGAAAGATCTAGACATTTGCCCAACATAAAAGGATGAACAGGAACAATTGGCCAAATAAACCACCCAGTCTGTTCCACAATTTGCAAAATGCTTGATCCTATAGACCATTTGAGTATTTTTGCTAGAAAACTCCTTAGATTTGGGCATGTATCTACAAAAAAGGCAATGTCCACAAAAAAATGACCCAACTAACCTGTCCTCTGTAATCGTTAGTTGTTCCAAAGAGTGACTTCCACCCTTGGATTTATAATGATTAAGATAGGACCCCAGTGTTCATCCCCTATGATAATGAAAACGTACATCTATCCATAAGGAGACTTGATAGTTCTTGATTTGCCATAAGAATGTTCCAATTTCTTTTAATGGCATTTCTGATGGCATGAATATTTCTACCATAGGTAGTGACAAATCGAATACTATCCCCTGAGGTGCGAGTTTTTTCTTTATATTGCAATAACTCTGACCTATCTTGTCTAGTAGCCCAATTACTAGCTGAAAGGATGGTTCCTGGTTTATAGCCCCTAGCTCTAAATCTATGTGTCAAATCATTCTTGTGATGTTCATAGTCAACATTGGAGGAGAATATTCTTTTAATGCGTAGGAATTGTGACTTGGGAATATTCCTTATAATATGGTGAGAGTGTAAACTGGTTGCCTGTAAAAGACTGTTATACTCTGGGTATTTGCAGAAGACCTGGGTCGACAGAGGATTATCTTAATTTCTACAAATTTTAACATCAAGAAAATGAATTTCTTGGTGGTGCATGTTAAGCGTAAATTCAATACCCCACTTGTTTTCACTGAGGTATTGAACAAATTCTAAAAGATATCCTGTGTCTGCCCGCCAAACCAGCCAACAGTCATCCAGGTACTGCCACCAGATGTCCATCTCACCCTGAAAAATGTAGTGTGAATTATCATATATAAGGAATTCCTCCAAATAGCCCATAAAGAGATCTGCATAAATGGGGGCAAAAGATGCCCCCATAGCAGTACCACGGACCTGCCAGTAACATTCCTGTTGGAAATAGAACACATTTTTCTTGAGGACATGCTCTGCCATACAGATTAATAGTGTGTTAAAGCCTGGTGGATAAATGTCTGCTTTATTAAGCCAATATTTTAAAGCCTCCAGCCCAGCCCATTGTGGAATGTTAGTATATAAGGCCGTGACATCCAATATACACATTATCCAATGTTATTTGTGTTTTATAATAAACATTGTTTCTGCAAAATTCGGGGACTAGTTATTGGCAACATTAGCAGCCTTTTGGTTCATGGTTGTTATGCTGCTTTTGGCACCATTTACTTTCTTCACAGTATAAAATATAATACAATCAATAAATATACTAATTAATTATTTTGACCATAATTAATTTTTGACCACACTTGACAATTTATTCTATTTGTCTAATATTATTTCTAAAAAAGTCATGTTCATTTAAAACCATGAATAAAAAATAACAACAATATGTGTAATTAAGTTAAGCCCCAATGTACCCTTTCATAAATTGTAATTATTTACATGTAACACTTAGAAAATACCACTTAAGGTTTGTCTGCCCTCAGTTTTAACAAGGGGTTGATGGACACTATTTTATTTAAACCACTGAGGTTGGAGGATTCTAGTTTAAACTCTAACCTCAACTCCCAGTCCCCTTCTCTTTTTTCCCACCTTTTCAAGTATTCCAAACTTATAATCACAAATGTCTTCACATTTAACTAAGCGCTTATAAAGTGTGTTGTTATTTTTGGTCTTAAGGTCATACATATGCTCATAAATAATTTTATGCAGGGCACGTTCAGTTTTCCCTACATAAAAACTTTTACAGGCTGTGTAAATAACCAAATATATTAGCCGTGTACTTTTAAAGTTACCTTTCTCTAATTTTATTCTGCTTTTAACACTATTTTCTAAAGAGATCTTCTCTTGATTTAACATGTGTACATTGTCTATAGCAACCACATTTATTGGTTCCGAATCTTGTGGGGACAAATCTTTCATTTTTATTATTGCATTCCATTAACTGTTTGAAATTAAGTGCCGTTTTTACACAAATGTTGGTTTCGATCCTAAAATGTCTAAAAATGAGGGACATATGGATACAATAATCCAGTTCTTAACAATATATTTAATCCTACTTGCACAATGCATTATATTCTAATATGAGAGCTCTATGGTAACTCATTTTAGAAAATATTGTATCACCAGTGCGACCACTCTCTTTGATGTTATTACAGTCAATACCAACCCCTAGAAGGGATTTCTATTTGTTTCCCCATTTTTTAAAATCAGATCAGTAAAATCTCTTACAAATTTAGGGGGATAACCTCTCTGTAAAAACATGCTTTCTAAATTTTTAAACTCTTCGCAGACATCTCTGTTTGACCTCATTCAGGCCACCTGAATATATTGCCCATTAACTAATTAACTAAAACCTTTTAGTGGAAACTATTGAAATGCAAATATGAGTTACTAAAGGTTGGTTTCCAATATATTCTGGAACTAAAAATTTTTTCTTCTTCATAATGCAAGTAGCTGAGTAATTGTTAACATTCCAAGTAAATTTCAAATAGATAATGGTGGTGTTTAAATAGTCCACAAACTCTTTAACACAGAGGTTTGGACCTTCCCATATTATAAATATATCATCCAGGTATCTCAAATACAGTTTGCAACATCACTGCCTTTTTGAAATATACTCAGTTCACGTGCTTGGGTACCTGATGAGATACTTATTTTGACAGAATAAATAGTTTATTTGCTGTATGGACTGCATTATCTCTGGTGTCTAGTGTTTCTCCCTAGCCTGATCACCATACAGTGCCATTAAGGTACAGTTGTATTCTCCTTAATAGTTAGTAGTCCCCCTCCCCAATCCCCGTACTGCTGAAGTTGCCATTATGGCACTTGGGTTTAGAGTAATCCCTAGTGGCTAGTGGTTCACCCCCCAATCATCTTATTACATTCAATACATGCATTTACTTACTATAAAGTATTATTGCTAATACAAAACAGAGCAAAACTGTTAAACAAGTATCACTTGAAAAGGAGGAATATTTTACTTTTTTTAGCTTTCACATGCTTTTCCCCAGAGGTTTGATTAAAGAACTTGATATCAAACATTAAACTGTTTAAACTTTTAACTGATTTTAATTAAATTATCTTTCTTATTTAAACCCTGTATTTTACAGTGGCTGTTTCTAAGTTCTTTAAAAGCATACTGCTGAAGCATTGGACCAATAAATTACTTTCATGAAGCCAGTTGTATTTTTTCCATGTGTGTGTGTGTGTGTGTGTGTGTGTGTGTGTGTGTGTGTATATATATATATATATATATATATATATGGATCTAGACCAACTGTCCGAATCCAACCCTACCAAACACCATTTAGCGAAACTGCTTTCACCATTTCGGTAAATGGAAGGTAAAACACACACACACACACACACACACACCCAAACAAAAAAACACACACACACCATGTTTACGCAGGGTGGCTTTGCCCCCTGCACCTCCCACACCCCCTACTTTTATATTCTCACTCCAAGATAGCACTACAGTGGGGAAGAGGGAATATTCCCTTATCCCCACTGTAGTCCGATCTCACCCACTACCACTTCCCCCTGATTCCCTGTACTTTTACGAAAGTTTTGCGAAAGCATTTTTTTCAATAAAAAGTGCTTTCGCGAAACTGTTACAGCTCTTTTCACTTTCAGTGAAACAGGCTTTCAATAGACTGTCTGAGTTCCATACCCATTTTTTTTCATGGTTTTGCACTCATAACTAGGCACTTGGATTCATAGACACCCCCTACTTCCAATATAACACGGATGATGTCTAGTATGCAGAAGCAGTGAATACCTGATACACAGGCAGGATGACAAGTCCTGTATTGATTGTACATTGCATCACAGCTGGAAGTGAATGGAGCGAGAAGTTAGTGCACTATCTGATCCCTTCTGTGGAGATTTGATAAAGGGGGTGTCCCTGAACTTTTGACTACATTCTTCATTTTGTTTTAAGGATGTGTGTAAGAGTATGCCATAGCAGACTCTAGAATGCCCGTGAACAGTGGTGGCAGCACAACCATCCATAGATGGCCACCACAGCATTGGCAGTCCTTGTTAAGCAGGAATCCATGTACAGATAAGCAGTATGAACTGCATTTCCAGATCTTTGATCTTTCAGCTCAAAAACTGCAAACAGGAAATACAGAACCTATAATTTTTAAATCTGAAAAAAATAATTTAATTTGGCCTCTGCTTTTTTCCTGAAGTGTGCACAAAAGGATTGCTTTCCTGGATGGAGCTCATGCTTGATGATCCACTTCCTGAAAAATTATGCAATTGCTGCTTGCTTCCTTAGCTACTGTCAGTGACAATTCCAGATAAGTCATTAGTTTTTCTGTATGCCATTTGTCTAACACATTTATTTGTATTTTCTTTTGCAATTTTATAGTTGCTTGTATATTTGATTTAACAATGTCCCATTGTTTAATTGTATGTATTTCATATATTTTATTGTTTAATTTTAAATGCCCATGAATGGCAGTTTATTGTTTTAAAGGTATGTGTATTAAGATACTGTAAACTCAACTGTTGGCTTCTACCATTTAAATAAATATTGTTCAGTCTATTGTTACTACAGTTTTTTTTTATAGCTGCTGGTTTATTTTAAGGGTAAACAGTAATTTTGTTTTTGATTTGCTAGTGTGATCTAGCTGGTAGCAGCATCAACATAAAGACAGAGGATTGGATAATGGTACTGGAAAGATGTCACTAACTCCTCATGAAAAGTATGTGTGTTTGTGTCTGTGTGCGCACCACTTCTATGCAGAAATAATTAAACAAGTTTCCAGTTGCTTTTGGCAAAACAGCACTGGAAGGCACTTGGCTGGGAAAAAGGTAAGCACAATCCTGAGCAGCCAATGAATATAATTCTTCTCTGCAGCTTGTCAGTGTAACGTTTATTTGGTGTGGGTATTTCCGGAGACAACACTGCATATTTACTCTAACTCTTAAGACGAGTCTTCCCATCCATATTAGGTTGGTGCCAGCAGTACACATTTAAAGACCATAGCTTTACATATGAATCAATGCCATTGGTACAATATTGTGAACTGAACTTATACGACCTGCAAAACAGTTTTGTCACTAAAAAGTGCGTGCACCCTTGGAAAATATACATTACACAATAGCTATTTTATTCATAAATCAATTAGTTAGGAAGAAAACAAAAATAAGCTCTGTGGAGTATGAAAAATGTCAGTGCCACAGCTGAGTACAGAATGAAAAATTGAAAAGAATCCACCCTGACAGTATAACCGATGATCAGATGATAGCCAACTTGAGTACAACTATGATTCAGCTCACTGAACCCAGAGACAGCATGGAAGCAGCTGGGAGTAAAGAACATTCAGCAGAGCAAGAGAACAGCCCAAATACCCCCAGGATGACCCCAGAAAGTAGCTGCAAAGCTATGCATGCCCTAAGCAAAATATCTGATGATGGTTACATAGACTATTTAAAGGTTAAAAACCGTTTATCTGCATGTTTTAAATTTATACCTGAATCATACTAGAAAATGTTTAGAGAACACAACAGAAAACTGGAAGACAATGTTAATGATGTCTTTCCAGAAATAAGCACTCACAGTCATAGATGGGTAACTGGATATCATGTTACTAGTTTTGAAATGTGGGGAGACATTATTCAGTACCTTACCTAGGGATGTGAGACTTTAGTTAACAGACTGGCTATATAGCACTTTAGACAGAATGGGCAGAAAGAGTCACATCCGTTTAGCTAATAGGAAATTATGCTGTTCTGATAGTCAGCCCCTCACCACACGCTATGACATAAAACCCAACTGGATGTAGAGTTATAACACCACTCCAAATTTCTGCCAACAGAAGATGAAATGGATATCACCAAATACCAGTGCAATGTGGGCAGCAATGCCATCCAGACCAAACATCACCAGAATTTTGTGTGCAGTGTGCAGTATCTGGTGCTTTTCACGATATATGCTACTGACGTGTTGACCAGCATATCTATGATTATCACAGCAGTGATGAGTTGCAGGAGTCTGAGGCTTCACAGAGGAAAGTTGCAATAAAATGTATCCAGTTTAATGACTGATGCCTTACATTTTCAGAAGACTGTGTACCTGTGGGTAACTTGATTAAAAAATTCAAGCCTTGTATGTTATATAGGTTGGTGATGCAAGAGTTCCCGCAACTGGTACTCCCTAAAAATGGTATGAATCTTTCATAGAATCTTGCTTCCTTTTTAAGAGCAGAAAAAGCCACTGCAGAGTAAGCAAAGATATTTAGCAAAAAAAAAAAAAAATGGTGCTGTTTTTGTTACTAAGTAAAGCAGTGAGACAGTTTTGATGCTGGGCACGGGAGCATCTGAAACTTATTTACATCTGTGTAGTGCACAGTCACCTGTTTTTAACATGCTCATATTCCAGCTGCAAAGTTCAAGCAAACCCAGATACATATTTTAATTTATATATATATATATATATATATATATATATATATATATATATAATTTTTTTTTCTGAGTTGATATATACAGAAATTGATGATGAGGGAGTCCTCACATCAGGGGATGGAAGAGGGCTTGCACCCTCAAAAAACATTGTTTTGTGACTTTTTTGCTGATCACAAGCAGAAAATTTTGTTTGAGATTAAGAATGAGTTACTGGGACTCCTTTTGTAGTTATATACAGTCAGCTGATAGCCAGCACTGTCCTGTTTGTGTTGGTGCCCTACTGGGTGTGCTGCAATGTTTCCTATCATTGACTTGGTTCACCTTGCTGCTATTTGTTGCACTTGTTTCTTGTCGGGTGAGATCACTGGAAAGTAAGTAGCACATTGTAGCTGTACAAGGTCTAAATCTTCACAACAGATTCTGTGGGTGAGGTAGAAAGCACTCATTCCAGTATATGCAAAAGGCTTGGAATTAAATGTTTTCCATGTAAAATGGGCATGGAGCATACCAAAAAACATAGGTCATTGTGAAACTTCAGTTGCTCTAGATGTGTATTTTTATATTGTTAGAGGGTAAATAATTCATTGATAAGATGGGTACTACATCAGGCATAAGTATTATTAAACCTGCTTTAGTTGAAATTGAGCACTACTAACCCTAGAATCCACTGCAATTTGGGCCATGAGAGGGACATCTTTCCTCGTGATAGTATATAGGGTTCACTGGACTGAGAAAAGGGGCAGAAGACAAATTTCAGCAGACTTTTTAATAAGTACAGACTCTGGTGAGCATGCATTGCATGCACCAGGCATGCAAACAGTTACATTGAGAAAGCAGCGTGAGAGACCTAGCCAGTGGCCACTCATCCATGAAAGGGTGGTGATGTAGCTACATCACGGAAAGAGTTGGATAATCAACAAACATGAATATGAGCCACATGCAGTGGTTCCACTGGAAGAGGATCATTAAAGGGAAAAGATGCTGGTAATTGCAAACCTAGGTCTGAGACACGGTTATTAAAAATTGTATAGATCTTCTATCAAGATAGGGGACTGGATAGCATAAATGAAAATGCATCTTAAATCCCAAAACTTCATTTCTAAAGGTGTTTCAAGAACAAAATTATCTCAGGTGTTATAAGGATGGGGAAATGTAGAAAAAAATGGTATTAAGCTAAAACAAATTTAATTGTTTTCAAAGGAGCAATGTGACAAACCAAGTAAGGCTTGCAATTGTTTTTCAATGATATGTAAGCAAGCTAGATTGAGCTGAGTTACACGTAATTACACTTTTCAAAAATAATGTGATTGTTATAAATTTTTGTACCATGTAAAATTCATAATGTGTATAGAATGTAGAAAAATACAAATTGTATTGAGAATGTGACTGCTTCCAGTGGAAATGAAGAAGAAATTTAAAAAAATTAAACTAAACCTGGCTTCCTAAATGTGCTCTCATTTTCAGCGGCTTTTAGTTTTTAGTTTTTGGACTGTACCACTTCCCAAAAGTTAAGAGATAGTAAAAAAAGAAAAACATCATCAACATTTAGACTACCTAAGAAATATTGAACCTGGGGCTCATAAAGCAGAGAAAGCAAGTGTAAGTTTAATTTCTGCTTCACTTCTGAAGAGTGAATAAGTGGAATGCATTTATAGTACAGACCATATGCTGGAAGAACCTAAGGGTTGATCAGTACATCTTTTTAAACATCTCTCAGAAACATTATGACTCCAAAGAGCACAGAATGTTTAGGCCAGTCTAACTAGTATGCATTGTATAAAACATTATAAATCATACTTATGTGATGTGAATGCACCAAGAAAAATTATTCTTTATAAGGTTATAAGAGACAGAAGTTGGAAAAAAGTGTGCCCCTTTTTGAAGTGCATAAGGGCAATAATTTAAAGGTTGAGTACATTTTTAAATGATAGGTAGTTGATGGGGGCAAGATGTTTGAGTAAAAATGTACATTTCTGGCTACACCATTAGAAGAACCATTATCAGTGAAAGTGTGCATTTGCTATTTGAACTTGTCAAAGGTTGACAGAAAATTCGGTATGTCTTTAGCTATCGTCAGTGAGAGGTCCACACAAGGTTTTAGAATTTCCTTGTATGACATTTATTTGTTAAACACATTTACTTGCTTTCTTTGTGTACACTTATAGCTGCTTGTATATTTGATTCTACAGAGTCCATTGTTTAATTGTATTTATTTCAAGTAAAGAGCTTTATTATTCAATGTGAAATGACTGTGGGTGGTAGTATTTATTAGTGTGTGTTAAAATGCCATAAACTCAACCGTTGGCATCCACATTCCAAAATATTAGTTATAAAATTATTTCTACCATGTCAGTATTTAATAGTTGGTTTATTTTAGGGTGAATAGTAACTGTCTTCTTGCTGTGATCGTACTGGCAGCATCATTACTGTAAAAAAATAGGGAGGGGATGTTGATACTAGAGAGATATCACTAACCCCTGTAATCCCCAAGCTTCATTTCTACTGTGTGTGTGTGTGTGTGTGTGTGTGTGTGTGTGTGTGTGTGTGTGTGTGTGTGTGTGTGTGTGTGTGTGTGTGTGTACTTCTGTTGCAGAAATAATCTTGGACAAGTTTTTGTTACTTTTGGTAAAAACAGCACTTGAAGACACTGAGTTGCTAGCAAGGTAGGTGGGAAGGTAATGATTATTGCTGTGCTCTGTATTTGGTCAATGTAAAGCTTATTTTGGTGTGGCTATTAGCCAAGGCAGCAGTATATATGTACTATACACTCTTAAGGACAATTTCCCCCTTACATATTACATTGGTGTCAGCAGTGTGGATTTAAAGGTTGTGCTGGGGGAGTCAGAATTTTTTTTACTATTGAAGAGTGTTTCAGATAAACCATGTTTATGAAACTGATTTGATGAACCCTAACTCACTGGACATTGTTTAGATAGTTTGGTGTGGGACACTCCTTTTGTGATGCATAGATGGTCACTTGACTCTACAGAGTGAAAATTAGGGCTTAAGGTTTCCTGTTAAGTTTATGTTTTTTAAACCTCTAATATGCTGCCTCTTTTTTCCTGCATGCTAATTCTGCAATATTTGTAATCCTACTTTCATAAACATACTTGCAAATGTGAAAATCTGTATACCTCTGAAAAAGAGATAAATTGTCCTACTGGCATTGTTGTTCTATGCAAAATGATTACATTAATTATTTGCTCAAGCACTGTGGACTGAAGCTAAACATTACACTACATAAATACAGGTTTAAAAAATAAAAAAAAAATAACCATTTTAAATTGCAAAACATCACTGTCTACAAGGTGCGGCACTTTGAAATACAAGCTTAGATCTAAATATCATCAGGTTTATACTCAAAAAGTAAAATCTAACGTGATAATATAATACACATTTGAACCTCTCAATGGTCATTTAAAGTCAATCGAGATCAAAGGTCCACAGTACACAGTTTGTATATCATTGGAAGAACTGGACAGGGTGACTGATAGCTGTAGGATATTCAGTAAACATGAATTTTGATTTCTTATTGAAAACTGTTGATTGGTGTACCTTATAGCAATATCTGTTTTAGTATGTCACACTCAAGGCTTGATTATACCCATCACTGTCCCAGCTTTTACCCCACTCTGTGCAAGTCCTTCAGGGACTCATCAAACCAAAAATGCCCTGGCCAGGCAAACACAAGCATGTGTTACTTCACATAGCTTGGGGCAAGGGTTAGTCTTCACATTATTTTACTCACCTGAGTACTTGTGTAATTGGGTCAGGACTAGTGCACTTTACTCTCAACATGGTCAAGTTGCCTGCACCTTCCACACTTCCCGTCACTTTGCAGTCTTATGCAGTAGGGTTCGTGAAGCCATCAAAGAGATGGGAAGTGTGGAATCTGCAGTGATGCATTCTTGCAGAGTTCAGTCAAAAGCATGACTTCAAATGTTACATTTGATATTTTTGAACACTATGCTAACTCATTTCCTGGACTTTATAATTTAATTCATGACTTTCTCAGTCTCACTGAAAATTACTTAAGAAATTAAGTTACTTAAAAATATCATACTAAAAGGTTCAAAAGATGACAGGAGGCAATTTCCATTACCACTACAAGACCATTATCCTTATCAGACTAAAACTCATGAGTCACAAGGACTGATGGCCAAATCCAGTAGAAGGCTTATGCCAACTCAGCTATATAACCAAATGTTGGAGTGAATTCCTGAAGTGGACTTGGGTATTAAGTGTCAAAAAAGTGCACATGGTGTAATTTTCTGCCATGGCATATGTATATATCATAATTTTCTTGGGTGGCAAAAGCCAGGGTACCGTTTGGCTAGGCTTATATAGGCCCTAGGGCCAATAGCCTAGTACCTACCTATGAACCTATATAGAAACTTATGGTAACCAAAAAAACTATCAAGTTGTAACATTTCACAAGAGCACTACAAAAAAAACTATATGATGCCTCATGAAATTCTTGACAGAACATGGAGTAAACTAGTTTCTAATTTATTTCAGTTTAAGGGCTCCAAGTATGTCATTTCTTCTGAATGCTACTCGAAGTGCCTGTGTTTATCAAATTTATAGATACTACTTAACAAAATCTCATCACATTTAAAAAAATCTACTTTGCATGACATTGTATGTTTGACATACAGAGGCATAGCAAGAATAGGGCAAAGGGGGGATAGCCACCTCAGGCATAAGCTTTCAGCAGGGTTCAACCAGCAGATAACTATCAGATGGAAGGCAGTAGCAGCATTCAGCAATTAACACTAATATTGCATTCACAATTATGGTGACACACTTGCTATACTTCTAGCAAGTAGCTTGATATAGTCTACAAAGAAGCTTTTTTTCAGCTTGGAATAGAAGACTTTTTTTGGTCTTCAATTTACTGTTCAGTAGAGTGCCAGATCAAGGAGCAGCACAAGGCACCACAACACCTAGCTATGGCTGTGCATAGTCACCTCACAGGTTGCCAATAATTTTGTGCATCTTACAACAGTGGTAATTTTAATATACTGATTCTTTACCAACAGTATCTAAAGTTATCTGAATAGTAAAAAAAAAAAAAAAAAAAAACAAACTTGTGCTATACAGAAACATTCTACCACAACCCACAAGATGTTCACTTTCACATCTGACATCTTCTGTTCTTCTTCTACCAGAGAAAATATCAAATGTGCAACCCATCTCTCAGAAGACTCAACAAAAACTGATGTTCTACTCAATCAATACATTGCCTATGCTAGGTGAGACCAACAAAGATTGTTAAAATCCAATATCCAATTGACAAATACTTTGAGCAACAATAAATTGTTGCTGTTGGTCATGCAAAAGCACCAAGGTCTTATAATGGAATGATTAAAGAAAGTGTAATGTGATATAATAGGAAACTTTTGTTGAAGGCTGGACTAGTATCATCTCACTATGCTGTAGTCACTGAGAAACTGCCAACAAGGGACAGTTTGAGCCATGGAGTGTTGCAATAAACTAACTCAGAGATTGCTTCAGGCAGTACATCTCACACTTATCCAGATTGTGTAACTGCACCAGCCCGTTCCTCAGTTTTGGGTCTTGAATGACTTTAATATTGAACCTGATACTGACCAACTATTGAATGTAACCAAACAATCTTCTTGAGATCATCATCAAATAGTGACTCTAAAATTACCAGATTTAGTAGATTAAATAAAAAGCCATCCAAATGGAATTATTTTACCTGCTATAAAAGAAAAACGTGAGTAAATGGTGCTGATTATGCCAAAGTCTAAAATGTATGTCTTTTTTAAAATATGCTTTTTCCCCAGCATGCCTGCTATGCCTGCTAACCATCAAACTTTCCTAACATAGGTCTCAAGCCCACTCATTCTCAATGTAGGGAGTTTTCCTTGCACTGAAGGAAAACCAGCTCAAGGGGAGGCATAATCCTCCAGGCAGCCATAAAAGGGGCTTTTGACCTGCCTGCACCCTTTCCTCTATCTGCTGACAGATGAGAGGACCTTCATCCCAATGTCCTATAGCATTAGCGTGAGTTAATCTGTAAATGCGCACAGGCACAATTAGGACACCAAAACAGACCCAGAATGGTAGTAAATCAGCATAATTTAGTAAGAGTTGGAAAAAAAAATGGACTGTGATGTAAGATGATAAAAGCGGGTTAAGCTAAATGTTATATCAACTACATTAAGTAGTAGCCAAGGACCTTTTGTGAATTAAAATCTGAAAGACTGCTTAAACTCTATTTTCAGGCTAAGCACTAAAAATATCCATTTTAATAAGATCCAGTACTTAGCAAGGAGACAGCCTAACATACCTTCACATTCAAATGGTTGATAGTGACCTGCGGTATTATCCTCACAGTGAAAAAAAATCCATCAGCAAATCGTCCAGCTATACTTTTTAATTGATTCTAATGGGAATGTTCCAGCTAACACCATACTTCTACAAAAATCTGTATATAGAGCTGTTCTGCTCATCACAGTCTTGTCACACATTCACAAACTCTAATGTGCATATGACATACCAGTCAGGTTTGTGGCACACTGCAGAGTGAGAAATCACCACCATAATACCCTATCACTGTTAAAATGGGCAGAACTAAAGAAATACAAGCCACAGAGCCTTCACTTTAACCAAACAATACTTTGCGCCCATCAGTGTCCAGCTATACCAAACTGTACTGGTATAAACCAACCAGGAATCTTTGATTCAGTGCTGTTGGTCTTTCACTAGAAAAATAATCCACATGTTTAAAGAATGTTCTTGCACTACCTACCTAGCCTAATGAACAACCTCCCAGAGTATATGGGATTATAGCCATCCCATGGCAGATTTAAAACATTTCTGAAACAATATCTTACTTCTACATAGGCATGTCGGTGCTTGTTCAATCACTCCAAAAAACTGTAGTACCATACCTGCTTGCAGAGACAAAATAAAAGAACAATCTAGTATAGTTCCAGTCCACAGAAATAACCTGCCATTATGGGCATGGTCAGGCATATGTCATGCATACAACAGCAAGGACTTTTTCTTTAAATGTGCTAGAATACAGATTAAAATTGACTTATTTGTCATAAGTATTGTTAAATATTTTGTTAAATGGCTTTCTTAGAGCATCTGGTTGGTTCATTTCTTTCTCCTCTTGGGAATAGGAACAATGTCCGCAAACATGCACTTAGGATTGGGAATCACACTTCTAGTACAGGAGAGCTATATTCTGGTGTATAATTCCAAGAGTCCTGACAATGACCCATATCTGTGCTCTCTCATTATTTACACCAGTAGTTACCCATCTGCCCACTGTCTGTCTATACTGCCAAATTATCCCTCCTCCTCCCCTCCCCCTCCTCACTCTAACACCTTGTCACAATCTGTCCAAAAAAACCCTCTTGAATCCATAACTTTTACTGTATCTACCTGGTACCTACTTTGTTTATAATTTACACCATTTTCTTGGCTTCCTTTCTGTCTCTTCGACTTAACTACAAGTCTCTTCCTCAGTGTTGTCTCTTCATTCATATAATTATACTAACAACTTTCCATCTAACGACCACCACCAGTACTATTAGCCAACAGGGTGCTGGCGGAAATTGGGCTACTGTTGGCCGAAGGAGAAGAGGAGGGGGAAGGCATGCCCGAAGGCAGGAAGAGAGGAGGAAGGTTAGTAGTGTAGTAGTGAGGGTAGGAACTCTGAATGTTGGCAGTATGACTGGTATAGGGAGAGAGCTAGCTGATATGATGGAGAGAAGGAAGGTTGATATACTGTGCGTGCAAGAGACCAGATGGAAGGGAAGTAAGGCCAGGTGTATAGGAGGCGGGTTCAAATTGTTCTATCATGGTGTGGATGGCAGGAGAAATGGGGTAGGGGTTATCCTAAAGGAACAGTATGCCAAGAGTGTTTTGGAAGTGAAGAGAATGTCTGATAGAGTGATGTTTATAAAGCTTGAAATTGATGGTGTAATGATGAATGTTGTTAGTGCATATGCTCCACAAGTTGGGTGTGCGATATATGAGAAAGAAACATTTTGGAGTGAGTTGGATGAAGTGGTGGTGAGTGTAACCAAGGGTGAGAGACTAGTGATTGGAGCAGACTTAAATGGGCATGTTGGTAAAGTGAACAGAGGGGATATGTAAGTGATGGGTAGGTATGGTGTTAAGGAGAGGAATGCAGAAGGTCAGATGATTGTGGATTTTGTGAAAAGGATGGACATGGCTGTGGTGAATACGTATTTAAGAAGAGGGAGGAGCATAGGGTGACATACAAGAGTGGAGGAAGGTGCACACAGGTGGATTATATCCTATGTAGGAGGGCCAGTCTGAAGGAAATTGGAGACTGTAAAGTGGTGACAGGGGAAAGTGTAGTTAAGCAGCATAGAATGGTGGTCTGTAGGAAGACGTTGGTGATCAAGAGGAGGAGTGTGAAAGCAGTGCCAAGGATTAAATGGTGGAAGTTAAAAAAGGGTGATTGTGAGGTGAAGTTCAGGGAAGAGTTAAGACAGGCACTGGGAGGCAGTGAAGAGTTACCGAATAGCTAGGTAACTACAGAGCTAGTAAGGGACACTGCTAGAAAGGTGCTTGGTGTGACATCTGGACAGAGGATGGAGGACAAGGAGACCTGATGGTGGAATGAGGAAGTACAGGAGAGTATACAGAGGAAGAGGCTGGCGAAGAAGTGGGATTGTCAAAGAGATGAAGAAAGTAGACATGAGTATAAGGAGATGAGGCGCATGGCAAAGAGAGAGGTGGCGAAGGCTAAGGATAAGGCATATGGAGAGTTGTATGAGAGATTGGACACTAAAGAGGGAGAAAATGACCTGTACTGACTGGCTAGACAGAGGGACAGAGCTGGGAAAAATGTGCAGCAGGTAAAGGTGATAAAGGATAGTGAGGGAAACATACTCACAAGTGAGGAGAGTGTGTTGAGTAGATGGAAAGAGTACTTTGAAGAGCTGATGAATGAAGAGAATGAGAGAGAGAGAGAGAGAGAGAGAGAAAAGGTTGGATGATGTGGGGATAGTGAATCAGGAAGTGAAACACATTAACAAGGAGGAAGTAAGGACAGCTATGACGAGGATGAAGAATGGAAAGGCTGTTGGCCCAGATGACATACCAGTGGAAGCATGGAGGTGCTTAGGAGAAATGGCAGTGGAATTTTTAACCAGATTGTTTAATGAAATTTTGAAAAGTCGGAGGATGCCTGAGGAGTGGAGAAAAAGTGTTTTGGTACCTATCTTTAAGAATAAGGATGATGTGCAGAGCTGCATTAACTACAGAGGGATAAAACTGATCAGTCACAGCTTGAAGTTATGGGAAAGAGTAGTGGAAGCTAGGTTAAGAAGGGAAGTGATGATTAGTGATCAGCAGTATGGCTTCATGCCAGGAAAGAGCACTACAGATGCAATGTTTGCTCTGAGAGTATTGTTGGAGAAATACAGAGAAGGTCAGAAGGAGTTGCATTGTGTCTTTGTGGACTTAGAGAAAGCATATGACAGGGTGCCTAGAAAGGAGTTGTGGTATTGTATGAGGAAGTCGGGAGTGGCAGACAAGTATGTAAGAGTGGTACAGGATATGTACGAGGGTAGTGTGACATTGGTGAGGACTGCGGTGGGAGTGACAGATACGTTTAAGGTGGAGGTGGGATTACATCAAGGATCAGTTCTGAGCCCTTTCTTATTTGCAGTGGTGATGGACAGGTTGACAGATGAGATCAGACAGGAGGCCCCGTGGACTAAGACGTTTGCAGATGACATTGTGATACGTAGTGAGAGTAGGGACCAGGTTGAGGAGACCCTGGAGAGGTGGAGATATGCTTTAGAGAGGAGAGGAATGAAGGTCAGCAGGGCTAAAAAAGAATATATGAGTGTGAATGAGAGGGAGGGTAGAGGAATGATGAGGATGCAGGGAGTAGAGTTGGTTGGATGAGTTTAAGTTTTTGGGCTCAACAGTTCAGAGTAATGGTGAGTGTGGAAGAGAGGTGAAAAAGAGAGTACAGGCAGGGAGGAATGGGTGGAGAAGAGTGTCAGGAGTGATTTGTGACAGACGGGTACCAGTAAGAGTGAAAGGGAAGGTCTATAAGAGGGTAGTGAGACCAGCTATGTTATACAGATTGGAGACGGTGGCATTGACAAAAAGGCAGGAGTCAGAGCTGGATGTGGCAGAATTAAAGATTTTAAGATTTGCACTGGGTGTGACTAGGATGGACAGGATTAGGAATCAGTATATTAGAGGGTCAGCTCAGGTTGGACAATTTGGAGACAAAGCAAGAGAGGTGAGATTGCGTTGGTTTGGGCATGTGCTGAGGAGGGATGCTGGGTATATTGGGAAAAGGATGCTAAGGATGGAGCTGCCAGGTAAGAGGAAAAGAGGAAGGCCTAATATAAGGTTTATGGATGTGGTGAGAGAGGACATGCAGGCGGTTGGTGTGAAAGAGCATGATGCAGAGGACAGGAAGAAATGGAAACAGATGATCCGCTGTAGTGACCCCTAACGGGAACAGCTATACTAATCCTTAAGTTTATCCACAAGATTTTTGCTGTTTTTGTGCTACACAATGCCTCCAATAAAATGATTCACACAACTGTAAGATGAATAAAATCATTAATCTCGTTATAATTTGTGGAAGTTTTTTTTCTTCAAGGTACACTGAGTAGACATGTAGTGATGACAGAATAGCTAATGATTCTTGTCTGTATGTGGTACGAGTGTTGTTCGTGCTCATGTTTTAATGAAATCTTTGGCTATGTCACTGTACTAGAGACTGTAGAGTCATGTGACCAGCCAGTATATCATCCTTGAATGTGAAACATGTTCACCAGATACGCAATGTTCTTCATAGGTTCATAGGTAATTACTAGGCTAATGGCACAAGAGCCTTTACAAGCCTAGCCAATAATACCCAGGATATGACAGTATTATATCTTAAATCTGCACATATGGGATGTGGTAGTATCAAGGTTGTGGTTCTTTGGGTGTTGGAGCCCTGAGTCCTTTTACAGACTGCCTCTGGCCATAAGGGGCATAGTTAGTACCCCAGAAGTGAATTTACAGTTCCCTATCTATTTAAACAAATTATTTTTGAAGAGAGTGAGGGACGCGCTTTGTTTTATGAAGATGGAAAGTGTATTCCTTAGGCAAGGCAACCTTTGGAATATGAATCTGTTTCACCAGCAAGTTCTGTAAGAGTCAGAAATAAGGTTCAGGTCCATGGAATACATTACCCTTGTAAACTTTTTCTTGTGAATATGTTACATTTTAATCAGAGCTTGATCAGAGAATGCCTTGTAGGTCAGGCATAAGTTCCCTCTCAGTAAATGAAGTGATAGGGCCTGTAGTCGGTCTGCATAAGACACATATCTCTCTCTTTGAATTTGTTTAGTGAGAAACCTCTGAGGTTGCTCCAGTTGGTGTAAGTGCTTGGTTAGGTACATGCAAAAGAGAGCATTGTACTCGATTATGGGCCTGATGAGGGCCACATACAATGGCACTATGACTTCTTTTGATCTTGATGCCATGCCTTTACTTATAAGTTGAGCCACACAGAAAGTTTTCCTCACCACTGTAGCTACCTGGTGGTCAAAGTTTAGGTTACTATCTGTGTTCCTAGGTCCCTCATCACTGGGTCTACCTTTAGGGGTGTGCTATCAGTATTATACTTTGCAGGGATTTCTGGTTTACCAAATGGTATGATTATGCATTTTTCACCATTTAGTCTCAGACCGTGGTTTTGGCACCAGTTGCTTGTCATTTTTAGGCCTGTTTGTAGACTGTCAACATCATTTGGGGATTCAATGATTGCTCCCAGATTACAGTTGTCGAAAAACTTGATGAGCCAGAGGTCCCCAACATTGCCCTTCACTTCAGGGAAGTATATACCAAACAGGAGGGGGTCCCAACACTGAGCCCTGTGGGACACAGCTAGTAACAGGTTATCTTATGTGAAGTGGATTCACCTATCTGGACAACATATGCCCTGTAAGTGAGCCAGTTGGCTATCCATCTGATGATGTAGGGGGGTTATGCCTAACTCAGTGAGTTTATCTATTATCCCTAAGTGGGGGACTGTGTCAAAAGCTTTGACCAGGTCTAGATAAGCATTCTGTACCATTGTACCCTTATCAGTGGTCCTGGTGACTTTATGAAAGAAGTCCACCAGATTGAGCAAGCAAGATCTCCCTTTGACAAAGCCAAATTGGGTCTGGTCCAGTTTTTGATGGGTTCCTATGCTATTATTGATCAAGTCCATGATACTTCTCTCCATGGCCTTGCAGAAAAGACTGGTCAAGCTTATGGGACTGTAGTTCCCTGGGTCAGTTGATGGGTTCCCCTTGTGCAGAGGGACGACTATTGCAGTCCTCCATTCTTCTGGGACAAAGCCCATTCAGAGGCTGTGGTTAAACAGGATTTCTAGTGATCCTGATAGATTATGTTTTAAGCTATTTAATAAGCATCCAAGAACACTGTCAGGGCCCATGGAGACTATGGCTTTGGCTTTAGAAAATGCAGTAAGGACCTTTTCCCTCATAATGACTGGTAGGGGGATGGTTGCAGGTATTTCTTTGGCTGTGGTAGGAGGTGGTGGGAAGAAGTTTGAACTGAACTTGTTGATCAGCAGGTTTGCTATAGTTTCAGTCTAGGTGTAAAATGTTAAAATGAAGTAAAGACAGAGACTGCCAAAGTAGTGAGCAGAAGTCCACTACCAACTAATACACCGCAAATGAAAAAACACTGTAGAGGTGACCCAAAACCAACCAGCTAGCAGGAATAGTAAAAAATATTTTATTGAAGACATTTGTGGTGTATTAGGTGTAGGTGTTGCCATTCATGATTAACTTAGCACATTGCTAAGCATTTCCCCTGAGGTTACAAACATAATTAAAAATCCTTATTGTTATCTTTCACCTGGGAGGCTATTTTTGCCTCACAGTTTGACATAGCAGATGTGACCAGCTCTCTAATTTGTTTTTTTAGACTGGTGAATGTCTTTTTGCACTGATTTGTCTGTCCCTTTATGGCTTTGGAGAGGATTTTTTTTTCTTTTGTTGAGCAGCCTATTTATGCCAGGAATCCACCAGGGTGGTTTATTTTTGCCAGTAATCATGGGTTTGACTCAGGCAGGTACTGCCTCCTCTGTGAAGCTATGAATGTGGTTGTAGAATGCTTTTGTGTACAGCTCAGAGTAGGCCTCATTGTCATCTGAGTTTGGAGGGGCTTGGAAGTTTAATAAGTGGTCACTTTGTTTGAGGTAATTGGCCTTAGCAAAGTTCTTAACAGGTTTGGAGTTTGATGGGGGTTCTAGGTTAGTTCTAAAGGAGATCATTTTATGGTCAGATCTGTGTCTTTTTGCACTGGTCTGTCTGTTCCTTCTTGGCTTTGGGGAGGATTTTTTTCCTTTTGTTGAACAGCCTGTTTATGCTAGGGGTCCACCAGGGTGGAAGTTTAATAAGAGGTAATTTGTTTTAGGAAAGATCTTAACAGGTTTCAGAATCTCACTTTTTTTTATTTAACATTGTTATTTACCAGCTTAGCCCTTCTGGTCAGTGCCCATTTACAGTGGGAACCTTGTAAGACAAACTCCAGAAGCAACATGCATCAATTTTAATTAACCTACAGGGCATAGTAATACATTCAGACAAACAATAAAACATATACATAGCACAAAGATCATGCAAAACCCAACCCAATAGAGGCAAAAACTGAAAATCATTTTGGACTAAGTAGCTGTTTATCTTTTCCAACTATTAATAAATGGTACCTGGTCACTTGTGCCATAAGGGTTTGAATCAATGTATTTTCACAAAATTACTTAATTTTCAACATATTTACTTTACTAAGGACTATGGCCTAATAAAGACAGTGGCTTTAGAGACATCTACTGCAAATATGTGGCTGCAATGGAAGGAAATATTTCTTGCTAAAAAAGTAGTCTTATAATATATGCAGAGAGTGTATTTTAATATACTTCCTGTATTTGGTCCCAGGAACATCTGCAGTATTTCATCAGTGACTGAGATTCAGTAAACCACTTTGTAATGGTCCTGCTGACGGAGCTGGATGACAGTCACACTCTGATGCTTGTGGTAAACAAACTTGTGTTCAACAGCAGAGACACTCTACTTCTCTGAAATGTCCAGGATGTTGTGCAACCCATGTCATTACTCATGTGTCTTCTGAACCTCACAAGCAGGCCTTTTGATCCATATAAGGATCTGTGCTCTAAAAAATGTAGTGAAAAACAAACCAAATAGGAAATATGCGATGCAGTCGTTCAGTAATGAGAGAGGGTTGTAAAAATTTCAGAAGAATAAGTGGAGTTTCAGAATTTCTCCATCCATTTAATTTTCTATAATTGTACTATTTCAGAAGCATTGTTATTCATTGGATTCAAGTGACCATCAAAGTAAGATTGAATAGTAAAATTTTGTGGTCCCTGACCTTGATGGGCAGGGTCCTCCAACTCACTAAATAACCTGTTCATTCATAGTGGAATACAATCAAAATTTGTCCAGTATCACTTCTGTGACATGTACTGATAAATGCAGCAACCCATTTTAGGCTTGCAAAAGGCCTGATGGAATTTTTTCATGCAGAGATATAACTGCCAAATTATAATTTGACCAGTGGTTCTGTATCACGATTATGAAAATCAACATTGCTAATTCCACATGTGAACGGAACCTGAAAGTTTGCACTGAAACGCAAATGCTAATTTCCTGTGAAGGGTGGCAAGCCCTCCCTACACACAAACCTTATTTAATATAATCAACTCTGAGACTGCTGCAGCTCAGAGAAAGGGGAATTTTCAATGCAGTGTCCTCCTTCAAACAAACTTGATTTTCACACTCACCAACCACTGCAAAATTATTATCTGTCACAACCAATGTATACTACTATCAGTAGTCTAAGACTGGTCCCTTGGCTGAAAATCCTCCTTAACTTAGTTGACTTTCCGGGGTTTTCAGTTCTCCCCACACTACTAGAACGATAATATCCTTATCCTGTATAATCTGCCAATCAGTCCATAGTCTGCGACTGCTAAACAAGCTGCCAAGCCACTCTCTACAAAATATGAATTAACTTGGTAATAAAGTGTGACTAACTGGTACAGTGACACAAATGCAGTCTGCAGCTGGGAACATCACATTAGCAGGATTGTGTAAAAGTGCACTTATAAATGACCCGCACTAATCATGGCCAACAAGCATGCAGACTCTATGTGTATGGAAACTCCTTTCATTACTGCAACAGGCAACATTCCTTGATACCCTCCCAGCCTTGTCATTCTAATAGTTGTGGTTTAAGCTGTAGCTAGTTGCATGGAAAACATCCTTATCATTATTGTACTTATTGCAGGCCATGGCACTTTCTAGTTTGGCCAATGCACTAATGACCATGTAGTGATACGTCTCACTATGACGCCTGCATGTGCTCAATTTCCTTCTTACCAATATCACAGCTAAATGGACGTTGATCAGATAGACCACACCTAGAACAAGTCTGGAAATACCTTCTAGCTGATAGCCTGAATATGTACTTCATGACTGACTGGACATATGCAGTCTCACAATGGAGTGGGACCTCATACTGAGCTTTTTTACAATATTTTTTGTCTCCCCCTTTACCCCATACTTACCTCCAGTCCATGGAGTTGCTAGAATGTTACTGACTTATTTCCTTCTAAGTCTGAAGGCTGAATAGTAGGCCCACAGGCTCTCACATTGCAGAGTCAAGCTGCTTTGTCTATTCCTTATACATTATTCTTCACTCCCTTGAGTCCCTGAAGTGTACTGATGATACTTTTGCTTTTGTGTTCCCCACTGTGGACATCTGTCTGAATCTTCTCCATTCCCCACCAGCCTGCATCACTTTGAGTGGGAGGGGCAGCCAGGCAATGAAAAACTCGCACTAATGTCCTGAGAGAGAACTGCTGACCAGCTGCTGAAGTCCTCCCCTCCATTCTTCCCTGGCAGCTGTACAACATTCATACTATTAAAACAATCTCATTTAAAGGCACCACAGATGGAGCTCTCCCTTTGCATTGTAACAAACTCACAGCCAGTAGCAGGGAGTCTAGGTCTTACATAGTTTCCCAGACAGAACTGAATTAAGCTGATAGTGATATGCTTAGTACAGGGGTGTCACCTGTGAAAGAAAAGTCTGAGCAGATAGCAAGTAAAGGATTTTTTTTATTTAATGTAAAAAACATCAGCAACCACCTATTATGATATAGACAATAAACTAAACTAAAATAAAAATGAAAAGAAACTCTTCAGACTCAACCACATTTAAAAAAATGGAAATGTTTTGGGGAATTTTTTCTTCAGTTCACTATTTACAACACCTACCTTATATGCATGCAATAAGTATTTAACTGCAGGAGTTTTAACATCAAGAGGAGGACAGATTATGCTCAATCTAAAATTTAAACCTGGGAATTTATTAACTTCTAGTCTGCAGTGGGATGTAGCCTGTAAGTTGGGTAAAACAGAGACATTGTCAGCGATGCTTACACTTTAATATCTGTAAACACTCAAATGTAAAGCTATATTTAGCTGACAATGTACTACCACCCTTTATGTGAAACACCAACACAGTTGCTGTAGCCCATTTTACTGACTCTTAGGTGATCAAATTAAGTAACTAACAATATGTTTGATGAAGATAAGCCATAAACAATTTTGTGAAAACTTGTTAGAGTATCCCATGGTTATATGACTTCAGGGCAAGTTATGTTAAGTAAGGGGTTGTAAGAAGTGAAGTCCTCTGCATGAAAGACATGTGATGATTGCTCCCCCCCCCCCCCACATACACACACACACCCACACACCACCCAGACCTTTAATTTTGTATTCTTTTTATACCTCAGTGAAATGGTCTGTTACTTCTTTTACTTAATCTGGTGTTGATTAAATCTACCATATCTGTTTAGGTGTCATCAGCTTAAATTGTCTCTTAATTTTTCCAGCCTAGGAACTTTCACATTATACTCAGCTTAATAATCTATGCTAGATATGGTACATTTACAAAGGTCACATAAATACTGTTTTTCTTTTCGTTTTTTTTTTTTTTCAAAGCTAAACATTTGCCACAGTCTTGGAAAAAGCTGCTGATATTCTCTTTCCTTCTTTCATTTAAACCTTTGGCTGACCTTCTTCAGTATGAGGATAAATTCAGCTCCAACTTTACTCCTCTCTCTCCTTCAACCTTCCCTCGGGAACTATCATCAAATATAACTCCCCCTACTATCTCTAGAAAACAGGTCCTTTATGCTAGCTCTAAGACCAAGAACACTGCAATGGGCCCAGACATTATCCCAGGATGTCTTGTAAATAGCATGAAACATGACCTATCAGGGCCTCTGGAATTACTATTTCACAGTAGGCTCCAAACAGGCTTCGTGCCTCATGAATGGAGAAAGGCAACAGTCATCCCTCTGCACAAAGGTGGGCCATCTACAGACCCTGGAAACTACAGACCCATAAGTCTCACTAGTCTTACATGTAAAGCCATGGAAAGAATTATCATGGAGATGATCAAGAGAGATATAGTAAACCTCCAGACATTTGACCCAACCCAGTTTGATTTTGTCAAGGGCAGATCATGCCTACTCAACCTGGTGGACTTCTTTCAGAAGGTCACCAAAGAAATGGGTGAGGGCAAAATCATTCACACTGCCTACCTTGACATGGCCAAGGCATTTGACACAATACCCCACTTGGGCATTGTTGACAAACTCAAGAGGTTAGGTACAAACCCATATGTCACCCAGTGGATAGCCAACTGGCTCACAGACAGGACCCAAGAACTTAGAATTGGGGAGTCCACCTCTACAAAGAGGCCAGTCACAAGTGGAGTCTGTCAGGGATCAGTCCTTGGACCACTCCTTTTTGCATTTACTTCTCAGAAGTCAAGGCCAATGTCAGTGGTC
>NC_056737.1:8417555-8422555 GCF_019279795.1 Protopterus annectens
GAGTCTTTATGATTGCAATTCTGCAATCTCAGAGTTAGTAGATATAAATAGCACTTTGGGGCATGGAGGGCAGTGAGGCTTTATGATTGGACTTGTGCAATCTCAGAGTTAGTAGATATAAATAGCACTGTGGGGGGTCATGGAGGGCAGTGAGGCTTTATGATTGGAATTGTGCAATCTCACAGTTAGTAGATATAAATAGCACTGTGGGGGGCCATGGAGGGCAGTGAGGCTTTATGACTGGAACTGTGCAATCTCAGAGTTAGTAGATATAAATAGCACTGTGGGGGCATGGAGGACAGTGAGGCTTTATGATTGGACTTGTGCAATCTCAGAGTTAGTAAATATAAATAGCACTGTGGGGGGGCATGGAGGGCAGTGAGGCTTTATGATTGGAATTGTGCAATCTCAGAGTTGTAGATATAAATAGCACTGTGGGGGGTCATGGAGGGCAGTGAAGCTTTATGACTGGAATTGTGCAATCTCAGAGTTAGTAGATATAAATAGCACTGTGGGAGAGCATGGAGGCTTTATGATTGGAATTGTACAATCTCAGAGTTAATAGATATAAATAGCACTGTGGGGGGGGGGGGGCATGGAGGGCAGTGAGGCTTTATGATTGGAATTGTGCAATCCCAGAGTTAGTAGCTATAAATAGCGCTGTGGGAGGCCATGGAGAGCAGTGAGGCTTTATGACTGGAACTGTGCAATCTCAGAGTTAGTAGATATAAATAGCACCGTGGGGGGCATGGAGGGCAGTGAGGCTTTATGATTGGAACTGTGCAATCTCAGAGTTAGTAGATATAAATAGCACCATGGGGGGCCATGGAGGGCAGTGAAGCTTTATGATTGGACTTGTGCAATCTCAGAGTTAGTAGATATAAATAGCACTTGGGGGCATGGAGGGCAGTGAGGCTTTATGATTGGAATTGTGCAATCCCAGAGTTAGTAGATATAAATAACACTGAGGGGGGGGCATGGATGGCAATGAGTCTTTATGATTGGAATTGTGCAATCTCACAGTTAGTAGATATAAATAGCACTGTGGGGGCATGGAGGGCAGTGAGACTTTATGATTGGAATTGTGCAATCTCACAGTTAGCAGATATAAATAGCACTGTGGGGGGGGCATGGAGGGCAGTGAGGCTTTATGATTGGAATTGTGCAATCTCACAGTTAGTAGATATAAATAGCACTGTGGGGGGGCATGGAGGGCAGTGAGGCTTTATGACTGGAATTGTGCAATCCCAGAGTTAGTAGATATAAATAGCACTGTGGGGGGCCATGGAGGGCAGTGAGGCTTTATGATTGGACTTGTGCAATCTCAGAGTTAGTAGATATAAATAGCACTGTAGGGGGTCATGGAGGGCAGTGAAGCTTTATGACTGGAACTGTGCAATCTCAGAGTTAGTAGATTATAAATAGCACTGTGGGAGAGCATGGAGGCTTTATGATTGAAATTGTACAATCTCAGAGTTAATAGATATAAATAGCACTGTGGGGGGGGGGCATGGAGGGCAGTGAGGCTTTATGATTGGAATTGTGCAATCCCAGAGTTAGTAGATATAAATAGCGCTGTGAGGGGCCATGGAGGGCAGTGAGGCTTTATGATTGGAACTGTGCAATCTCAGAGTTAGTAGATATAAATAGCACTGTGGAGGGCATGAAGGGCAGTGAGGTTTTATGATTGGACTTGTGCAATCTCAGAGTTAGTAGATATAAATAGCACTGTGGGGGGGCATGGAGGGCAGTGAGGCTTTATGATTGGATTTGTGCAATCTCAGAGTTAGTAGATATAAATAGCACTGTGGGGGGGCATGGAGGGCAGTGAGGCTTTATGATTGGAATTGTGCAATCTCAGAGTTAGTAGATGTAAATTGCACTGTGGGGGGGGGGCATGGAGGGCAGTGAGGCTTGACAATGTGTCAATTTTTTTGTGTGTTGACTTTAGCTCTCTTTGATCTTGTCTGCAATTGGTGATACTTTGGCTTCTGCTCTTTTGTCCTCATTTTTCCATCTGTCCTACAGTTTGCATTCTACCACCGTACTCAGGCACTTAATTTCCATCACCTCTATCATCCTCATCTGCTCTGCCTTCACTACCCAGGTTTCTGTACCATACAGTAGTACTGGTCATACAACCATTTTGTACACCTTACATTTCAATTTCTTTGGCATTCTTCTGTCTTACACTACACCTGACATTGTATGCCAGTTGGCTGCAGCCTCTCTGATTCTAACTTTGACCTCTTCATTCAGACTTCCCATTTCATCAACCACTCCTCCCAGGTACATGAAGCTATTAACCTGATCCATTATCTTCCCTTCTGCTTCAATTCTCAGCTGTTTCTGATTTACCCAATTTGCTCTCATAACCACTACCTTATCTGTACTTAGTTTCATCCTATGTGCCTCCAGTTTTGCATTCCATTACCCTATCCTTTGCTGAAGTCCCTGCTCAACGTCTGCATACAGCAACTTTGTTGATCTGTCCCCTCTGAGCTGTTTACTAACATAGTCAATCACCAGTATGAACAGCAGAAGCTCAGAGTTGAACCCTGGTGCACAACCCCTCCCACTGGGAACCCCTTTGTGAGACTGAATACTGTTCATACTTGAGTCATTGGGTCCTTGTATATAGGTTCATACTAGGCTATCTGCCCTAGGGCATTTATAAGCCTAGCCAGAATGTGTTTGGCTTTTGCCACCCATTTTAAATTTATTTTGCTATGCCCTTTTTCGAGGTTAGTATACTGTGCCTCTGTCTAACAGTGACACAGATGTGATACCAGGGGTAAACCTACGATCTCCCATCCACTCATCAAGATTCCTCTTGAAGAGAGTCAATGAGGGACTCTGCCTAACCTGGACTGGGATTTTATTCCAGAGTGAAGGGAGCCTCTGGGTTATGAATCTGTCCCTCCAGCATGTCCTATTTATTTCAGTGCTGAGGTTCAAGTCTCTCGAGCGCGTAGCTCGATGGGATTTGGATTTTCTGAGGTGCAGCATGTCCATTAATTCCGGGTTGGACATGGCTTTATACATCAGGCACAGATCACCTCTGAACAGGCGGTATGCCATTGAGTAGTGCTGGAGTTTCTTTAACCGGGCAGCATATGGCATCTGTTTGAGCCCTTTGATCCTCTTGGTGAGGTACTTTTGGGGTCTTTCCAGTTGCTGCAGGTGTCTGGTAAGGTACATCCCAAAAGGGGCATTGTACTCAATTATGGGCCTGATGAGGGATGACTAAAGAGGCACGATGACCTCCCCTGATCTAGATGTGAATCCCTTCATGATTAGGTGGGCTATATAAAATGTTTTTCTAACCACTTTGGCCACGTGGTTGTCAAATGAGAGATTGCTATCAACTTGGGTCCCCAGGTCCCTAATTACGTCTTCTGTACTTAATGGATTACCACCTATGTGGTAATTTGTGGGCACTTTGTTTTTGCCAAAGGGTATGACTATACACTTTTTGGCATTTAGCTTGAGGCCATGGCTCTGGCACCAGTTGTCTGTTTCTATGAGGCCCTTTTGGAGGATGCTTGTGTCAGCTGGAGAGTCGATTATGGCGCCCAGTTTGCAGTCATCTGTGAACTTGGTCAGCCACAGTCCTTCCGTGTTGGCCTGTACCTCCGAGAAATATATACCGAACAAGAGAGGTCCCAGGACTGAGCCTTGTGGGACACCACTTGTAACTGGTTTGGAGTCTGACATGGCTCCAGCAATTCTAACCATGTGAGTTCTGTCCTTGAGCCAGTTTGCAATCCATCTAGTGACATAGGGGTTTATATTTAAGCTGGTGAGCTTATCTATAATGCCCGAGTGGGGTATTGTATCGAAGGCTTTTGCGAGGTCCAGGTAGGCTGTGTGGACCACCTTCCCCTCGTCAATGGCCTTGGTGATTGTTTCAAAGAAATCAACCAGGTTTAAGAGGCAGGATCTGCCCTTAACAAAGCCGAACTGGGTAGGATCCAGTGTTTGTAGGTCCCCAATATCTTTATTTATGAGGTCCATGATGATCCTTTCCATAGCTTTGCAGACCATGCTAGTCAGGCATATGGGGCGATAGTTTCCAGGATCCGTTGAGGCACCACCTTTATGGAGAGGGACCACTGTTGCTGTACGCCACTCTTTGGGCACATATCCTGTAGTAAGGCTGAGATTGAACAGTAGTTTTATGTTTGGGTTTAGCTCTTCTTGGAGTTCATGTAGGACACAGCCCGGGACACCATCTGGTCCCATTGATGCTGTGTTTTTTGCTTTGGAGAGGGTGGCTCTTACCTGAGCATCTGAGATGTCAGGGGGTAGCACTCTGCTGGGATAGATATTTGCCCTTTTGGTGGGGAGGGGAAGAAGTTTGCGCTGAACCTGTCAGCTAGGATGTTGGCAATGTCTGTGGGTTCGGTGTATTTTTTGTCATTTTGGACTAATTCTGAGCATATCTGGGAATTACCACCCAGGTTCCTAACATAACTAAAGAAAGCCTTGTGATTATCCTTAGTGTCCTGTGCAATTTTTCTCTCGAAGCTGGCCTTAGACAATTTTATGTGTGCCCGTAGTTTTTTGCTAATACTGATCAGTGATGCCTTCCCTTTTTGGGATTTTGCTCTATCATTTAGTAGCTTCTATTGTATAGTTTGTTTATGGCTGGGGTCCACCAGACAGGACGTCTGCCTTTGGAGGATTGGGTCTTGGTTTTATTTGGGATCGCATGATCCATGCATTCCTGAAGGTGTTCATAGAATGTGTTTATAAAGGATTCTGCGGTCTGGGCCGTATTTTCCACAGGCCTGGGGGCTTTGAAGGATTCCACCTCAGTTTTGAGGAGTGTGAAATTTGCTTTAGAGAAGTTTTTCACTGTGGTTTAATGGGCAGGGGGTGGGGTCGGGATGTGAATATCCAGTGAGATTAGTTTATGGTCTGATCTTACCAGTGAGGGATACACTTCTGGTCTGGAGCATAGAGTCCCCATGTTGATGATGATCAGGTCCAGTATG
>NC_056737.1:8427555-8462555 GCF_019279795.1 Protopterus annectens
CACACACACACACACACACACACACACACACACACACACACACACACACACACACACAGCTACAAAGAACCAGGCGCATCCTCCATGCATGCTGTTTATTATAGTCTTTGGTCTGTTTTACTCTGCTTTTTTTTTCTGCAGGCCCTAACAGTGTCCTCAGTACTCAGGTGACATGGTATCTTTGAAGGAAGTCCATAAGAAATTTGTGGCTAAGCTGACTTGCTAATTCTGATTTAGTGTACTTCAAAACAAGGTGCATACTTTAATCTTCAAACATTATGGCACAGCATATCCTTCTAGCCAGAGCAGTTGTGTAGTGCTGGTATCTCTGTACGATGTAAGACATACCGTACCGCACCCATTTGTGTCATCTAATACATTAAATTCATGGCATCAGACTATCTCTATTGAATGTATAATGGAGACAGAATACCAGCATTTGGTTAAAACATTTATATTGGCTCCTTTAATGATATTTGTCTTTCTTCTGTTGCTTTCTTTCAGTTTTATGTGGTCTAATATGAGTACCTGTCATGATTTTTTGTTGATATTAGGTTCAAGGGTTAAAAGTACATGGACTTCCAAGATGGCTGCACACTGATCAACAGCTTAATATCAGTTCTCCCAGTGTGACAACAGAAACTGAGAAAAAGGACTGTCATTGAAACCATTATTTGGGTAAAACTCAGTTACTGGCTTGGAAGTGCACTGCCTGGATGCCAACAAAGAAGAAATTTGTTGTTTTTTGTATACATTATTTTATTTTCTAGTTAATGGTCCCATTTCTTGGTCATTGATTGTTTGCTATTTTTAAGAAATTTGGAGAATCTGAAAGAAAAGCAACAAGAAAAGGTGAAGAGAAAATATTGACTGGGAAGGATCCTATTTAAAGTTCAGCAAAAAGCAGATCGAGCTTCAGCTTTGGTTCAAGAGATGGATTCCTGTAATTTTAAGGAAAAAAGAAATAACATGGACTCAGAGGTGATTGAAATAAATGAAACATTGAAAAAATACACCAGCACAAATAACAAAAGGCTGGAAACATAGAAGAAATGTTAACTAGCTATTTAGATGAACTGATAACACTGCAAACATCTGAGGCTGACTAGAAGAAAATTATTTCTCACTATGAGGCTTCTCAATAACAGCTGTTTCGAATGCTTATGGGTGCAGTTATCAATTTGGTGAAATTGTGCCTATCTGGGGGGAAAAAATTAATTTGTTGAATATTTACACATTTTTCTGTGTTTGTTCTAAGCTAATATGGGATGAGGGTGTTGTGAAAATGTATTTAGTCGAGGGTTTTCATTAAAGTAAAAAGTCTTGAGAAGCATGACATAGGTTGAAATAGAGATGAGAAGAAATATCTGTACAAAAGATCAGTCTGTCAAACATTTTAGTGTGTGCTTGAAAAGACAAAAGTTGGAAATACACATTCAAAAAACTGTCCTGTATAATAAGTGGGAACAGTAGCTTTTGATCATAATGACTGCTATAGACATAATATCTTGAAATGTAAACAGGCTTACAGATATAGACAACAAAGAAAGAGTAATAATTATATTAAGAAATGCAGAGTGCAAATAATAATGCTGCAGGAGACACATTTGGAAAAAATGAACATGTAAATTTGACAAAAAAATATTTCAGGATGGCTATTCAGCAGAATATCAGAGATAAAGGGAAAACGGTGAGTGATATTATTAATTCCTACAGTGGCTCCAGTAGTGATAAAAGAGGGGGGGAAAGCAGATTTGTGGTAGTGAGGAGCTGTTGGCAAAGGAGGATGATTACACTGGCATGTATTTACTTTCCACCAAAAACTACAATTATAGAGCTATTATGGAGTTTAAGAGAATTATTTGAAAAATAATCAGCTTTAAGTATAACAAAAAGTAGAGATTTCTAATAAAATGTATGAAAATATTTGATATGGAAGACGTGACTTCAGTACTAGGAATCTGAATAGAATTTACATATTATTCCCCAAGGTACAATAACTGGGCTATACTAGATAGAAATTACATTTCACAGAAATGTGTGCATTTAATTGAAAGTTTCAACACACATCAAATAACTATTTCAAATAATGCACCAATAAAAATAACGATACTTTTCCACTTGCCTGTTAAAAGAGAGGAATTTAAGGAATGGGTAGTAAAAATTATTTGAGAATTATTAGGGAAGACAGAAATTTCTTCAAAAGGAATAGCTAGTAAGTGGGATAACATTAAAATGGAGTTTAAAAATAGGGCAGAAGTAAAAGAGAAATATGCTTAAGAATTAATACAATTATTTAGAGGGGCGGAGGAAGGTTAACGTATTGTAGAATATGGAGAATCTCATAGAAAAAGAAGAGGAGCAACTGTAGAGTGATAAACAGAAAATAAGGGAGTATTTTGATAACATGTATGAGTTTAGAAAGATTGCCATTAAGCAACTATTTCTGATAACTCCAGAACATAAAATCTTTTAGCACAGTGACTTAGAAAAAAGAAAGTAGAAAGGGTTGTCACTAAATTTACAGAGCTTATGATAAGAAAATTAACTAGAGATTCTATAGAGATAATAGAGAGATTTCTGAAATTTAATGCAAATTTGTATAAAGCAGAAGAATGTGGAAACCAGGAAAGAGCACAAATGGAAATATTAATGGAATACTTAATTATGCCAAGATTAGAGAAAGATGAGGCACCGCAACTAATAGTTAAGATAGGAGGAGATTAAATAAAAATAGTGATATATAATCAATCTGCAGGGAAGTCTCCAGGAGCAGATGGTATTCCTGTGGAAGTTTTGAAGTTGGGAAAGAAGAAAGGGATAAAGATCTGGAAGATTTTGTTTAATAATTTTTTTTAAATTGCGGGAAAGCACCAGCATCTTGGAAGAAAGCTGTGGTGGCTGTATTAGCCAAACAGGGTAATGACCAATCAGACCCAGCATCATATAGACCCATAACAATTTTAAACCATGATTGTGAAGTGTTTGTGTCGATACTAGCTATGAGAATGGCAAAGATGATGCCAGCATTGATAGATATGGATCAGTGTGGTTTTGTGGAGGAGAGGCAAACATTTGACAACAGTAAGTAGAAAAACTGCTGTTGGTGGATCTTGATGCAGAAAAAGCATTCAACAGAGTAAGTTGGGATTTTATGACTATGGCAATGATGGCATTTGCATTCCCTGATACAATAATAATGTCAGTTAGGAGGATTTATGAAGAGTAAGAGGCAAGAATTAAAGTGTGTGTGTGTGTGTGTGTGGGGGGGGGGGTCCTCTCTGATAAGTTGTGCTTGAACAGAGGAACCAGGTGGGGGTGTCTTCTTTTCCTTTTTTTATTTGCATTATATTTAGATCCACTGGCTAAAAAAATAAGGAACTCAGAAATTCAAGGATATAATTGCTTTGGTAATCAAGAAAATATGACTTTATTTGCAGATGATATAATTTTGTACTTGATATCCAGAAAATGGCATATTGCTGTTGTGGAACATTCTGAGATAGTTTCAAGTCTTTTCAGGATATAAACTAATGAAGATAAAACAAAGGTAATAGCGGTAAATTATGTACCTACCCATAAACTGGTTCAGCAATAGCGATATTTATGGGCACATCTTAAGATAAAGTGTTTAGGAGTATGAATTAAAAAGGTTTCTGTTACAGAACCTAAGGATATGTGGGAAGAGACAAAACAAAAGATAATACAAAACTGAAGAAATGTAAGTTCTTGTTTATTGATATGGATAATAAGATATAATCAGTGAAAATGTTTTAGTCCCATTAGCTTTATATACAGGTCAGGTATATTTTTATCAACCAGAGGTGAATTTGTGGACAATAATTAATCAAGAGTCAAGGAATTTATCTGAAGGGAAAGATGGCAAGAGTTAAATGGTATAAGTTGATCCTCCCAGTAGAACAAGGTGGATTAGGATTAGTTAGAGCTTCATACACATAACACAAATCTAAGGTTATAATTCAAAATGGAAAGGGATAATGATGATGAAGTGAGGGTGGAGTTCAAGAAATAAGGAGAGAGTAGGACTTTGGATGAAGACTTTTAAGGTGAATAATAAGAACCATACAGAATGTTATATTCATAAAGTTGCAGAAAGTATTGTAAGAACTAAGCTAACACAAGAATGGAGAAAAAATATTTTGCTATTAGGAATGACTACAAGTAGAGATATAGAAAATAGATAAGAGGGGGCTAGAATTTACTGGAGAAAACTGGCAAAGGAACCAAGATATTGGAGTCTACTAAGTAGGGAGGGAAAGGTAATAGAGTGGGATGAGGTTAAGAACGGGTTTGGACTGCAGGTTAAGTTCTGCTCTCCCTACCAGGGACTGATATCAAGAGTTTAGGTAAAAAAATGATAGGGTAGTCCTAAATGAAAGACCTGCTCAGGCAGAGTTTTTTGTCTAATCTAGAAAAGAATGAGCTGTTAAAATGGGGTAATTAATAGAACATGTAAATATTACATGATAATTCTAAGAATCAATCAGAGGAGGTTAGAAAAAATTGGGAGGAGAGACTGGAAAAACCATTTACAAGGGAAGAATGGGAGAACATATGTATGGCTCCCAAGTATGCAACAAAGCCTAGAAGATTTAGGATCTTTGCTCAGCGGTATTTGCATAGGTATTTTTATACCCAAAGCAGAAGTCACAGAATTTTTCCTCAGGTAGATAGCAAATGTTGGAGGTAAGACGGGGAAGAAACAGGTAATTTATTTTTTATTTACTTATTTTACATTTGTTTACTAGGAAAGTCTGACTTGGAACAAAGCCAATTTTCAGCGGAGACCCAGGTAAAAATGCTCCATATGCATGTCTTTGTAACCAACTTGAAACATGTTTTTTGGGGGGAATTGTCAAATGTAAAAAAATCCCTATGGAGTACTCAGAAATACTGGGGAAGCAAATGGCTATAACTAAGGACATTAATCTTTTGAGCTGGAAAACAAGATCTTAATTCTCTTGGCTGCCCAAAAAGCAGTTAGAAAATGGAAATCAAAATCTAGAACAACTGTATTTGAAGTACTGAATATTTTAAAGCACATAACAGACCTGGAGGAGGGATCTTTAGAAAAGGAAAGGAACACACTACATAGACATAAATGGAATTTGTGGGAGCAATACCTGTAGAATAACATTCAGGAGGAGGAGTAAGGTTTAAGGGAAGGCAGAAATTGAGTGATTTATATAATGTTGGATTGAAAGACAGTTGCTTTATGTAACGAAAACATATAATGTGCAATGTGTGTAAATGAAAAAAAATGTTTTGTTGTCTTTTCTATTAATAAATGTTTGCCTATGTCTTAAGTGATATTTTAATAAAAGTGTTTAAACAAAAAAATTAAAAGTATGCTTTAAAATTTCATTAAGAAAATGTGATCAGTGGATCCATTTAAAACGCCTGTGATTGAAAATAGGTCTTACTAAATTCATAGCTCTTTTGTACTGTTTATACTAATTTGAAAGGAATTTCATCTAGAAAAAATTTAGATGGGGGGGATTTAAGTTGCCATCACTTATAAGCAGTGGGGTAAAACAGGTTCTCTGCTCAATATATACTATATCAGATGTATTTAATAAATATCAGTTTATCAAGTTGTTCTTACGCACGTACCATGAAAACGCAAACTATGAAGCAAAAAGAAAAAAAAAAGAACTCAGGCCAGCCAATACATTGAAAAAGTTAATTGCAACAAAGCACCCTGCATTTCTTCTGTGGCGACCTACATTCCTTGTATCCTCAGTACAAACATGCACTTTATGTATGTTTCATTAAAAAGAAAGAAAAAACTTGTTGAAGCTACAGCCAGCTGAAGTCACTAGTCAAAACTTCAACTAGACTAAACTAACAATAAAACGCACTATTTGCAGGAGACAATCATTCCTACACCACCAATGCGGACAGGGCTTCACTTCCCTTACTTATATATAATAACTAGAAGAGACAGAAAAGACAGAATACTTGAGCGCAAACACAAATGGCACCGCAGTGAATTACTATGGGAAAACAATCAGATAAACCAAAACAGAAAAAAACAGACATCAACAAGTTTCAATTTGTCCAGTTTACACTTGATCAAGAATTGGGAAAATAAATAATACATATTCTGAGAGTGGTACATCTGAGAAAAAAAAATGCAAGCTTTCGGTCTGTGGTGGTCTTCAAGTTCACAGAAAGTCAGCAGTTTCAGGGGAATTATGTTTAGAGGGTAGGGATGGCTGGGTAAATTATGCTGTGAGAAACTATTTTTCTTGCCCTGCATGTTCTGTCTCTGCTGTGCACATTTTTGTGACAGATTTCCAACAGCTTAAAACTGACAAAACATTCACACACAATGTAAGCCACGAACACATTTATATGACATACAGGTGTTTTTTCTTTAATGTTTTCGTACAATTATTAGTGTCTTGGAACTTTTAATACTTAAAATAATGGTATGATAGAAGGAAGGTTACAGCCTCATTTGTTTTCTCTGGTCATGACTAGGGTAGTTACAATAATTCAATGTTCTACTTGCAATTAATGGATTTTTAATTTAGAAATTTTGTTGCATAATCTGAATCCATCACTATAAAATTATGCTCATCTGTCTTGACAGTAAATAGGTTGATATTGTTCCTCATGCATGAGCAGAAAAGCATATAGGGAAATGAGCTGGCAGGTAGCATATAGTTCTGCTTGACTGCACAGCCATGTACTGACTGGCTATATGCTAGAAAGTCCTAAAATTATTCAAACACTTGCTTAGATTTCTTCAGTTGTTACCTGGACATGGAAGCGAATTGTGTCAGTTGCCACCTAGTGTATTTGCATGGGTGGGATGTACTGGCAGCTTGTCCTGACTGAATTGGAGAGCAGTTATTTAAGCTTTTTTTCCAAGATGCCCCTTTTCTAAGGGCACAGAGTGATAGTGGAGAAGAATGACTTATTTTTTAGACATACAGTCATTGCATTGGGGGAATGTAGGCCTCTCAGAAAACTGTTTTCCCCATTTGGAGAAATGCAAGCTACGAGATAATGTGCTAAATTTATTATATGCTGGTAAGTAACTTGATAGCAAAAAAAATATATAATCAACTCATTTGCGTAAGACAAAGTATTCACCTATATCACAAGCAGCTTTGGCTCTTTTGATGATCTGGGCATCAAACTGTAGTGGGGGGGGAGGTTGACACAACAAATGAGTCTCAGTCCTTCTGTTTTGGTGGGGTACAACAAAGTATGATAGAGTGCACTACCTCGGAGGCTGGGAAAATGACACTCTTAGCAGAAATGTCATCAGAAAAGCCAGACAGTGGTAGTGACATGTGTGCTGTATGTTTGCCCTAGCAAATGGGAAATAAAGCAGGCTGCATATTGAAAAAGGTAGGAGCAGTTAGAACAATACTGAACAACTGATAGTCATCTGGAACAGTACGCAAAGGATGAAAAAAATATAACCAGCTATATGACTGCAAAGTGGGCAGGCACAAACATACACGGAAAATCCCACACCCCCAGTATCACTAACTTGATAGTTCAAATCTCTGTAAGATGCATTTCTCAAAGACTGGATGAGGCATACTGTCCATGTAACCTGTTAGGTGAATGGAATGAATGGGAAGCAGCCACTGATAGGTGGCAAAATTGTCTTTTCCTTTCTTTGCCTATTTTGAGTAGTGACCTGTTATTTTCAGCTAATATCATTAAATGGAAATATGTTATACCTTTTCAGAACAGCTATGTATTTTCATACAGTGTTGGAAATATATAGACTAAGATTCTGAAGGTGATGTGCATTAAACAAAAACTATACTATCGTATAAGTCTTTCGTATGCCTGTGTTTGAATTTTGTCTTTTCCAGAAATGCAGCACATGGCCACAGTTTGGAGTGTAAAACCTCAGCAGGCAGTTATAAAACTGATGTCATATGTCGACATGCATGAATGTTATATGAATAACATCTGCAATGAAATAAGAAACTACATTTTACTGCACCTTGGAGTAGCACATAGTGTTATATATTCAGCTATTTATTTTCAGATAATAAAAATGTACCAGTGAATGCTTACTTATCAGTTATATAGTTGATGTTTAACTACAGTAACTTTTTAGATACAGCAAGGATGTCAGCATATGACATCAATTTTATAATTAGCTCCTGAGTTTTTACATTCCAAACTGATGGTCATGTGCTATGTTTCTGGAAAAGATAAAATATGAACCTAAACATATGAAAGGCCTTAGCACATAAAACCTCCATAATCTGTTTATTTACATTCCTGAATATATACGTACCTTACTTCACATCAGTGGCATGTTACAGTTTACATGTATGACAGATTTATACTCCATACATCAGAATGTAGGGAGATTGATTAAGATACAGACTCATGGTGGTTAATTTCACTATAAATTAATTTATGCTTAATTTCTTTTACATTCATATGCATTGCATAGCATTTTTTAAATCTCTAACCAGGGTTTCTAGGAAGTCAATGGTCCATCTGTGGTATTACGCACATTTTATGATTTAAATACCCCATTATTTTCATGGCTTCTCAGTTAACAGCACCCTACTTTTCAGTGCATTTTAATCAGGGTTCTATTACATAATTTTCACCTACATTAAAGTCATGCCTTCAACCCTAAAGATATTTCTGACCTCAGGATATACCATTCTCATTCAGGGGGGACTTTAATGTATTTTTCATAAGTTATAGACTCAACTTGTACTTTTGATTGCCTTAACTAGTTTTGTTATTGTGCATCTTAAGGCCACACCCCTTCATCCCGTCCCATCTCTGCCTGGTTCAGCCAAGTTCAATGTTCATTTTGAAAATTGTAAATATAATAGGAATCTACCTGACAAAAGACAGTGTGCAGAATGCTAGCACCATCTATAATTCATGCATTTTCTTTATAGAAAATATAGAAAACTTGCCTAGCCTGGATTTACATATTTTATTTATCTGCACTTACTCAACTCATTAAATCTTTATGAAGCCACAAAATGTGTTTAGCACCCTACTGAAAGCCTTTGTAAGTACCCTAATGTTAAGATTTTAACAGTAAAACTGGTACATCTCAGAAACATACAGATGTATATATATATATATATATATATATATATATATATATACACATACACACACACACACACACACACACACACACACACACACAGATACAAACACATATGCACTAAAAATAATATTCCTGTTCTGATTTTTTTATAGTAATACCTATGATAAGTCAGAATCAACATGACAGTTATTACTAAAAATTACATAAAAGGACAGAAGATCTACTCAGTAGAACATATACAGGAAGCTTAGAAAAACAATGTGATCTATAACTCTGACAAATACTAGGATTCAAAGTGTAGCAGCAGACAAGCTTTCTGTTCTTTGTACTCAGCAAGGCTAGGTCATAAGAGGATTTGATAAAGCCACACCCACAGAGTTATAGAAAATAACAATCTAATGTTTTATTATAAACCAAGAATAATTAACCTATAGCCCCTAGGTAAAACAAAGAAAGGAGGTTCAATGATGTAAGCCTTTCCTTCTACATGCCCTTACATCTCCTATAACCATTTAGCGATCTGTATTTGTCTGGGATGTGCAGACTAAGTCAGCTTGGGAATCATGATCAAAGAACCTGAGTTATTATATGGAGCTATGGTCTAAAGCCACAGAATGTTACCACTATGGAGAGCAAAATATAGGAAACCACAGTATCACCAACAGATATGGCTGTTCCGGTCCAGCAAAGGGCTGAACCCCTGGGTAAAGTTCATTACCTCAAGGTTGTACATTTGATAAAATATACATTACTTTTGGAGAGACTAATATAATATGTGGAATTATCCTTGCTAATTTAAATAATGTTCAAACTAAGTTTTTATTGCCTTATTCATTGTTTTAGTTAGACTTCACTTAGAACATTGTATAACACTATTTAATATAGTGAAGATGGACAAAGGTGTTCAACATAATGCTGGGCAATATGCCTGATTTAACTTGTGACTTAACACTGATGGATTTACTGCAAATCAGAAAGTCAAATACCATCAGAAATACTTGGTCTAGGAATCTAAACCTCTTCTGCAACATCAGAATGGTTGGAAGGGACAGGTGTATCTCGCAGAGGGTACCGCTATTCTGGAACAGACTCCCCATCCACATAAAACAAAGATCATCCCTGTCCAAATTCAAGCACAACTTGGATCTATGGATGGGAAAGAAAAAATGTACCATAGGACTGCCCCTTGTACTACCAATAGACAGAGGCAGCTCCTAATTGTGTTATCCCTTGCATGGGTCCCTTCAAATTATCTATATTATGATTCATTTTTTTTCTTTGGGGTAATACATAATGATCAACCATGGGATGGGAAAGACCAGTCTATAACTCTATAACCAAATGGGATAGGTTAATCTGAGCACAAAAAAGGAAACTGGCTAGGCTTAAAATGGCCCAAAAGGGCAGCTAGCCTAGCACGTACCTATGAACCTATAATCAAAGGTTATGTAATCAGTAATCATTTAACCTTTCCTAGTGGGTTTTTAACAGGTCAGCTATTATTAACATATTCTGCATCTCATAGTGAAGTTCTTCAGGCTACATTATTTTTTTAATTATTTCTAGATCCCTTATAACTAATAAAGCTTGTGTAACATAGTAGTAATAATAATAATAATAATAATAATAATAATAATAATAATAATAATAATAATAATAATGGATATTTATTTAGTTCTATAACGTTTTTGGATTAAATTTACTCGAAGATATTAGACTATCTCCTACCTTGATACATTTCTTGATACAATGATATTATTTATAGAAATAGATGTAATCAGCAACAGAAATAGCAGTTACTGCAACCCCGCATCCAGTTGAATTTTTAGTAACTTTGGAGTGACCTACATATTTCAAACTTCTTTTTTGATCACTGTGTATTTCCAAACGTGTTCTTCAGTAGTTTCCCCTTGCAATAACTTGGGCATATTGTCTTTACCAACTACTTCTTGTTTACTGGATATTTTGTAAGCATGTTCCTATATCTTGTGATTAATATCTTGCTATCTGCACTCTTGATTCATTTGCCATTATTTCTGGTATTTTCCCATGGCATTGTCTTGTAACCAGCAATCACTAGTAGCATGTGAAGTTTTGCCACAATGAAGCAGGCCACGTTGTGGTTATGCTCAGTGGCCACGTTGCTAACAGTACACTCTACGATATTGTGCTGCAATGCAGCAGCAGCTTTCTGCAGCAGCTATTTTCAAGGGCATTGCCGCGTCAGTGCTTTATCTAATGTTATAGCTTCCTTAGACAGGACGTTTTCATTATTCATGCATCACAGGCCTGTCTTTTAATGATTCAACAGGCCTTCTTCTCAGCTGACAACATCCTGCTTGACTCTGCAGCTCTGCTCCAAGGTAGTAGTGCCACTGGGTCCAATTTCATCAAGAGCTAATAATTCAATTCAAGTCTGATCCAGCAAATGATCAATCCCTCCATATTCTCCATGCAGAAGGCAAAAGCCTTCTGCATCTCCTTATTTTATATAATCTCAGGTTAGGTTAAAACTCTGTACTTTTAAACTCTTTTTACTGGATAGGGTTTGCAGTATTGGATCTCAGTTAAGTGTAGCCTGATGAATCAAATAAAAATCCTGTTATTTACCTAGATATAATCTCATCTCTCCGTTGATTTTTTTAAATGAAATGTATATTATTCTGCAGTTACAGATGTGGCTTAAGTGATACTGAAGAATCATTAAAATATCATATAATAATTTTGACTTTGGCTTATCTGATGCTAGTAAGTGTTAAAAAACCCATATGCATCAGTGTTCATTTCATTAAGTAATGTGGAAAGCTTGATAACATCTTTAATGTCAACAGATTCACCATAAAGTTTTACTCATTCAAAATATGTGGATCACTTTTTAACAGCATAATTTAAAACATTGTACATTGTGCAATCCTTTTGTTTAAGTTTTTTTATACCACTGCAATCTGTGCTTCAGGAAGTTTACTAAGAACATTTAGTTAATGGAACTCATTATGAAACATGTATCTTTTTAAAATAAATATGAACTCATTGTGAAATGTTTTAAACATTTTTGCCACAACTGGTTGATACTCAGTAAGAGTGTAAATGAGGAAGTTGTTAGCATTTGGATTTAAAGAAAGAACATCAAGAAAGGGGAAAAGAAAAACTTGATAGGGAGGCAAGTACATTAATAAACTGAAATATGAGGTTAATATTTTTAAAGAAATTTAAGCATTGTAGATGAAGGATATCAAAATGAAGGTAAATAGTAAAATTGTGAGAGATACAGAAAGTAGAGAACTTATGTAAATACAGTACATGCAATATGACTAAAATGAATACAGCATGGTGACGTAGAAATGTAAGATGTTGGAATATAACAAGCTCTTAATGATTTTATAGATCCACAACTGAACTTTATAAGGATGGGGAAAACATGGGGAAGCAGGAAGAGATGAACAGAGGTAAGGCAAGTAAAAGTAGAAAGTGCTAAATACTGGACCATACAGAAGATCTGTTGGAAATCAAGACTTTCTGGCCTGGATTTATGAGAACATGACCAGGAACAGCTAAACGATAGCTGTGGCAGAACTCTCAATGAGCCTGAGAGATAGTAAATCGGGGGAAGTGAAGTTCTAGATACACAAGTAAGAATTATAAACAAAAGAAATGCTAAAGAAAGAAAACAATACCCAAATAAGGCAATTCATGAAAAGGAAAATAACTTAAGTGAGGTTGGAAGAGGAAGAGCTATTGTAAAGGAAATGTGAGGCACACTAAGGACAGGAAAGAGGTATAGCAGAACAACAAATGAAAAATAGACAAATAGAGCAAGTTGTGGAGGTGCACTAAACCATTAAAAACAGTAGGATACTCAGTATAAATGTGCTAAGATGATGAGAAAATATTAGGGGCTGAATAAAGAGGAAAAATGAAAGACAAAAAAAGAAATATGAGCAAGGCAAAGAAAGTAGCAAAAGGTAAAAGAAAGACTGGCCATATAATAAGGAGTCTATCTTAAAAGGGGTAGATAAGAATCATCATCATCTTCAAGTGTCTTTCTTCCATTTCTATGTGAGGTCAGGTTGCCATGGCAACTGTTGGCACTTATTTTAGTTTAGAACTACTCTGCTATCTTCTTCAACAGTCATTGCCACCTTTCACAGGTCTTCTCTTTTGCAATCGAGCCATCTTGTCTGGGTGTCCTCATTCCCTCTTGCCCTCATTCCCTCTTGCCTTCTTCCTGTCTGTCCCAAGTCTGCGTTACCAAATTGCCTCCTGCTTTTCTGTGCACAGAAGCATAGCTAGGGTAGGGCAAATGGTGCAGCCACCCCATATTCAAGGTGTTAGGGTGCATGTTTAGCAAATGCTGATTGGTCAGTAGTGCAGTACAGGTATTCATTTCCATACCAACATTCATAAATGAATTCCAATACTGATTTTTCTTTATGACAGTTTTTAAAAGCAGAATACCTTTTTTTTTTTTTTGCTTGACAGTGCAGAAGACATGGTGTTACTTTGGAAAGAGGTGAAGAGTGACAAATCAGAAAAAGGATTTTTTTAAACTCTTAAACTTTCATTTGTGGGGATACACAGTAAGAAAGAATGGGCTTGACTGAGCCGCTCCTCAGGCAAGTGGCACCAGATCAGTGAATGGCCAGCCTGTGCGGTAGCACTTGGTGATAGATGAGCCAGTTACGATGCTGGTGTGATGGAATTATAGTAGTCTGTTCTCCTTAACCTTCTCCTCAAGTGTAACTGCATTAGCTTCTGCTCTGATGTACTTATTTATTTGTCTGTCCAACAGTGTACATCGAACTACCTGCCTCAAGCTCTTCATTTTCATTAACTTAAACTTTCTCAGACACTCTGCTGTTACTGCTAGGGTTTCTGTGCCATACAGCAACACTGATCAAACCACAGTTTAATATATCTTACATTTTAGCTCCTTTGATTTTCTTCTGTCATGCACTACCGCTAACGGTTTGTGTTAGTTAGCTGCAGCCCTCTGATTGTGCCTTCTGTGGAAGGTTGGGAGCTAGGCTAGCAACTCGACACAGTAAAACTCTACTGCCAATCATGAGCGGACAGGTGATCCGCTGTGGCGTCCCCTAACTGGGAAAAGCCGAAAGAAGAAGAAGAAGAAGCTGCAGCCCTCTGATTCTAGCTTTGACCTCCTCATTCAGACTTCCCTTCTGTTCAACCACACTTCACAGATATTCAAAGCTCTTAAGTTGTTCTATTTTCTCTTCTCTCTCACTTTTTCAACTTCTGATTTCTCCCATTTATTGCCATGACCAGTGTCTTTTTTGTACTCAGTTTCAATACGTGTGCCTTCAGTTTTGGATTCCAGCTCCCCATCATTTACTAAAGTTCCTGCTTAGACTCTGCTTATATTGCCACATTGTCTGCATACAACTTCTGTGTTGATCTGTCCCCTATAATCTGTTTGCTGATGTGGTCCATCACCAGTATCAACAGAAGTGAGTTCAGAGCGGAAACCTGATGTACACCCACTCCCCCTGGAACTCTTTTGTGAGTCCAAACACTGTTTGTACTTCTGTCATTGGGTCTTTGTACATAGCCTGCTGTAAGTCTACAAATGTTTCCAGGACATTGAAACATCACAGGGCTATCTAAACCAGCTTTTTGGGACCTTGTTTTGTGCTTCCTTTCTCTCAGTCTAAGAATGCCCAGTGGGACTGTAAAAGGAGTAGATACAGATAATGAGGAAAATTCTGTAACAAGTTTATATGGTGCAGACATGCAATAAATCCATGTTATAATAATAAAATTAATGAAAAGGGAACTGCACATAGTCACACAGTAATCCACAGTATGATTAATGAGAGAGAGGAGCTGAAAGCAGAGCATTTATGGAGATGATATGCTGATGTGGTAAAACAACTACATGGGAAGAAGTAGTCACACTTTCATCTAGTTTGCTAAGATGTGAGGATTCTAAATAATAAGAGTAGAGAAAAGACTAATATATGTGTAAAACATTTCAACCTAATGAAAAAAATGTTTTTGAACTTGTGGATACATAGATCTATTTATTTATTTCCAGTTTGATGACCGGGGAAATCCACTGGGCCAAGCAGAGACCATTTTCAGTCTAGGCCCGGGGTGAAAAGCTCCAAAAGCAGTTAACATAATATAACCAACAGCGGCATTAGGTCAACTGGTGCCATAGGCAAAAGGACTCCACAGTGCCCCCCACCACACTACCTGGTGCCCCCATCCTGGTCTACCTACATCAAATAAATACTAGAAAAGTGCCCCTGCTAGACCAGCACCCTAGGCAGCCACCTAGTTGGCCTATGCCAAAGGCCAGCTATGAATATAACACAAGTATGGAATATACAGTATACAAAAACATAAATATACAATTTAAAATACAAATACAAAATCAGGGAGTATATGTTTAAAGAACACAAATGTTAAAATAAAGATGAAGTCAAAAGTAATACAAATAGTATAATTAAAAGTACAAGACATAAAGTGTTTATACAAGTTTAGTGTTTGTTCTAACAATAATGTTAGTGATCAGAGGTAATAGCACATGAGATTGAAGGGAGGTTTGAAAAAGACGACACTGTAATTTAGGTGGGAAGGGAGCAGGAACAGTCCCGGTTTGAGGTAAGAAATACACTCAGGAAGCAGTAACTGGAAACATACTCCAAAGTTTAATGGTGCTTCTGGTACCTCGGCAAACAGCCTTCAAGGAGCAACATAAGCCACCACCCTTTTCCATTTTATATCAAACTGCTCCAATTAAAAAATAATTTAATCACACAATAATCTACTGAATAAGTCTACTTAAATAGACATACTCCTACAAAAAAGGTTATTTAATTTTTTCATTTCTCAATAAATTCCAAAATCATCATATATACTTTAACAACATTATAACCTACACATTTAAATTCACATCCAAATTCATGCTTTTAGATTTTAAAGTTTTAGAATTTAATATAAATCTACTTTCCATTTTTAACAAACTGGTTAGAAAATCCCCACCCCTAGCAAGAAAAGGTGTAGCCAGAACACTAAAAAAGAAACTGACATCAGAACTCCCATGTGCATTAATAAAATGTTCAGCTACTGGGCTATCCAAATTCCTATTTCTAATATGACCCAGATGTTCAAGAATTTTAACTTTTACCATATGCTTAGTTTGTCCTACATGCCACCTCACAGGAGTGCAGCCACACCTTTATAAAGCACCCCACAAGAAACATTTCCTATTGATCAAAACAATTTTCCATTAATCTTCCTACCTGAAATGTTCTTAATCCCAGAACATACTTTACATCTTCCACAAGGGAAGGAACCCACATTAGCCCCCTGGATAGAAACTTTTTTAAAACTTAACAACTCCCTCAAATTTAAATACCTTTCATAAGAAAATGTGACATGTGAAGGGAACAAATGCTTGAATTGTTCATCTTCATATACCACCGGCCACAAGTCTTTCACTGACCTCAAAATATCAGAAATGGTGAAAATTTGGCAACAAAAAACAATTCTTTATCCTCCCTATCAGTATCCTGACCACAACAATACCTTTTAGAACCACCATATCTATTACTACTCCTACCAACACTACCCCCACATTTAACACACTATCCTTAGCTCTTTTCAGCTTAGTGCTAGAATAGCCCCTTTGCAACAATTTCCGTTCTACCTTCATAAACTCTTCTCCCACTAATATTTTGTCAGAAGTGTTGTCATAAATCATTTTAAATATACCCCTAGGCAATGCTTCCATCAAATGTGATGGATGTGTGCTATTAGCCTGTAAGAAGTTATTAACAGCAGTGGGCTTAATATGGGATTTGTGTTCTACCTTCAAATTTTCCTTAACATAAAATTCCACATCCAGAAATTGTATATTCCTTCTATCTACAGTAAATGTAAACTGCAGCCCCAATTCAATCTGGTTCAACTGATCAATGAATACTGAAAACTCATCCAAATTACCCTTACCCACAAAAATCAAATAATCAATATAACGCTTAAACAAAATAACTTTATTAGCAAAAAATTCTGTAGGATAAATAAATCTAATCTCAAAAAAAGCCATAAAAATAATAGCATAGCTAGGGGCACAGGAAACCCCCATTGCAATGCCTTCCTTCTGCAAATAATAATCACCCCCAAAATAAAAATAATTATGTGTTAAACAAAATTCTAATACTTCCACCAAAAAAGTTGTACACAGTCCATCCCCTAACATCCAATGAACTGCTTCTAACCCCACCTTCTCTTAATATTGGTGTATAATGCTTTAATATCTACTGTTGCCCAATATAAATCTTTACACCACTGAATTTTCTTCACTTCCTGGCAAATATCAGCAGTACACTTAATGTGGGAAGGAATTTTAGGTAATAAACTTTTTAAATGAAAGTCCAACAAAATCCCAACATTTTGCCAAAATGACCCCAAACCTGCCACAATTAGTCTACCTGGAGGTAATTTAATTGGGGATGGCATAAAAATTAGGGTCCTTAGGAAATTTATCAAACAACTTGCTCACATCCCTCTCCATGAAAAAAAAACAATCTTTCCCCTTTATCCAAAATCTCTCTCAACTGAATGTTGTAATGTTTCCTGTGGTTGTTTGTCATTTTTTCATATTCTGGACCTGCTGATAAGTCAAAAAAAAGTACAGTTTTGTACCTACCATAAATGTAGATGTTCGAAGATCCACATTGCTGCAGTCCTTACACTTGGGTAGTCCGCTGTCCTCGGTCGGCCCGAATATCAAAGTATAAGGCTGACGTCGGTCAAGGCGCATTTGACTGACATCAGGACGTCAGGGTACAAATGCGCATGACCGACGTCATATCCTCAGTCTTTTCTTGCCCCAGATGTCAGAAGACCCTAAAAAGAAAGGTCAAAACCAAAAGACAGCAAACAAACAACCAACCATACTAGCACTAAAAATATGTACAATATATACAATATATCCCATATTGACAACCCAACCCACACAACCGCCTCTAACTACAGAGGGGAAGGAGGGAGGGTAAATTGGACTGCAGCAATGTGGATCTTCGAACATCTACATTTATGGTAGGTACAAAACTGTACTATGTTCTTCATCTCACATTGCTGCAGTCCTTACACTTGGGTAGAATCCCAAAGCAGAGGTAAGGGAGGATGGCCAAACTATAAGGAAGCAGGAGCTGCCAAAATGCCCTGCAAAACAGCAGTGGCAAAACCAGCCCTAGATTTTGAATAAAGTGGTAGGTGATAATGCCTAGAGAAAGTATGCACTGAACTCCAAGTAGCTGCCTCCAAAATATCCTTAGTTGCCACCCCTCTTAAAAAAGCTGTCGAAGTGGCAGTAGCCCTAGTGGAATGAGGCCTAATCCCAGCTGGAATCTCCTTGCCATGATGGGAATAACAGAAAGCAATGCAAAACCCAATCCACTTAGAAATAGTTTGTTTTGACACAGGCTTGCCCTGAGAACTCAAAGCAAAAGAAACAAATAACTGCTGAGACTGCCTGAACCCTTTAGTTCTGTCCAAATAATATCGCAACTGCCTGTGTACATCTAAAGTGTGCAAAATCTTTTCCCCTTTATTTTGGGGATTTGCATAAAAAGTAGGCAAATGAATAGTTTGGTTTAAAGCCACACTAGAAACCACTTTAGGCATAAAGGAAGGATTAGTACGTAAAGATACCCTATCCTTATGGAAAATTAAGAAAGGCTCAACCGCCATAAGGGCCTGCAACTCAGAAACCCTTCTTGCAGAGGTAATGGCCAACAAAAAGCAGTCTTCCATGATAAATATTTCAACTCGGTAGTAGCTGCAGGCTCAAAAGGTTGTAGAGTGAGTTTCTCCAACACAAAATTGAGATCCCAAGCAGGAGTAGGAGCTCTACGTGGGGTCTTATATTCTTTGCCCTCTAAGAAATTGCTTGAACAAAGGATGAGAAAACAATGGTGGGTCACAATCATAGTGAGCCGAAATTGCTGCAGCATGAACCTTAATAGAAGAGAAGGACAAACCTTTGTCCAGTAACTCAGTAAGATATTGAAGAGCCACACTTAAATTAGGCTCAGAAACATCCAAATCCTTTGCTGCACTCCAAAATAAAAATCTCTTCCATTTATCTGCGTACACTTTCCTTGTACTAGGCCTTCTAGCTTCCAAAATAACATTCAAAACTTGCTGTGGAAGTTGAGACCCACTATGGTTCAAAACAGAATATGCCAGGCTGTTAGGTGAAGAGAGTGAAGCTTGACATTGAGCAAATGACTGTCCTCCTGAGACAACAGGTGTGGAATCGAAGGCAAAGGCCATGGAGGCTCCCGTACCAGGCTTCTCAGTAATGGGTACCAATGCTGTCGAGGCCAATCTGGAGCTATCAAAATCATCCTTGGCTTGTCCTGTCTGGCCTTTAGTAGTACCTTTGGGAGGAGAGGCAGAGGTGGAAAGGCATACACATGAAGATTGCTCCAATTGAAAGAAAGAGCATCCACTTTCCAAGCTGTGGGATGAAACCTTTCGTGCAAAACTTTGGCAGCTGGTGGTTTAGTGGAGAAGCGAACAGATCTATGTCTGGAGTTCCCCATGACACTGTCAATTTCTGAAATACATGAGGATCCAATTTCCACTCGTGGGGATCCATAATTGTCTGCTCAACACATCTGCTAAGGAGTTCTGTGCTCCGGCAGAAACCTTGCCTGAAGATTTAGCTGTAAACTGAGAGCAGTCTCCCACAAAATCATTGCTTGCCTGCATAGAGGATAAGAATGTGTTCCCCTTGCTTGTTGATGTACCACATGACAGTTGTGTTGTCTGTTAGAATCAACACCTGCCCTGGAAGAAGTAAATCCTTGAAAGCTATTAATGCAAACTGGACTGCTAACATCTCCTTCAAGTTGATATGTAGATGTTGTAGTCTGGCAGGCCACTTGTCTTGTATCCACTTTCCATTCAGATGAGCTCCCCAAGCTTTGTCTGAGGCATCTGTCGTTAGAATCTGACTCGCCTCTGGCCGGGTCACAGAGAGTCCCTTGTTTAGGTGACATTCCTGAGCCCACCACAACAATTCCTTTTGAATGCAAGGTATTATTTGAATGACAGTGTCCAGATCCTGGCAGTGCTGTGTCCATACATTTTGAGATACCATTGTAACTTCCTCATATGCAGTTTGGCATTGGGAAGCACCAGAATACAAGATGCCATGAACCCCAAGGCTTGAAGGACTGTCCTTGCAGTCAGCCTGGACTGATGAGACAATTGATGAAAGTAAAGGGAAAGATTCTTTTGTTTGTCCGGGGTCAAAAAGGCCATCTGGGATGCTGTATTCAGTCTTACACCCAGAAAGCACATGTCCTGAGAGGGTACTAGACTGGACTTTATTTCGTTCACAGAATACCCCAGGCATCTTAGCACTGCTATCACATATTCCAAATGATGAAGAAGCTCGTCCCTTCCTTGAGCCAGAATCAGGCAATCGTCCAAATAAGGATAGATCTGTATTCCTTTTAGCCTGAGGAAAGCTATCACTGGAGCCAGAACTTTTGTGAACACTCTGGGCGCAGTAGATAAGCCAAAGGGCAATGCAGAAAACTGATAATGAGAAGTCCCAGCTCGAAAACGCAGATACTTCCTGCAACTCAGTCTGATAGGAACATGAAGGTAAGCCTCCTTGAGATCCAAAGTTACCATCCAATGATCTTTGCCCAGCAGAGGTAAAAGCTGTTGTAACGTCAACATTTTGAACTTGGGAATGTCCAGATAAGTGTTGAGGGTAGATAAATCCAAAATTGGTCTCCACGTGTTCCCTTTCTTTGGTACTAGGAACAGGCGAGAATAAAATCCTAGGCCCACTTCTGGCATAGGGACCGGCTGTATGGCCCCTATTTGAAGTAACAGAGAAATTTGTTTGTGAGCCTCTATTCTTTGTTGAGGAGGAACGTCTGGCATGCCTTTGAAAGGAGGCAAGGTATGGAAATAAAACCTGTAACCGTGGTGTATGATATCCAATACCCATCTGTCTTGGGTAATCAAACTCCAATTTTCCTTGAAAAGTGCCAACCTTCCACCCAAAGGTGCTGCCAGACGAGAAGGCTCTGGCAGCTGAAAAGGTATGTCATTGGGTCTGTTTACGAAAGGACTGACCCCTACCCTCACTCGAAGACTGTGCAGGTGAACTCCCTGTTCTAGGCCTGAAAGAGCCCTGAGCTCTGCCCCTACCACGTCTAGACCTACCCCTAGACTGGGAATCATAAGAAGGATACGTCCACCCCTTGGTAGGCCAATTTCTACTAAACTTCGGAGGCTGAACCTGCAAAAAATCTTTAACAGTCTGCATAGACTTAGCCTTGTCTTCCATTTTCTTTAAGACTGCCTCAACAGGAGAACCAAACAACACATCAGATTGTAAAGGAGCATCTAAAATCCTTGTCTTAACATGGTCAGATAAATTCTGATCCCTCAGCCAGGCGTGCCTGCGAAGAACTGACCCAGTGGCAGCCACCCTAGACGAGGCCTGTACAGCATCAAAACCACATTGCAAAGAATGCTTACCCACCTGTTCAGAAACATGTACTAAATCTTGTAACTCTTTACACTCAATACCTTCCGCCAGAGCATCTACCTTAGACTTCAATTGTGAAAGGAGATAGTTTTGGTATTTCAACATGTGAAACTGGCAATTCAAAGCCCTCATAGCTAGGGTGGAAGAAGTATAAACTTTCTTTCCCCATCTATCCAAAGCCCTGGCCTCTTTATCTGGAGGAACCGGATTTTTGACAACAGAAGCCTTAACATCTTTAGGCCCCTGACTAACAGTTTCTGGGTCTGCCCTAGGACTCTTAAAAAGATACTTATGAGCTTCAGGCACCCTGTAATACCTATCCGGTTTAACAGGAGCAGGAGGCAAAGAATCAGGATTAAGAGAATCCTCTGCAAAAACATCTTCCACCACATCCAGAACAGGAGGAATAGCCAAAGGCCTATGCTGGGGTAAAAACAAAAATTCCCTAAGCCTTTTCCTGGAATCAGAGAAGTCCTGACCTTCCCACTTAAAATGCTCCCTCATGGAATGAAGAGTCTCTGAAAAGAAAAATCCTCAGGAGGAGAAGCAGAAGGAGTAGAATCATCCACATCAGAATCAGAATAAGGAGAATACTCCTGCAAGTCTTCAGCCGAAGACTCTGAAACATCCGAAGCCTGCTCAAAACTCCCTAGCTCAGGTTCCACCCTTGGTCTCTTATCAGGAGGGGGCAAAGAACCTCTAATCAAAGTAATCAAATCTTCTGCCATTTTAAGCATATGCTTCTTGGGCACAGTTCCTGAAGAACTAGGGGTGACACCAACTGAAGCTAAACCTGGCCTGCCTCTGGGAGAAGCCTTGGAAACAGAAGGAGAGGGCCTAACCACCCTAGGAAGGGAGGGGAGTACAGTAACCTGAGAAGCCCCCTCCGCCCGACCTGCCTCCTGAGAGGCCACATCCTGCAATAACAAAGTCTCTCCCTGGGACTCCAAAGAAACCTCCGGCGGAACCACCGGCTCCACCGACACCTCTAAAGAACCGGCGTCCGGAACGGACGGTTCTTCTAGCCTAGGCTTAGCAGCTTTGTCCTTGCGCTTCTTCGAAGAAGCGGGCGTCGGAGCATCCGACGGCATTTTATAATTACACCGCTTCAAGACTAACCTGGCACAATCTAACCTTCTTTTTATAGTGCGCTTATTGAATCTAGCACAAGAGCAACACCCAACAACGGCGTGCTCAGGCCCTAAACAAGGAATACACAAAGTATGATAATCTCTATGCGGTATCTGTTTCCCACAAGAAATACAGTTATTCACTTTTTCTGACATCCGGTAAACCACTGAGGCAAGAAAAAACTAAAATATTCCCCAACGGGGTACTTAGCCAACTTTGACTCGGTCTGAAACTCCGAATTCGAAAAATTTCAGAACGCCAACCGGCACTTGCAACGCTGCTTCTGCATCGGACCATGCGGCAAAAAAGACTGAGGATATGACGTCGGTCATGCGCATTTGTACCCTGACGTCCTGATGTCAGTCAAATGCGCCTTGACCGACGTCAGCCTTATACTTTGATATTCGGGCCGACCGAGGACAGCGGACTACCCAAGTGTAAGGACTGCAGCAATGTGAGATGAAGAACATCTGTTTTTCATACTTCTCTTTAGAAAACAATACCCAGTTACCCCCCTTATCTGCCTGACAAAAAATTACATCAAATTCTTGACTTCTACATTGATTTAAAGTAACCCATTCACCCCTAGATAATTTTTAAACTTTTCTAGATTTAATAAACTTATGGTATTCAAATTCTACTTTTTTACATAATACCCTTTCAAAACTTTGTATAATATTAAAACATTTAGGGGGAATGAAAGTACTAGAATTAGAAAGATAAGGAACCTTTAATTTCCCATAACCAGTGAAATAACCAATATTCCCTTCACCTTTATTATCAGAAAAAAATATCAACAAACTCATTTTCATTTAAAGACGTGTTAAGCAATGAATTTTCCATATTAAACATTTCAACATCTTCAGTTTCAACAAGTGCTTATTTACCTTCAAAATACACTCGTAAATACAATTTTCTACAAACTTTTTAATGTCCAAAATTACATCTGCTAGAGATGGAAAACATGTAAGAACAAACTTGTTTCCTTTTAACAATAAACTTTCAAGATCTTTAGTTACGGTGGCATTTGATAAGTTTATTATATGCAACTGTTCAGGCATACAAACCATATTCTCCTCAATTTCACTACAAAAAAAGACATCAGTCACTGTTTGTGTTTGAAAATACTTACTGAATGCCACTCGAGATAAATCCACAGTTGCTACATCATTATTGTGCCGCAAATCACCATTTTCATTATTTCTTCCTGCCCCCTCGATTTTTCAGACTCTGGCCTCTATCCTTTAATTGAAAATCTTTCTGCAACGATTGTCCCACCTCATTTAGTTGCCAAATATCTTCAAATGAAACATTCTTCTTGCTGGCCTGCATTTTAGATCCAGAAGAGACGGAAGAATCACATGATGTAAACGACCTATCACCAATGACTTTGATGATTGACCGCCCCCTTCTTCCTGGTTACCATTGCCATAGAAATACCTGGTCTTTACTAAAATCCGCTATGTCATGGTTGAGTTTCTTTTTCTTCCATTCCACAACCTCTTTCTCAACCTTACCCAAAATTACTTCAATGACCTTCATAAAATCAGTGAAGGGCTGCTCAGCTGTTTCCTTGGCCAACGCCTCCTGTGATACCTCAATATTGCAATGAACCTTCTCATACTGTCTCTGATTCCTTTTAACCAAAATGTTAAGCCAAAGTACAATGTGTGGAAACTTGCTACCATTCCTCCAATAGATCGGCTTCATCATCAGTAAAATTTGAGGTAAGTTAAGACTGGAGGAGAGATATGAAATTAGAGTGGTTGTGATATATTTATTATGGAACATAGTTATTCAAAGAAGATATCGCACATTTAAATAATGCATGGTGTTGAATGCTTGGTTATTGTCTTGATTGAACATGGAGCTCTCAATGTTGGAAATTAAGTAATTTTCACAAGGACAAAGGAGAATGCTGTCCTCCAGAAAATGCTCTTGGGAATCTTACACCAATATTAGAAGCTTAAGGAAAAGGAAAATTAAACAGGAGAATGAAGATTGCAGACATAATATAGATTTTGAGGCTGTAACTGAGCTTTGGAAGGAAGAAAAGGGTGGCATATAGGAGTAAAAGGTTATCAGCTACCAAAAAATAGCTTTGTAATTCACAGCTCATGCTCAACCTCCCCCAAAAAACAAATTATTATTTTTCTTTCCCAAATCAAATCACTCTTTTTCGAAAAAAAAAAAAAAAAAAAAAAAAAAAAACTTCAAAGTACTCTTTGTTAATAACACTATTATTGAAGTCACCTCTCATACCAAACTATTAGGGATGATAATGCATGATATCCTTACAGCTGGCATGCATATACAAAATTCCATAAAAACACCCAAAAATGGGCATGTTCTACAAAGCCAAAAACTACCTTACTACCACAACTAAACTTACATTAACCTCCTTCCTTCATTTCTCTGCAGTGCTCCTCTCCTCATGAGCCTTCAGGCTTTACTAAAAAGCAAAACTTGAACAATGTGTTATTTATTTATTTATTTATCGACATTTGGTTACCGAGAAAGTCCAACTGGGTAGGAGCTCATTTTCTGCAGAGGCCCAGGGAGAAACGCTCCAAAGTATTACAAAACATTTAAGAACAATAATTTTACAATCTTTAAAAATAATATAAAAAGCAACTACAGTTTAAATAATTATACCAAATTAGGCATAATATGAAAATATTGGTTAAGAACAGATGCAAGTTATATGAAAATGATTTAATGATTTAATATTTAGAAAATATTTTGTCAGTTTATAGAGAAATAAAAGTTAGTAGAATGCAATCAGGAATTGCAACATGAAGTGTAAAGAGAAAAGTAAGCTAATTGCATATTTAGAGAGAAAGTCAAGGGATTAGAAATTTACAGGGAAGAAGGGAGAGTAAGGAGGTGTAATGTATGAATAGGTACTTTTTTTCTCTGTTAGGGATACAGTTTATCATGGTGTTGAGCCAGAACAGAGCCCACTTTGGCTAGGAAGTCGCTCAGAATGGTTTTGAAGGATGGGGGGGGTATTGACCTGATGGATACAGATAAGGAGTTCCAGGCCTTAACGACATGGTGCAAGTATAGACAATGCCCAGCAGACTTAATAGGTTTGTGGACAGACAAGAGTTTTTGGCGATTGGATTGTAATGACCAACTGGGAACATAGTTGTATAGAATGTTATTTAGTGCTGGACAAGCATATGGTTGCTGGATAATTTTGTAGGTGGTTAAAAGCTGTATATATATATATATATATATATATATATATATATATATATATATATATATATATATATATATATATATATATATTAGTTGATGGGGTAGATCTAACCAGTTTTAGGCTTTTTAGTGCTATACAGTGGTGGGATCTGAAAGGGGTATTTGCTGCAGCTTTAGCAGTTTTGTTATAGAATTGTTGAAGTTTTGATTTTTGTGATTCCTGGAGGTTGGTAAGGATGGGTGCACCATAAAGTGTGGGGAAGAGATAAGTATTTGCGAGTGTGTTTTAAGTTGTGTTGATGAGAAGGTTTTTGGCTCTGTAAAGCATCCCTACTTTTTAATGAGTTTTTCTTATGCAATCTTTTATATGCAACTCAAATTTAAGTCTATCATCCACTATCATCCATAATAATTTGCTATGAGAAGTAACTTCAATGTTTTTATTATCAAGAGAGAAGACGTTAAAGTCTTTTTCATGGGAGACCAACTTTATTTATAATAAAGATGTTGAATTTGCAGTAAATACTCCTTACTGAATCCATCACTACATGTCACTAAAAAGTTTCAGATGGTTAGAGCTACCTGACAGTTTAATATGCATGCAGCTGCTTTCCACTTACAAAACCATATATCACCTCTCCACCTGTCTTGCACTAAATACAACTCTGCAAAACCATGCCCCTAATCAACCATTATGATCTAACAACCAGAAACCTTGTACTATACATAAACCGACAAAGTTCGCCAGATACAGGTTAGACTCCTACTCTGTCACTAAATTATTGAACTCTATACACATATCCATAAGGTCAACTCCTTCCCAACAGTTACTCAAAGCCACTCTAAAAGACTTCCTATCTAATACATGTCTCTGTTCCTGCTCTATACCAGGCTAGCACAAGTGTTATCATACTAAAAAACACATTCTCTTAACCATACTCTACCTACATTCTCACTCACCCCTCTCTCTTCTTACCCCTCCCTTATGCTAACTACACTCTGCCCACTCATTATCACTCACCCCTCATCATAATTTTACACTCTAATCCTTCATCCTCTCATTCATCCCACCTACCCCCCCCTTCTGTTTTCACTCTTCCCACATTCCTCACCATTATAACTCTCTCAGTCTCTCTCTCTTGATTTCCCTCTTCTGTCTTATGACTTTATTTCCTCCTGTCAGATCTAACTTTATACATTATCCAAGCACATCATACAGCCACTGTACATATAAAAATAGTCCTGTGATATGCATGCTTTATTCCTAGAAAATGTTTAAAATTAATTGTTTTCACTCAATTACTGTACATACCAAAGCTGTGTTCCTACACTATATTTTTTTATTTCTTAACCGATGTTAAATTGCACTGATATCTACTCAAGTATATTTCCCTGATTATTATTATTGCTTTGTGTTTGTAGTTTTTCTCCTTGGGCCTCCTCTGAAAATGGGCAATAGCCCAGTTGGATTTTCATGGTAAACAAATGTCAAATAAATAAATATATCAAGCTCTAACATTGTAACAAAAAAGAAAGAAAGAAGAAAAAATAGGATACTGTTATATAATAAAATGATTGTCCAGTTTTAAATGTAGTAAAAGTAAGAGATTGAAAAACAAAAAACGGATTGTGTTGTATTTTTCCTGGTGACATACAAGGATAAAGCCCTGACCATGGCTCAGAAACCCCAAGATCAATTAGTGGCTCAAACGCTTGATGGAACTGGCAGAGATGATGGTAGTGCCTGTTGGGGGTGAAGCCATTCACAGGCTGTAGCAGTCCTTTGGAGGAAAGAAGTGAGCCTAGAAGATGAGGATATGCATGTGGCCCAACAAGCCTCCTTCAGCAAGCAAGTGCATGGAATTATGTACTGGGGGAGTGTTGTAGCTCTGGGAGGGATGCAAGTCAAACGTCTCTCCTCCTTATGGGAGGGGTTAGACTAAATTACAAATGTCCTTATTGCTGGGATGCGAGAAAGGACACAAGCATTCCTCACAGCTGCCTAAATGACACCCCCCACCCCAACAGCTCTGAAAAATGAGCCCAAGTTGAACTGAGGAGGCTTGACGGTTAATAGACAAAGGGATAAAAAAAAGCAAAAGGATTGTGTTGCGCTATCCTTTAACTGGCGATAGTAATGACAGTGGTACATAGCCCCCCGATGCCTCAAGATATAAAATGGCCATGTGGACAGATTTCCTGACACCTAGCTAGCTAGTAGCTACAAGCAATCCTTCTAACATTCCATAAATCCATAGGCAGACACTAAAAACACAAAACTAGTCTGTTATTGTAGACTATATCAGATCACGGATAAACCAACTAAGGAGAAAAATTTTAGATCTGCTATTTTTAGCAAAACAAGAACTTGCATATACAAATGTGAAACCTCCCATATTCAGACAAAAGAGTAACAAAATATTAGGACAAGCCAAGGGTAAAGGTATCGGACAGTAATGTAATAAGAAACATGTTGGTCTTTTAATAAGACTAAATGTGAGCAACACCTTAAAAGATTTATGAAGGTGTTATGAATATATAGATTTAATGACCATCTATCCTCATAGTTCTGGAACAGTAAATATATTAATAGAGCAAAACAGGAACAAAAGGAGAATAACTCAGTAAACAGTGAACTACACCATTCTCCTGTGTGGGACGGGTCAGGTAGGAAAACTTCAATAAATAGCAGCGCACAACGGACTTTTCTTTTTAAGCTCTGCTATCCCTAAGGTGCTGGGCTGAAGTTATCACAAGGGGCATGCCATAGCATTGTGAGGAAAATGCCCTCAGTTCTATGGTAAGCATCCCTCAAATGTCCACCTTTCTGCACAGCAGCAACAGGTCATTAGTGCACCATGGGTATTAGCACGTATTCTCACTCCTTAAACCATGTGCCTCCACATGCTTCCATATCCTTTCTCTGGGAAGAGGTGAGCAGGTTCCAGCAGGTGCTTGAACCACTAGTCACACTCTGGTTACCTGGCTCTTAGTAAGGTCTTTACCCCCGTACAGAAACTAACCTGAAAATGTTTCACAAAACTGAACAATGACCCATGAGGTTGAGAGAAAGGCTATAAAAAGCTGGGTAAAACTAGCAGAAAACATTATATGCAAAAATGTGACTTGGAAGTAAAATTGACTAAGAATATGAGAATGCATAAAGAGCCCATTTAAATATATCAAGAGGTTGACAACAAGTATGGGGAGTGATAATTAGAAGTTATGTACTCACCATAACGTTCCATCTGAGTAGGTATCTTCATTTGTCTGCAACCTTTGGGATACGGATCCGATCTCGGATCCGAGCCGGCAACTTTTATCACAGCATAGATCCGAGCTCCTAGCTCCTCCCTTTACCCATAATCCCCCTGCCAACCCTAACTGACCTCAGATCAAGTTTGCCCGATATAAGCAATGTAAAGGTGCCCCGGAAGGGGCTAATCCAAGACAGATCCTAAAGGTCAGGGGAAGGAGGTGGTTGCAGACAAATGAAGATACCTACTCAGATGGAACGTTATGGTGAGTACATAACTTCTAAATCTGAAGTAGGAACTTCATTTGTCAGCAACCTTTGGGATAGAGTCTCCAGCTACCTGAATCCTGGGTGGCCCTTATGGAAGAACATTCCGAAGCACTGCAGAGCCAAAGGACGCCCTACCTCTGGAGACAACATCCAGTTTGTAATAGCTGATAAAGGTATGAGATGAGGCCCCAGTGGCTGTGGAACAAATATCATCTAAGGGAACCCTAGATTTAAAAGCCGCTGAAGCAGCAACGGCCCTAGTAGAATGAGCTCGAACCCCTTGAGGTGCAGGCCTTCCCGAACTCTGGTATGCTAAGAGGATACAATTAGCTATCCACCGTGATAGAGTAACTTTAGAAATTGACTTGCCTAAACTTGTTTTGGCAAAGGAGACAAACAACTGGTCAGATTGCCTATGACCAGCAGTTCGATGAGTATAAAAACGTAATTGTCTGTGCACATCCAAGGAATGCAGTTTATATTCGCCTTTGTTCTGGTAATGGGGAAAGAACACGGGAAGATTAATGGATTGATTAATATTAGCTTCTGAAGACACCTTAGGCAGAAAAGACGGATTGATCTTGAGGTAAACTCTATCTGGATGGAAGGATAAATAAGGCGGCTTAACACATAGAGCCTGAAGTTCAGAAACCCTTTTAGCTGAAGTAATGGCCACTAAGAAGGCTGTTTTCCAAGAGAGATATTTAAGATCAACCATGGTCGCCGGCTCGAAAGGGGGGCTAGTCAAGGCTTGGAGGACCAAGGACAGATCCCATGGGGGTACTACCTCCCTGACTGGAGGTCTGAGAAGGAAAGTACCCTTGAGGAACGCTTTACAAAGCTTAGCAGTCATCAGAGGGCATGATTCATGCCCTACATGATAATGCAAAATTGCTGCCAGTTGTACCTTGACTGTAGAGCAGCTAGCCCCCTGATGAAAAAGGGTAGTTAAGAACTCCAAAACTGACGTGAAAGGCGCCGTGAAAGGATCCAAGTGATGGTGCTCCTCCCAGATGGAGAAACGTTTCCACTTGCTTCGATAGACTCTTCTGGTGGAAGGTTTATGTGCTGCTACTAGGATGGCTTTGACTGGTGAGGAGATTCCGGGAGTCCTAATCAGGAGTGGAACTGGAGCAACCGAGCCGTCAGCTTGAGGTGGACCAGGTTGGGGGTCTGGAGACCCAGACGGTGGGTAATGAGATCCGGGAGTGGATCCAGAATCCATGGTGGATGAATTAGGTGAGACCACAGGTACGGGAACCATGTTTGACGACGCCAGAATGAGGCAATGAGGATCATTTTGCTCCCCAGTCGACTGGCTTTCTGTAGGAGTTTCAGCATCATGGGCAACGGAGGATAAGCGTAAAGGAGACCGGGAAGCCAGGCATGTACTAGAGAGTCTCTCAGGGACTCCACCTGAGGGGGAATTAGAGCGAAGTAACTGCTGCATTTGGTATTTGAAGGAGAGGCAAAAAGATCGCAACAGGGTTGCCCCCATAGGGCAAATATTTGTTTCGCTACTAGGGGATTGAGAGACCATTCGTACGGAGTCAGGATCGAATGACTGAGCTTGTCTGCTAGAATGTTGGGCCGTCCCAGAATGTGCGTTGCAATAAGAAAGCGGTTGCTGGAAATCGCCCATTCCCACACTCTCATGGCCTCGCGACAAAGGGGATAAGACCTGGTTCCCCCCTGTTTGTTGATGTACCAGACAACTGACATGTTGTCCGTCTGTACTGCAATTGTCCCAATCGGTAGAAGGCTGTGAAGTGCCTGCAACGTCAAAAGCACCGCCCTCATCTCTAGGACATTCATATGCAAGAAGGTCTCTGTGTCGTTCCACGTGCCTTGGACCGTTCTGCCTGAATAGTGCCCCCCCAGGTGAGAGGCGTCCGTGGTCACTGTGGCGATGGGGGAAGGCATCGAAAATGGTCGTCCCATGTGGAGACTCGGGGACCGGAGCCACCACATGACCGACATTCTGCAGGCCCTGCTTAGGGGAATAGGATGAGACAGGGAGTTGCGAGACAGGGACCATTGTACTTGGAGGGTCCATTGCAGAACCCTCATATTTAGGCGGGCTAGGGGTAGTAGAGGAATAGCTGCTGCCATGGACCCTAGAGCCCTCAGGATCAATTCCGCAGGTGGAGCAGAAAGAATGAGAATGGCCTTGACATGCAACCTCAGGTTCTGAAGCCGATCGGGAGTTGAGAAGGCAAGCATTATCCTGGAATCCAATCTGGCCCCTATAAAATCTATCACCTGTGAGGGGACTAGAGAAGATTTGGTCATGTTGATAGTTAACCCTAGACGTGGAGCAAGGTCGAGGAAGTAATCTCTGCCTGAACAGAGTAGATGCCTTGTTGGGGCGATGAGGAGCCAGTCGTCCAGGTACGGAAAGACCTGAATTCCCTGAAGCCTCAGGTGGGCCGCTATGACCGCCAAGACTTTGGTGAACACCCTGGGGGCTGAGGTGAGACCGAAAGGAAGGGCCCTGAACTGAAAATGACTGGCTCCCAGCCAGAAGAGGAGGAACCTCCTGGAGCGTCTGCCCACTAGAATGTGGTAGTACGCATCCTTGAGGTCTATCGAGCATGTTCTCCTGTAATAGGGGGAGAATAGATTGTAAGGTGACCATTCGGAACTTTTCTTTGGGTACTGCCAAGTTCAGGAGAGAGAGAGATCGAGGATGGGTCTCAAGTCCCCCGTCTATTTTGGCACCAGAAAGAACCTGGAGTAAAACCCTGATCCGAACTGATCTGGGGGGACAGGTTGGATGGCTCTTTTTTGTAAAAGCTGCTGTATTTCTGTAGCAGCTGCCTCCCTCTGATTGGGTGGTATGTCGGGGAGGCTTCTGATTTTTGGGGTTACAATAAAGGGAATTTGGTAACCTCTGGATATGATGCGAAGCACCCAGTGATCTGTTGTTATGTACTCCCACATTGCTAGGTGCTTCGAAAGACGCCCCCCGACTGCCTCCAGAGTGGAGCAGCCGGGCAACCCCTCAAGGGTTCTGCGTGGGCCTCTCAGAGAAGGGTTCTCTGGACCCAAAGTTTCTGGGACCCACTCTGCCTCTTGGGCGGCGTCCTCCCTGTCCTCCTCTGCCACGAGAGGACTGGTTGTCCGGAGCAGACTGGGACTGATGCGATTTTCGGAACCACATCTTCTTCTGACCCTTTTGGTTCTTAGAAAAGGACCTCTGGGGAGCAGAGAAGCGGACTCTGACGGCAGACAACGTCTTCCTGTCTTTCTCGCTCTGGACTAAGGTGTCGCGAAAGGTTTTGCCAAAAGGTGCAGAACCATCAAAGGGGGCATTCGCGAATGACACCTTAAAGGGTTCCGGGAAGTCACAGTGTCGGAGCCAGGCCTAACGCCTGATTACCAGGCCGGCTCCGCCGGCTCTAGCGACTCCTTCAGTGGCGTGTGACAAGAGCCACATAGAGGTATTAGAAACTGAGCGTAGAGTAGACATTCGAGAGGAGTACAGATGCTTGTCTCCTTCCAACATGGACTCTGGGGGGGGATGCAGCGTATTCTTTTATTAGATCCCGCTGCATCCGAATGACGTGTGCCATATAGTTCAGCGCTCTCATGGAGAAGGTTGCTGAACTAAAGACCTGCTTCCTTAGGCGGTCCATCGCTCGAGAGTCCTTACTCGGAGGTTGGACCGCAGAGCTCTCCTGAGCCAGCTCTCTCTTGGTGGCCGCCGCCACCAACATGGCATCCACAGGGGGACCTCTGCTCCAGTGGGTTCTTTCAGCAGGGGGACTCAGGATCCTGTCCGGGCACTTGGGGATAGGCTCCACAGTGTCCGGCTCCTTCCAAGCCCTGGTGGCAATAAGGCCCACCAGAGGATCGGGGGGAGGGGTCACCCAAGAGGTAGATGGCCCTGCTTCGAACGCCTCTAGGAATACGGACTCATCGGAGGAAGCCTTAGGGGCAGACCACCCCCCCAATCCTGAGCATCTCCATGATGTCACCAAAGGAGACATCCTCATGGGGGGTGACCTTGGGGAGCCTTCCCCTTCATCTAAGTCCGTATCTTCGGTAAGGGACTCAGGGGAGTCCATGTGCCTCCTCTTACACTTGGCTTTGTGAGGGACCTCTTCGGGGGGGCTGTCCGAGGAAGACTCACCAGCAATATCACGTTCCGCAGGAACACCCAGAGACGTCGAAGCAGGCTGTCCCGAAGGCCGGGTGATGGGAGCCCGGACCAGCTGTGAGGGAGTGCAGGGAGGAGCCGAAGCCAGAACCGGGGGTCCGGATACACTCAACAGTGCCCTTTCCACCACCGCGAAAGCTGAGGGGGAGCTACTCTCAATAGTCTCCGAGAGTCGGCTCCCACTCGGATCCAAAGCGGGGACCGGATCCGGGGCTGAGACCCTCGGATCCGAAGGACCCGTGTGCTCCGACTGGGACGGAGCCAAAATCACACAAAGTCCCTCGCATCCGAAGCTCCGCCCATGGCTCCGAGAGGTCGGATCCAACAAACTCGAGGGACCAGTCGGAGCCAAAGTAACTAGTACTGTCGGCTCCGACACACCCTCGGATCCGACGCGGCTTGGCTCCGAATGCTCCAAACCCGGGAAGCGGGACGGAGAAGGAGCGATTGGAGCAAAAAAGGGGGTCGAGCTCCCCCCCGGAGGGGGGGGAGTCAAGAGCACTCCCATCTGCAGCTGGGCCTGGATGAACCTCCTCATCATCCGGTCCATGTCTGCATCTGACATACTAAAAGTAGACCTCGAAGAGGCCACCGAGGCAGACCTAGAGTGACGCCTCGATGACCTCGACAGGGACCGGGTTGCCTCCTCCCCAGGTCCCGGTGAAAAACAAGGGGACCGGAGCCGAGGAGGAGGCAATCCAGAAACCCTAGAAGGAGAAGCCCGCTTGGTGGGCGGGGCCGAGGAAGAGTCCTCGGCCCGCCGCTTATGGTGCTTCTCCTTCCTTTTGGTTTTTCTGGCCTCCCTATCCACCGGAGCCAAAACGGGAGGTTGAGTCCCGACCGGAGGAAGGGAGGCAGGGGTGGTCGCTACCGAGGACTGGGTAGCGGCCACCGAAGAACTGGAGGTCGGAGCCGAGTCCAGGGGCAAAAGGCCCACCAGAATCAGCTTCGATCTCCGGTCCTTAAGTGCCCTGGGGTTGAACGCTGCACAAATTGTGCATCCCGAAGAAAGATGTTCAACCCCAAGGCACCTAACGCACCGGGTGTGGCCATCTGCCGGTGAGAGCTTATGGCCACACTTGGTACATTTTGAAAAGATGGCTTTAGGGGCCTCTGACATATCTAACGTAAACCACACTCACTAGGCCCCTAACACACCACAAACACACACTACGGTACAGCGAGGGTAGGGAGGAAAAAATTTTAACAAAAAATAGATATTTAAGAGGGAACCTACAAAAACTCACTCAATCACACAAGAAAATGCAAAATTACTTAGCTTTTTTTCACAAAAAACCTTCCGAATGCCAGGAGCTCAAAATCCAGCTTGTTGGCT
>NC_056737.1:8467555-8620055 GCF_019279795.1 Protopterus annectens
TTCATGTCATTAATAAACAAATTCAACTGCTCTATGATACAGTATACAACAAATCTAAGGTAAAAAACGTCATCTCTAAATTATATAAAATTCTAACAGAGTACAACACTAGTTTAAAAGAAACATTTTGTAAACATATAACATTGGATCATAACTCTTAACCAAGAGCAGAAATCTCAAATATTAAATTCTATTAAAAATACCTCTTGGTCTCAATATTTGCATATAATTATTTGGACATTTTTATACAGATCTTTCTTATTTCCAAATACAATGGCCAAAGTAAATAAAAACAGCACCATTTAATGCTGGAGGTGGGCCAACATTTATAATGCAGATTGGATGCATATATTTTTTGACTGTCTTACTTTGAAACATTTTTGGAATTCCATAGAAGATTTCATGAAAGCTTTATGGTTTGATTATTTTTCTTTAACTATTTTTTTTAGGTTTTTTTTTTAATATAAATGGTAATCATAAGTTGACTAATGAGAATGTCTACCTGCTCTGGACCACTTTTGCAGTGGCAAGGAAAAGTATCACTAAGCATTGGAAATTAATTTCACTGTCATCACTGGAATCATTTTCATCTTCCTTAAAAGAAGTAACCTTGACTGAGACTAAAATAAAAGAAAGTAAGTTATTTTCTAAGACATTTGTCAAGAATCCTTGGATGAAAGCTTTATCTCTAATTGGTTTATTTCAACAGAACTCTGCCTCTTGAATTTGTTTCTCAAAATGTTTATTGCTTATATGGCACATATATATATATATATATATATATATATATATATATATATATATATATATATATGTATGTATATACTGAATTTTACTGTCTGGGGTACCACAGTTTGTTTTAGTTAATATTTCATAGGTGTGCTGCATATACTGAATATATATATATTTTTCCCTTGGAAAAAAAGATTGTTGGCGGGATTCAATAAAACCTATGCGGTGGTTTTCCAACATGTATGCAGTACGGCGCAATGTGCACATGGGAGTGGAAACTTGTACATTCATTAAGCTCCATGTAACAGCACCCACCCTTGTGCAAGCAAGGTAAACACTGTAGCATGCTAATTATTGCATAAGCAGATGAACTGCATGTTAATCAACCAAGGCAACATGTTGGTGCTATTCCACAAGCTATAAAGCAACTGTGTAGTCTCTGTGCTGGTGTGCCTCATGAATTGCAAAACTTTTGGAATACAGCCACAGAAAGGCGTCTACACAGACAGAATAAAAAGTAAAATGTGTGAGATTTGCACAAAACTGACCTTAACATGTGACAGTAGGCTGGATGCAACAAAAGGAAAGTAAAATAGTAACATAAATCCTTTTCTGTGCAATAACACAAATGTGGCTTTGCTCCCCCACATCCAAATGAACAGTACACTTGTAAATAATGCAGACAGATGCTACTCAAAATAATTATAAAAGCTATTCAACAGATTATTCATAGTTACATGTCAGCATATGCAATATGTAGCTAATGAAATGCAGGCATATCATCTAAAAATCAGTTCCCCTGTGTGTTCAAGACATAAATAATTCGGCTCCCATTCATTTTCTCTAGCTACACATTTGCCTTCTGGTGTAGATTCAGGACTGTCAGCATGGTGAAGATGCAAATGAAGTCTGAACTCATTAGAATTGCTGAATCCCAAAAAATTGGATCCGTGTAGGGATGTAAACATTGTGCAGGCATTCTCTCAGTGTTTGTGTTTAATGGATGGCAACTCTGAATACTTGCATCAGATGGATGTGTCAGATGAGACTTACAAAGTGTTACATCTATGTCTGTCAAGGTTGCAAATGCAAGTAAGCAGTGCACAACTCACACATTCTGTTTCATTAACATCCAACCTTCTCTTCATTTGTGTGCAAATTATGTTATCTCTGTCAGTTTTTATTATTATTTTATTATTTCTTGGCCATTGTTTGCACGATGTGGCACTTAGCGCAATCAAGGGCAACAGAGGAATAATGGAAGGTTTGGCTATGCTTATCTTTTTTGTTCAGCGTTGCACAATGGGCAAAAGGGAGACCTTAAGAATGACTAGTACATAAGGGAATATCATGTAACTCTTTCAGTGGCAGCATTGCTAAAGAATGACAGTATTGAGTCTGTGGACTTCACCTGCACTTAACTGACTCAGCAGCAGGTGTTAATGCAGTGGTAAGTTCCTTTTTGGGGCTAGATGGTACTGCATTTGATGTAGCTGTAGCTAATACTTTTAACGACTTTTGCTTTACCGTTGGCACAAGTTGGTGCACAATGCATACCACTGTGCAATAATGCATTAAAGAAAAGAAATGGGGAAGACAGAACAGTGGTGAAATGGGGAGCAAGCAGGGGGAAGAATAAATGGAAAGCAATACAGGAATGTGCAGGACAGAAGTAGGAAAGAACCATAGCTATCCATTTCTTTAACAGTAAAAACTGATAACATATGCAGAATATTAGCTGAATTTGGACTGTCACCTCCAGAGAGAGGGGTGACCACAACACAATCATGTTTCTAAGTCATATGTCAAGAATCCAGCTGGACCGAATCAAGTGTGACAAGAAGAAAAGTTTGCGAAGTGAAGAGTATTTATTTATGAGTAGTTTCCGTTCCGTTTATGTGCAACAGCAGAATGTATCTCTTCAAGCAAATTATTAGGATACCCATCTTCAAACAAACGTTCATCAGTTTGTCAAATTCTGAAGAACAAAGATGATTATTTGATGTAAGATGGGAAATATGGATTTGGTGCATGGGGTGATTGCTTCGGAAGTGTAAAAAGAGTTACAGAATGTTGGTTTTCTGTAATCTGATGTTTCCACTAACCCATCAACTCCCTTATTGATTGTAATATCAAGAAAGTTAATATGTTCAGAATCTAGTTGATGGGTAAATGAACTGAAGCTGTGTAATAAAGTCACTGATCTCTTCATTGTTACCTGTCCATACAAAAAATATATCATCTAGGTTATGGTAATAGCATGAGCAACACTTGAATAAATACTGACTTGACTTCCCAGCTCAAAAGTACCGCATTGGCAAAAGTTGGGGCAATTGTGCCCCCCCCCCCATTGCAATACTACAAAGTTGCTTCTAATATTCACCCTCAAATGAAAGAAAATTATTGCTCAATACAATCTCAATAAATTCAGTAACCAGTGAGACATCACTGGGAGAAAGTGCACCATATTCAGAAACAATCTCAGTAAACCGTAAAAGCCCTTCCTCATGAGATATAGCTGTGAACAGGTTTCTAATTTTACAAGTAACAAAGATGTCCTTTTCATTGACTGACACTTTTCTAAGCTTGTTTAAAAAGTCCCATGAAAATGCTCAGCTATTACTAGAGGAGGTCTGCAGGCTTCGAACGAAGAAAACAATTTTGTTTTGCCCTTCAACTGTAAAACCTGTTTCTGTAACAACATGACTTTACATTATTCCTAGATGTGGAAGATATCAAAGGAATCATGTACAATCACTGGTATATCTTACATTGTAATGAGGCACTGAAGACATGTTTTAATGATCCACAGAAATTTACATTTAAAACTTGTTCCAACACTAAAAGCATTTTGGAAAGACTGAAAGAGATGGTTACTTTTGCCTTTCTTATAACAAAAAAAAAAAATGCAACCATTGCCATCAATGCTCTTTTGTGGATTCCCATGTGGGGGTCTTCTACCTGATTCTGTGACCCAGTGGACTGTTTATGGTAACTCTGATTATTGGTCTGCTAGGGTTGTTTACCTAGTCTGGTGTGACTCCTGTCCAGTATACTAAATTGGGAAAACTGATAATGCTCTCAACAAAAGAATATATCAGCACTACTATAGCATTAATAAACAGGACAACAAGAGCACGTTGGAGAGGCATTCACTTATTTATGCAGACCAACATAAGTTCAACTTTTGTGTGTTGGAGCAGGTTAAACATAATTTTCCTAGGGTCTGGAACAATTTTCTCTTGCACTGGGAGATGATCTAACAATTATGACTTGATGTCACTAATTATCCTGGTTTAAATGATGCCACTTCTATAACTAGTAAACTTAAACATAGGGCATCTAGAATATAAAAAACATACATTAAGTTATTATTTTTTGTGTGAAACAAGTGGTTCCCAGCTTTCCTCCATAGATGGCATTCAATATATTGGTTGTGTTTATTTTTATTTTATTTTACATTTGTTGGCCGGGATAGTCCGACTGGATGCATGTCCATTTTCAGCGGCGGCCCAGGGAGAAAAGCTCCAAGGGTAAGTAGATACAGCATTACATAATACCAGCATTACATATTACAAACAGACTATTTACAGAGATTACATAAGTAAGCAAGTTAAACAAGTTCCACAGGTTACAGTTAATCCTGAGCACAAGTCAGGATTAAATTAAATTACATAGTAAACTGGTTAACAGATTTTTACACATTCTAGAGAGAGTTAGCCAGGCTTGATACATTGACATAGCCAGTTATGTGACAAATGCTGTTTGAGTCTAGTTTTAAACTGACCTAAGGTAGAAAGTAAGGTAATAGCTGGAAGAGAGTTCCAGGATCTACTTACAGTTTGCAAAGAATGTTCTTTACATTTAGAATGGTTTGAGATTGTATTTAAGTGTTTGTGATTTTTTTTAGAGGGTGTGTACAGATAAGACCTTTTATTTGTTAGTTGTCCTTAATCAATTAATCAATGGTTCTGAGGATGTCAGTTTATGACGAAAGCACTAAACCATGATTTTAAATGTTCTACATTAAAAGTTATTGGATTTCAATCAGGAGTTTTTCCAGTCATTTTCTGTTTTGTTTTATTTAGTTTACATTACCAGATTCTCGGTTCACTTGTTATTATTTCTTATGTGCGCCTCATTATGGCTTTCTTCTATGAGTGTGTGTGTGCATTTCTGATGGGTGTCATCTGCCACAGTTACAGTGCATAGCCTGCATCCCACAGTAAATGACCTTGTGGGATACCCTGTAGCAAACATCTGGAAAGTTGTGAGGTGTGCCAGATATGTGAGTCATGGTAACTGCCAGGGTTGCCAGCACACACATTCAAGATGATTCCCTTGGCATTACACATGATTCAGCAGTTGATAGAGTGGTAGCCCTTTTTGTTAATGTACAGCCACCCTGTTCCCCAGGTGTTGCCTTAATTTCTATACCAGTGCAATCTATGGCACCCAGTACTTCAGGGTAGTGCACTACCTGGTAGAAATGTTGTACATTTCTGTCCTTCTCCTCAGAGCTACGGTGAAAATATATGTGCTCACTGGCATGTTGGAGCATATCATTCAGGAATTGGTGGAGTATCCTGAATGTTGATGCATGTGATACCCCTAGCATGTCCCCCGTTGGTCTCTGTAAGGTACCAATAGCTAAGATTCTAAGGGCTACACATACCTTAGTTTCCACTGGAATGGGTTCCCCTCAGTTGGCTCTGGTTCTGAGTTCAGGGTGGCAGAGATCACAGAGTTTTGGTAGTGAGTCCCTGTCTACCCTGTAGCTCTCTACAATTTCCATAGGTTGTGATAAGTAAAACATGGCCTGGCCTAGGCCTATTAGCAGCAGCATTGGCTTCAGCCTCTAGCATATACAAATAGATTATAGCAGTAGCAGCCCCTAACATTCTGTCAGTGTAGACTTTCTGTGTCTGTACTCCAAAGTTTTGATATCTGTAGGAAAAACCAGCATGAAGTCTACATGGATGCTTTATAGCTTATTGAATAGCTCAACCGTGTTGAACTGCTTGATTGGCATGCAATTCAGCTGTTTATGCTGCCATTAGCATCTATGAAACACAGACAAAGACAGATGTAATCCATTAATAATCTACAGCATTATAAAAAGGCAAATATGTAGCTAGCCAAACTGATGGTGAGGAGAGTTATATATGTTTAGAAGACTGCAAAAACACTTTTTGTACAGAGGAGTACTGAACTTCAGCAGGCATGCTCCTATTTTGTCACCAACATACTGCATATGCTGGCATGCATTTAAGAATAATGTGAAGCAAAGGCTTTTACTCCTGTATCTGTATGCATTAGTTAGAAGTGTACTGAGGGCATGGGCATGTTTGTGGAGTCATTTCAAAGGTATGCATGATTGCCAATACATAAATATGGAATGTTGTGTGATAAATATGTACAAATGTTTCAGGGACAAGTCCTTTGATAACACTTAGCATTTCAAAGATGTTTTGTTAGCAAAATGGGTCATTTGCCTGTTCTTTTGTGGGGGGAGGGCAAAGGTGAGTTACTGTTATGGCACATACAAGGATATGTTGCTCTTGTTACTCATCTTGTTTTACATCCTGCCTGTTGTTAGTATTTCACATCTATTTCACATCTGTAGACTGTTTTGTATTTCTCCAGTGGGTAATACTGACTGGTTACCTTTTCTGTTTTATCCGGAAACAGTTATTTTGTAGTTATGTGATGTTTATATGTATTTTAATTCTGTTGTCTTTTAGGACGCCTACAAGTCTGCCACTCAAGTGTGTCAGTCTACATTGCCCCCCGTTCACTGATGAGGAAAATCAAGACATCATGGATGGGTTTTGTCAACATGGTGATTTTTTTCTGGAAAGGTGACAGGGAGATATGGCATGCCAGATGAAAATATGGCAGCAAATTGTCCAAAATGTGAATACCATGGGCGAGAATGGCAAAACATATGAACAGGTGCAGCACAGAGCCACTCACATGATCACTACTGTATGCAGACAAGCAGCTGCAGTGGGGTGTGACCAAATGGCTACCAGGGGAGGGCCTGCTAGGGAATCCCCACTAACCCCTAAAGAACAGTTCCTGGCCAATATCAGAGATCCAGACAGCTCCCAGGAGAGTGCAGGACAGCATGTACTGGATGTGAGCACCACACCTTCGGAGACAGCAAGCACATCCCAGGAGGAACTTCCAGGTATGCTTTGTTATCTGAACAGTTGAAGACTGTTGTATAGTAAAACAGTTAAAATGAATCAGTTAATTCTGTGTCACATGTCTTTTTGTAGGGGATTGAAGATTGCTTCTGTTATAAGCTTAGGTTGGAGGTGTCAGCCACATTCTTGTTGACATTAAACGTCATGCACATATTAAGGGATAAATATATTACCCCCTGTGTTACTGTTAATCGTAATGTTGTTGCCCTTACCTCTTGCTTAACTTCTTCTAGGACTCTCTAGGCTACAGAGGAGCATCTCATCTGCAGATGGTAAGACAAACATTTTTGTCAGTACTGCTGAGCTATTTAAAGAAATATTGTAGTATGTGATGTTGATCTCAGGCCTGTTGTGTGTATTGCTGTACTGTCTGTAATAGTGGCAGAACTGTTAGTTTGTTAGCGTATATTGCACTATAGTACTGCGGGTATTAATGTATTCCTGTGTTTTTTGCTTTTTATCATAGGTCACTATGACAGTGGGAGTGTGGGCCCTGTAGCACCTGATGTCAGTGTATCAGCAGACTCTGATGATGATAGTGGCCAAAGCAGCGGACTGTGATAATGATGGTGGCCAAAGTGAGGCACAGTCGGGGGGTGCAAAGGTTGAATCTGACACTGAGGTTGACATATAGCCGTCCCTTGCATTTCCATCGGACACAGCCAGTAAGCCTATGCCTACCCAATCCGGTGAGCCCACAAATACTGGACAGGTGGAGGGCAAGGACATTTATCAGGGAAGTGTGGCTACTGCGGCTTCAGTGCCTGTTTTGTCTGGCTATTGCCAAAGTGTGAGTGAGTTGCCACATAGGAGGATTGATAGGGGTGTTCGGAGGGGGTCTGTTGCCCCTCCTCCACCTGCTGCAGGTGTCACGTCCAGTGCCCCTCAGCATATGCTTGGGGCCATCATGGAGGCACAGGCACATTCACATAGGTGCTTCAGATAAATGCTAAGGATTGTGGATGTGGCACACTCTGATATGCATGACTGCCTACACCATGTTGCCGATTCACTGGATTGGATGAATGACATATTGGAATGAGGGGTGTCTGTGATAGACAGAGGGGTGTCTGTCATGGAATGAGCAGTGTCTGTGATGGAATATCTGCTGGGAGGGGAACAGCATCCTCGTGGGCATAGGTCAGCCATATCATCTGCTGTCAGCCAATGTGGTCATACCTGATCACACTCCCATAGTGGCAGTACATCCACTGTTCTGTCAGTGAGTGTGCTGCCCACACTCAGACATAGCAGGCCATAGTGTCATGGTCCTAGGCATCCCCATGAATGGAGCTCATCCAGCAGAGATAGGTCATGTTTGGATAGCAGCACTGCATCTGACCTTGGGCATGGAGGTGCCAGTTCAACTCCTGGCAGAGGCAGTTCTCATGGTTGGGGATGACAGTGACGGACTGCCACTTCTACCATGCACGGCTCACACCTGTCCAACAGACCAAGCTGTAGAGCTAGCGCAGAGCTTGGCTGTGTTCATGCAGACATCGTGCACCAGTTTCAACTGGAAAATCCCTACAGATACACTCACAATTATTAATTTTGTATCACTGGTCATTTGTTGTTTTAGCTCAATGTCTGCCTTCTTCTCCTTCTTACTCAGTCACACACATACTCACCAACCTTTTATGTCAGCCTAGGCTTCCTGCTCCCCACACAACACCCTGTGCAAGTGAGGATAACTGTGTCATATCCCTACTTTTTATCTTTTGGATTCAGGGATGCAAAAGCTGTGTCTGATGCTCAGGCTGCATAGCTAACTTAGTGCTTAGTATATCTGCATTTGTGTTCTTGAACTGTTCATTGTACCTGTGATAATCGAAGGTACTGCCAGATTTGCCAGGAAAAGTAAGGCAGTGGATATGTAGAATGATGCCACAATACAGAGACAAGATGATCAGCTTTAATAATTGGCTTAAACTCTGGTGTCATTCAAAGGGGATCCAATGTCTGTCTGCCTGGGATGACATGCTGGACAAGCCACGCTGCTTCGCAAGGGACGGCTTGCACCTGTCACCCCTGGGCTTCCGGATATTGGCAAAAGCTCTTGCCACCCCCATAGTGCCGTTTTTAGGCAAGGCTCAAATTCTAAACCCACCACCCTAGAACACAAAAAAGGAAAAAAAACTAAGGGTAATGCTGCTCAATGCCAGAAGTCTCAACCTCAAGATGCACGCACTCGAGGCCCTTCTCAGTATGGAGAACATCGATGTCTGTGCTGTGACTGAAACCTGGTTCAAGACTCCTGAGAGCACCCCGGCACTATCAGGTTTTACCTCATATCATGCGTTCCGGCCCCAAAATCCGGACAACACCAAGAAAGGAGGGGGGGTGTCTATATTCATCAAGGACACCCACACCTCAAGGTTGGTGGCAACGCACGATGCATCGGAGACCATCCAGGTGCAATTAACCATAGGCAAGACTGCCCTGCAATTTGTAGCATGTTACAGGCCACTCTCTCAATCTCAGGAACCTCACATAGCTTTCTTGAAAACACTGGAGGGGATAAATGTATCTCCAAACACCATCATACTAGGTGACTTCAACTACCCGAATATAGACTGGGATCACTACTCAAGCCCCAACACTCTAGCCCAAAGGTTCCTAGAGTTCATAAACGCAAATGCCATGGAACAACTAGTCACCATCCCCACAAGAGGAGAAAACATACTAGATCTCATCATCACGAACATGGGGTCACAATGTTCAACACCGGAAGTATACCCCTCACTGGTGAGATCAGATCATAAACTAATCTCACTGGAAGTCCACATCCCGCCACCACCTGAGATAAAAAAGACCACAGTGAAGAACTTCTCAAAAGCCGACTTCACACTTCTAAAGACTAGTGTGGTCTCTTTTAAGGCCCCCGAGCCTGCGGAAACCATTAGTCAAGCCGCTGAATCACTTACAAATGCCTTCTACCAGCACCTACAGGACTGCATGGATCAGGCAATCCCAAACAAAACAAAGACTCTTTGTACCAAAGGCAAGTGTCCAGTCTGGTGGACCACAGCCATAAACAAGCTCTACAACAAAAGGAGGAAGCTACTACAAGATAGAGCAAAATCCTTAAAAGGGAAGACACCTTTGATCATTATAAGTAAAAAACTAAGATCTCTCATAAAATCATCCAAGGCAAATTTTGAGAGAAAAGTTGCTAAGGACTCAAAAGACAATCATAAGGCCTTCTTTAGCTATGTTAGAAACCTGGGAGGAAACTCCCAGTTATGCTCAGAATTAGTTCAAAATGATGTAAAAATTACTGAACCTACAGACATTGCCAACATACTGGCTGACAGGTTCAGTGCAAACTCACCCCCAAAAGGTGAGATATCTATACCAGAGGATTGTAGCCCCCCCAAACATCTCTAACGCTCAGGTGAGAACTGTTCTCTCCAAGGCAAAAAACACAGCATCCATGGGACCAGATGGTGTCCCCGGTTGTGTGCTCCACAAACTCAATGAAGAATTAAACCCGCAGTTAGTGCAGCTGTTTAATCTTAGTCTCACCTCAGGATACGTACCCAAGGAGTGGCGTACGGCAACTGTGGTCCCACTTCACAAAGGCGGTGCCTCCACCGACCCTGGAAATTACCGTCCCATCAGCTTGACAAGCCTGATCTGCAAAGCTATGGAGAGGATCATAATGGAACTCATAAATAAAGACATAGGGGACTTGCAGACTTTGGATCCAACCCAGTTTGGCTTTGTCAAAGGCAGATCATGCCTTTTAAACTTGGTTGACTTTTTCGAAACAGTCACCAAGGCCATTGATGAGGGAAAGGCAGTCCACACAGCCTACCTTGACCTGGCAAAGGCTTTTGACACAATACCCCACTCAGGTATCATTGAAAAACTCATCAGCTTAAATGTAAACCCATACGTCACAAGATGGGTTGCAAACTGGCTAAGTGACAGAACCCACAGGGTCAGAGTTGCTGGCGCCATGTCAGACTCAAAGTCTGTCACAAGTGGTGTCCCACAGGGCTCAGTCCTGGGCCCACTCTTGTTCGGCATCTACTTTTCAGAAGTACAAGCAAACACAGGAGGGTTATGGCTGACAAAGTTTGCAGATGACTGCAAACTGGGCGCCATAGTTGAGAACACATCTGACAGATATCCTTCAGAAGGGTCTTATAGAAATGGATAACTGGTGCCAGAGCCATGGCCTAAAGTTAAACGCCAAAAAATGCATAGTCATACCCTTTGGGAAAAACAAGGTTACCCCTAGCTACCATATAGGCGGCAATCCACTAAGCACAGAAGAGGTTATCAGGGATCTGGGGACCCAGGTTGACAGTAACCTTTCGTTTGACACTCACGTTGCCAAAGTAGTTAGGAAGACATTCTACATTGCCCACCTGATCATGAAGGGATTCACATCTAGATCAAGGGAGGTCATCGTCCCCCTGTACTCATCACTCATCAGACCAATGATTGAGTACAATGCCCCATTCGGAATGTATCTGACCCGACACCTGCAGCAACTGGAAAGGCCCCAAAAGTTCCTCACCAAAAGGATAAAGGGTCTCAAAAATATGTCTTATGCTGCCCGACTGAAGGAACTCCAGCTCTATTCAGTCGCTTACCGTCTGCTCAGAGGTGACCTGTGCCTGACATACAAGGCCATGTCCAACCCGGAATTGATGAACATGCTTCACCTCAAAAAATCTAGATCCCTCAGAACTACAAGGGCGGGAGACGTAAACCTTGGCACGGTTATTAATAGGACGTGCTGGAGGGACAGATTCATCACCCAGAGACTCCCTATGCTGTGGAACAAAATCCCGGTACATGTGAGGCAGAGCACCTCACTGGCGTTGTTCAAGAGAAATCTTGACCAATGGATGGGAGATCACAGATATACCCCAGGGATTATCTCAGTGTCACTGCTTGACAGAGGCACAGCAAAATAATGGGCATAGTATCCTTCAAACTAAAGGGGTGGCGAAAGCCACAAAACTCTGGGCTAGGCTTATAAATGCCCTTGGGCAGATAGCCTAGTATGAACCTATGAACCTATATGCCAGTACCGCTAGCTGGAATTTAGTAAAGAATTTCATGTTATCAAACTGATTTGTACAGATGCTTGTGTTGAAAAATGTATTTGTAAAGCTGCTTGTGTTAAAATGTATCAACAGTGTGCCCTGCTAGGCATCAAAGAAATGTAACTGTTTAAATGTATATATTGTAACAGAGGATACTGAAAGAGAAGAAATTAAGCTCAGTTCCAGATAACTTTTGAAAACAGCTGAAATTAAATTACTCCATAAAGATTGTATCTTACAGCTCTGATTACTGCCAGAGATGAAATGTCTGTGAGAAGCCTGGCTTAGTAGCTCTGTAGGAGGAGTAGAAGTGCTAAAATTATTTTGATGATTTCTAGGAGCTGAAGCAGATCTGAGCAAAGCTCAATCTGTGTGTATGGTAACACACAGGTGCTAAAATCCTGGAAGATTCTAGTGTTGGTGATAGTGTGGAAAACAGCATCATATGACCAGATGTGATGTCATTCTGTAAGCTATCCCAGAAATAATATATAGATATTATATTGAGGAGTCTCTCAGTCAGACTGAGCACTCTGTTTTGGAAACTTGACATAGAACGATCCCTCACCTACTTCATCTTGCTGTGTTCTAGTAAGTAAACCAGGAAATAGTAACTCCTTAGATTAGTCAGGAAAATATAATGAGAATAGTTAAGTATTGTTTTTCTCTAACTGTGTGAATCTTTCCATCTGTGTTATTTTAATATTTTCTATGACTGAAATTTCTGTTTTTTACTGTAAATAGATATTTCATATTTTCATGTTCTTTTATTATTTATTATTAAATATATTTAACGTTCTCATTGTGGCTTGTCCTTTTAAAAAATATTTAAGTTCTTAATGTATTTGCATATATTTATTTGGTGATAACTCTGGCCACTCCTGAAAGCCTTGCTGTTTGGTCAACATTACCATTTGTATTAGTATTAATTGTACACAGTATAATTGGATACCCTTTTAAGAGCCTTATTAGTAACTGGCTGGTGGCATTGAATCTACCTTACAGACTGGGTAAAGTTGGTAGAGCGGGTAATATGTGCCAGCCTTTCCCAGGTGTGTGTGTGTGTGTGTGGGGGGGGGTGAAAATTAAATCTCAAAGAGTGTGTGTGTCAGCTACTTGGAGCAGGGACATGAAGCACTGGTTTCAAAGAGAGAGTGGTGGAGGACTTAACTCTGCAGCTGTGCCAGTGGGGAGCCTTACTGGGGACCCAGACCCTGGGCTGAGTCTGTTCCCTGTGTGCTCTTAAGGGAAATTGTGCTTGATGCAGAGAGAGCTGCATCTGGAAATACTGAGTATATCCATTTGTATTCCAAGTGGATGTCCCTCTCCAGTGTCAGTGGTGAGGATTTAGGCTCCTTGATTACTGGCCCAGAGGGGGGATGTCATAGTAACTTTGACTTATATTGGCCTTGGAAAGTTAAGCAGTTGATAGCATCAAAATTTCACAACTGTACAGTGAATGCTCTTGTAAGGGTTGTGAAGTCCAAAACTGCAATGTGTATCATTACTTTCTGACTTCTCTCTTTAATGATTTTCCAAGGCAAATGTATGGTGTACATGATAAGTCACACCATTATAATCAATTCTTAGGATTGTATGATAGCACTGCAGTCAAACCTCATTGAAACAGTAATACATTATAACTCTCTCTTTTGCATGTACCTCAGCAGACACATGCAGCAGCTGGGGAGACCACAGGGCTTTCTCTGTAAGATAAGCTCCAAAAACTTAAAAGGCGATAGGCTGTCCGGAACACAAATCCACATTTATTTTAAATATTAAAACACACCATTAAGTGCTTTTGTTGTCCAATCATGACTTCATCAGTACAAAAAAACACTATAAAGCCAAACTTAAATAGTTATGGATTAAACCATTCAAGTAACCCCCCCCCCACACACACACACACAGATTCCACTTATATTTTTAAAAAGATAACACAGGGCCTACAAACCATGCCATGATGTATGTGGATAGATTAATATCCATGTCACTGTCTTGGATAGGATGAGGTGTTATCTGCCTGGCCTCCAGGCCAGTGTCTAACCATACCCTGATGAGATGACTGCATATCCAAACATCTGATATAGCTGAGGACATCAGCAGTGTCTGTTGAGAATAGGGTAATAAGTGTCCCATGTGCTGTGGTTAAAGGCTCTCTGTAATGTCAAGCAAGAGTGCACACACACACACACACACACACACACACACACACACACACACACACACACTTGACTACAGTGGAAATAGAACTCCTACTTACCTAAGCACATTGACTACGGAACACAGTACGCAGACACCACAGCACAAGTCTGACTTTTGGAAGACTGCAGCTGAACTTATAGTACATGGCATCAGCAGGACATGTGTGAGACAAGATGTTGGCAGATCTGCATATGTTCATGGCTTCATACCAGGCTACTACCATAATGGCCTTAGGCTCAGAGGTTCATAGGAGGTTACTAGGCTAATGACCCTAGGGCCTTTTCAAGCCTAGCAAAGTTGTACCATTGCACCCTTATACACCAAGATATGTGGTCCACATTTGCAAATCCATGATCAGCACTGGTTGCCATAGTCTAAGAGTGACATAGGTGAAACCCCCAGGGTAATTTTACAATTTCCCTTCCAATTTTCCAAGTTACACTTAAATAGGGTTATTGATGAACTCCGTTTCATGTGAATTGGGAGTTTGTTCCATAGCAGTGGCAATGTCTGGGAGACATATCTGTCTCTCCAGCATGTCCTGTTGATGTTGCAGGCTAAGTTAAAGTCCCTACAGCGAGTGAGTCTTGTCCCATTTGATTTGCAGAGGTGCAACATTTCCATTAAGGCAGGGTTCAATAGTGCTCTGTAGGCCAGGCACAAGTTGCCTCTCAGCAGTCTATATGACAGAGAGTACAGTGACAGGGCCTTCTATCTGTTCATGTAGGTCATGTGTTGAAGTCCTTGGATTTTGTTGGTGAGAAACCTCTTAAGTCTCTCCAGCTGCTGCAGGTGTCTGGTGAGGTACATGCAAAAGGGAGCATTGTACTTTAATATTGGTTTGATGAGGGATATATACAGTGGATTGATAACATCCTTAGTCTTGGATGCTATGCCCTTACTTATGAGGTGTGCAATGTAAAAGACCTTCCTTACCACTGTGGCCACATTATGATCAAAGTTCACATTGCTATCGGCCTGCATTCCCAAATCTTTCACCATTGTGTTGTAACTTGCGGGGGGGGGGGGGTTATTATTAATAGTGTAATTTGCAGGCACCTCTTCTTTGCTGAAAGGGGTATTAGTGCATACTTTTAGGGTTAAGTTTAAGTCTGTGTCTTTGGAAGCAGTCTTTTATGTATGTAAGCCCATTTTGTAGTATGTTGACATCATTTAGGGATTCAATGATTGTACACATTTTGCAGTTGTCAGTGAACTTGGTGAGCCACAGACCATCTGTTATTGACTGAATTTCAAAGAAATAGATTCCAAACAGCAGAAGGCCTAGTACAGCCCCTCGTGGAACACCACTTGTAACAAGTCTGCTGGTAGAGATGGAATTCTCCAGTATAACTGTATATGTTCTGTTAGTTAGCCAGTTGGCTACCCGTCTAATGACATATGGATTAATCCCCAGCTGGGTGCATTTCTCATGGATGCCTGAGTGGGGGATTGTGTCAAAGCCCTTATCCAAGTCGAAATAGGCAGTATGTTCTGATTTGCCTTTAGGGATTTGGTGACATTCTTGAAGAATTCCACTAGGTTTAATAGGCATGATCTGCCCTTAACAAAGCCAAACTGGGTCTTGTCAAGAGTTCAAAAGGCACCAATGTCCTTGTAGATAAGATCCAAGATTATTCTCTCCATGGCCTTACAGACAATGCTGGTCAGGCTTATGGGTCTATAGTTCCCCCGGGTTGGTTGAGGGACCCTCTCTATTCAGTATGTAGTTTGTGGCTGACAAAGCCAGTATGTAGTTTGTGGTTGAAGAGAATACCCAGTGTTTCTGCTAAATCTTGCTTTACACTGTTTAGTAAGCAGCCTGGGATGTTATCCAGTCCCATAGAGGCTGTGTTTTTGGCCTAGCCCAATTTATTCCTGTTCCAATTTATTTGCAGATGTCCAGCATTTTCAGTAAGGCAAGTCTGAAACTTCTCTATAGGTAAGGCATAAGTCACCTCTCAGTAGCTTGCAGGAAACTGAATACAATGACAGGTCTTGTAGTCTTTCCATGCATGAGATGTTTGCAGGACCTGCATTCTCCCAGTCACAACCCTCTATTTTTTCTCTAGTTGATGCATTTGTCTGGTGAGGTACAGACAGAAATGAGCCTTGTCCTCAATTAGTGGCCTGATACAACAGAGCTATGACCTCCCTGGTCTTGCATGTGATGTCCATATGTATGATGTGTGCAATGTAGAATGTGTGCCTCCCTACTATGGACACATAGTAATGAAAGTGTAGATTGCCACGAACATGTGTTCACAAGTCTCACAACATGGTGTTTGAGCTAAGATGAGTGCTATGTATATCATAATTAGCAGGGGTACCTCATTGCCAAAGGGGACAATGAGGCATTGTTTGCTGTAAGGTTCAGTCTGTGAGTTTGACACCAAACTTTTGTCTCTTTCAGCCCCTTCTGTAATATGTTACCATCACTGGGGTAATCTTTATGATTGTGTCCAACTAACAGTCATCTCCAAACATGGTAAACCACAGGTCACCTACCATTGGCTGTGCTTAAGGGAAGTAATTTCCACACAGTTGATGGCCCAGCACAGACCCTTGTGGTATTCCACTGGTGAGTGGGCTAGTGGTGGAAATGCAGTTCCAACTTTGACAGTGTGTGTTCTGTTGGTGACACAGTTGCCTACACAGCTAGTACTGTATGACTTAATTCCCAGATGGACATTTTCGCTATGAGACATGAATGGAAGATACTGTCAAAGGCCTTGGATGTCTGAACATAGGCAGTATGTCCAGTTATCTGTTATCCAGGTCTTCAGGGTCAGTATCAAAGAAGACCATGAGGTTCAATAGGCAAGTGTGTTGAAGGTCAACTATGTCCCTGTGGATAAAGTTCATGCTGATCCCTTCCCTAGCCTTGCAGATAGGGATTGTTAGGCTCATGGGTCAATAGTTGTAGTTCTGCATGTTACCAGATTGATTTGCATTGCATATGATACAACATTTTGGTATTACTTTCTGCAATGTAGGTGACGTGTGGAAAATGTACTGAGACACCAAGGTTGCAGTGCTTGGGGGGGGGGGGCAACACATGACTGTATTGTAAATATGTGGTATACTGTGAGATAGGACCTTCATGTTTTTTAATTTTTCATACATGTCATGTCATACACAAGAAATTTACAATAAACAGCAGTAATACTTAATAATATGTAGTTTTCCATTGCTCAACAATTAGCAAAGTGTATACTACATTTCTAAAGTCATACTGTTACTACTAAGTCTATGAAACACACCTGCTACCTAAACGACTCTGTGGCAGCACATGTTAATGCATTGATAATTTCCTTTTTGAGGTCAGATGTTACTGGGTTCAAATCCTTTTCTCTCTCTCTCACTCTTTTCTTTTTATTTTTTTTTTTCCTTTTCCCATGTTTGCATGCTGTGCTGCTCACTGCAAACATGGGAAATGGAGGAAAATTTATGTCAGGCTTGGCTGTGTTTATCTGGTGTGCTTGCATAGCATAATGTGCTCTGTAGTCTGTGTACTTAGGTAGGAGTTCTGTTCTCACTCTCATTACAGAGAGTATTTACACCAGCATGTGGTACAATGTTATCTTCTCCTCAACTGACACTGCTGATGTCATCAGCTATAAAGTGTTGTCTGACACAGTCCAAGTTGGATTTGAGCTGTGGCGCTTGAGTAAAGTACTGTGTTCTGTAGTCTGTGTACGTAGGCAAGAGTTCTGTTCTCACTACAGTAGGTGTGTGTGTGTGTCTGTGTGTGTGTGAGCTGTTGTTTGACATTACAGAGAGCATTTTACACCAGCATATGGGACACTGTTACCTGCTCCTTAACAGACACTGCTGATGTCATCAGCTATATCACATTTTTGGATCTGCAGCACTCCCACCAGGGCAGGATCAGACAGAATTTACTTCATCCTATACAATAATGTTTACAGTGATGTGGCTTTCAGTCTATCCACATACATGATAGCATGATGTGTAGGGCCTATATGTTTTTGCTGAGAAAGCCCTGTGGTCTCACCAGCTGCTACATGTGTCTGGTGAGGTACATGTAAAAAGAGAATTATACTCTATTAGTGCTGTAATGAGCTTTAGCTGCAGTGCTGTCATACAATCCTAAGATATCAATATGATGGAATGACTTAGGGTGTGCACAACAAAGGCTTTCAATAGCATGTGGACAATTGATGGGCAAGGTTCAGATTGATATCTAAATCTGTTCCCAGTGCTTGCATCACTGGGTTTCTGCATAGCAAGACTGTTGTCATTGCTGTGATTAACAAGAAACTCCATTTTTCAGATGGACAACATTACAAACACACATTTCTGCATTTATTTGTAGATCATGTGCCTTTGTCACCTTTCAGTTGTGTGTGTTAGCTCCTCCTGTACTATGTTATCACCATTGGTGGACTCAATGATTGCACACAATATGCAAAAATCAGCAAATCTGGTAAGGCAAAGACCATATACTTTATTCAAAATGAAACGCTGTACAACAGTAGCCAATGAAGTAAAGTTCTCTTGGAGAATAGGTAGTGTGGTTAAATGATATAAAACTTAAAAGTGCAACATATATAGAAAAAACATGCATATATTTCCAGTACTTAAATTAAATGCACTTACAAGATATTCACGCTGTGAATGCAGTTATACCTTAGTGAAATGATGGCTCCAAAGTATCCAGTCTTATGATGGCTTCAAAGTATCCAATCTTTTTGGTCTGATATACAACGTATCCACACTGAAGATGTAGTAGCTGCTATGTGACTGTGATGAACGGTGATAACAGCTTAACCAGTCTAACAGATCAAATAAAAGCTTCTAGCTTTAATGGCAGTTAAAATCCTTTTATTGTAGGAAAAGTTAAAATCTTCATGTCAAGTTAAAATCTTGATGTAGAATAAAACAGTCCCTATGTATTCCAAACAATGAGCACTTTTGTATCTTCTTCAGATCGTAGAGATTGGGACTGGAAGTTCCTTTTTATAGTGCTTGCTTCCTTTACTGTTGAGACAATCATTCAATCATCACACTGTCAATCAGCTGGTTAAACGCACCAATCCTATTTCCTTTCAGCTGGGGGTGTTCCATTTCCTATACCCTTTGCTTTTGAGGGGTGTGACCAGTCATGAATTATTAAGCCAGACACACCTCCATGTTAGCTGATAGTTGGTCTTCTAGCTTTTAGTATGGGTTTCAGTGGAATGATGTTATTCAAGCCTGGCTCAATATCAGCACGGAGATTCACAATCCACTTACTCTCCCTGCATTCAGTAATATTTTCAATGTCGCCTTTCCTTATTCCACTATATACATTCTCTATCACCTTATAAGTGAAAGAATGACCAACATTTCTTTCAGCATGCGTTGCTAAAGCATTATGTGGATCTTTATTGGTAATGTCTCTTTGATGTCTCAAAATGCGATTTTTAAACATCTGATTAGTTTTTCCTACATAGAATGCAGGGCATAGTTTACAGGTAGCCATGTACACCACACTGGGGGTTATACAAGTGGCTTTGACATTAAACGTGTATTTCTTCTTTGTCCTTGGATGTTCAAATTCGTTATTACAGTCAATCAGTGGGCATGCTCTGCAGTGGCCACACTTGAAAGTGCCTTTATGTCCAACGACTTTATGTTTGCTAAACCCATCCTTTGTGCCAAGTAACCTCTTTAAATTTTTCTTATTCTTGTAGCCAAAGCATGGTGTTTCACCTACAATGTCTTTTAACTTGGCATCCTGGGTGAGGCTTGGCCAAAACTGTCTTATTATGGATTTAACTTGTGTGTTGTCTGTGCTGTAAGTTAACATCACTCTGGTGGTTCTGTCTTCTGTCTTGTTTTTCTTTTTGTCTGTGTGTGTGTGAGCTGTTGCTTGACATTACAGAGAGCATTTTACATCAGCATATGGGACACTGTTACCAGCTCCTCAACAGACACTGGTGATGTCATCAGCTATATCACATTTTTGGATCTGCAGCACTCCCACCAGGGCAGGATCAGACAGAATTCACTTCATCCTATACAATAATGTTTACAGTGATGTGGCTTTCAGTCTATCCACATACATGATATCATGATGTGTATGGCCTATGTTTTCTTGCTGAGAAAGCCCTGTGGTCTCACCAGCTGCTACATGTGTCTGGTGAGGTACATGTAAAAAGAGAATTATACTCTATTAATGCTGTAATGAGCTTTAGCTACAGTGCTGTCATACAATCCTAAGATATCAATATGATGACATGACTTAGGGTGTGCACAACAAAGTCTTTCAATAGCATGTGGACAATTGATGGGCAAGGTTCAGATTGATATCTAAATCTGTTCCCCAGTGCTTGCATCACTGGGTTTCTGCATAGCAAGACTGTTGTCAATGCTGTGATTAACAAGGAACTCCATTTTTCAGATGGACAACATTACAAACACACATTTCTGCATTTATTTGTAGATCATGTGCCTTTGTCACCTTTCAGTTGTGTGTGTTAGCTCCTCCTGTACTATGTTATCACCACTGGTGGACTCAATGATTGCACACAATATGAAAAAATCAGCAAATCTGGTAAGGCAAAGACCATATACTTTAGTCTGAACTGTTGAGAAATACAATTCAAATGGTGAAAGGCCGAGCACAGATCCCTGGGATTTGACATTTGTGACAGCTGTACTGGTACAGGTTGATTTACCAACCTTCACATGATGTGTTCTATCTGTGAGTCAATTGTTTACCCATCAACTGACATAAGGTTTAACCCCCAGCTTGAGGCTTTTCTCAATGATACCTACTTGTGTGATTGTGTCAAAACCCTATGCCAGATCACTTTAGGCAATATGTACTGTCTTCCCTTCATCCAAGCCTATCATATTGAATCAATGTGCTTTGACAACATCACAGATCACCTATGGCATGACACAGCACATACACCTTCCTGATATGGTTGAATACACAGTTCAACACACCCTCCACATGGTCTGTGTTCCCATACAAGGTTGTATATCAACATGCATCCACCTGAGCTGGGGGAACAGCACCTGATACATGGATGTATAATGACATCCTGACTCTTCTTGATTGTGAGGTAGACCAACATGTCATCATGGACCTCCTCTACATGTACACTAGTAATATTCCAGGTGTGTGTAACAGACCTGTGCGAGTTGTTACTGCTACATCAGGAATTGTTACATCTGATAGATGTCCTCAAGGAGGTCATTGAGGGCATGCATGATGACAACAGTTTCATCATTTGAAACTTGAACAGGTCAAGGAAACTGACAAAAATCCACACTGAGATATTCAATCAACACTGTCATATGTGGCCATAAATAGCTATATCATCAAATGAATAGACCAGTGTATGACATACATGGCATCTCACTATGTTGAAATGTGTGATGAAACATATATCTCAGGTCCAGTGATCAGGTCGGTACATTGGGGTGTCTGCTAGGCCCTTTCATGCCCATTAGTTCAATGATGGACACCACAGATGACATACTCATGCTGTACCCAAACAGCTGCCTGAAGGATTATAGCTTGTGTGCAATCATTGACTCCAACTGTGAAATTAGTATATTACAGACAGTATCAACACATACCAGAGACTGCTGCAACAGCCATGACAACATCTGCACTGACAGGACACATGGAGGGATTTGTTGAATCAGGAAACAGACACACCGCTCAAGTATAATGTGGACATCACAACTTATAATCAGACCTATAGGTATGTGACCTGTGTCCTGGAGTAGAGGGTAAGTGGTACATCCACCAGCATGTGGTCACAGTGCTGACTACTCCCTTGAATGTAACAGAAGTACTGGGTATATGAAGGATATAGACATCAAAGGCCATAATAACTTCATGGTTTCCAGAATTCTTCACACCAATAACTGTGCAATGCACCCCTCTTCATGTACCTTCCTATACATCTTCCTTTGCTGTGTAACTGAAGTGTACTACCTTTGTCACAGTATGCTGTTGCACAGCTTATTGGCCATACCTAGGTCTTCTTTCTGGGAATATACATGACTGGCTGATGGTATGGAACAACAACAGGTTCATAGGTGTTTACTAGGCTAACCAGAAGGCATGTTTTCAGACTAACCATACATCTGAAATCTCTGACAAGTTCTGATACCCTTGATAAGTGTAGGTAGGGACTTGGGAGTTGAAACATTTACAAGCAGGGACCTGGGAGATGAACCATTTACAGGTTGCCTGTGTCCATTAGAGATATAGGTGCCAAGCCAGGGATGAATTTCCTGTTCCACATCCAATGTTTGTGGGCGTTCCAGTTGTTAGATATGCTTGGCTAGGCACTTCTCAAAGAAGTCCACCAGGTTGATTAGGTATGTCCTGTCTTTGACAAAACCAAACTGGGTTGGGACCAGTGTCTGGAGTTTTACTATATCACTATTGATCATTTCCATGATAATTCTTTCCATGGCTTTACATATAAGACTAGTGAGACTGTAGATTCCAGGGTCTGTAGATGAGCCACCTTTGTGCAGAGGAATGACTGTTGCTGTTCTCCATTCACGAGGCACAAAGCCTGCTTTGAGGCTACAGTTAAATAGCAATTCCAGACGACCTGATAGGTCATGTTTCATGCTATTTTGATGGCATCCTGGAATATTGTCTGGGCCCACTGATGCAGTGTTCTTGGCCTTGAGGGTTGTTACACCAGATGCATGTGTGCTTCCTGTTCAACTTATGCACACACTGCATACATAGGTGTTTGACAACAATAATGGCATGTATATCATTTGTGAAAGTGTGGATTGTGGCATAGATATATGCCATGCACATAAGGCAAGTACTCTGTATTGACCATACTGTCACATACAGGTATAGCAGTGTCCCTCCTAACACCTCCTGCAGACACTGCAGTACCAGGACAGTGTGCATGGTTACTCACATAGAGTGTGGATGTATCATAATAGTTGTCAAGTGTGTGTGTGTGTGTGTGTGTGTGTGTGTATGTGTGTGTGTGTGTGTGTGTGTGTGTGTGTGTGTGTGTGTGTGTGTGTGTGTGTGTGTGTGTGTGTGTGTGCAGGCTCATCTGTTATCACTCCAAATCACATATGTCACGTCACAGGAATGGGATTAGTGGTGGTATTATTCTGATATTGTCCATGACTGTGGTAGGTTCTTGCAATGTTTCCCATGACTGGAGACCTCTGCTGAGAGTACAGTCATATTCAGGTATATAATTTTGTACAGCTTTCCAATATGCACCCTACCCCAATTGTATGTCAGATCCCTGATAGATTTCCTCTGTATTATTCATGTAAGGATGCTTATCTCACACAGAGATCCTCCCAATTTTTATGTCACCTTGTGTGACAGTCACAGACAACACATTTTCACTGTAAAGTCTGTACTGTATCATACATATATGTGCTTGGTGTTGCTGTTACAACCATCTTCCACTGACATGCCCTCCTTTGCTGTAAATGTATGAGTTTCACCTGTACTCTTTCCCAGTGTTCATTCCTGCAATTCATGTGTGTGTCTTTGTTCAATACACGCACTTCCCCTGGCTGATCATTGTACATGGTGGTCCCATGTCCTGTTACAGATCATTAACACAGCTCTAGCACAGAATGACAGGAATGGGATATCGCAATATTCTGCACTGTAGGTACGCTATCCTGTACTGTGTTTGGACCATGTACTTGACATTCAAACCTTTCAACTGTTCAGGTATTTCCAGGATATCCAGATGTTTTTCTTAACAAATATGTGGCTTCCTGCCATATCACTGGGATGATCTCTGGAATGATGTGACTCAATATTACGTACATGTGAGTGCATACATCTTAACTTCCTCATCTGTGCAGAATGTCTAGTTTTTGTCTCATATTTGTGATCTGTTCCACATAATATTTTTTTCCTGGCAAATTATTGGCATGGCATTGCAGAGTGCAGTCAGAAACTGCTCTTCAGAAAGTTCATGCTAAGGTACAGCCTATATATTCTATCAACTTCCTAAGTTTGTCAGTGCAATATTAAAAATCTGTCCCTATTTCTGTCCCTTTATCCCCCCATTATTATGGCTTTGTCTACATTTGTTGCTCAGTCTAAGAGGTTGTGAATGTTACAATCTAACACATTTCTAATAGACATCTATGCCAAATATGTCCCTACTACTGGTTATTTGTCCTCTCATTAAGTTGGCCTCTGTGCAGATATGTTGTACTAACACAATGACAGCTATTTGTAACACCTCAGGTGACCATTGTGGCATTGCATGCAAATCCGCACACCCATATTCACTGACAAGGTTTTGTTATGACTAAAGCCCTGGTGAGCATTGTGGCATTCCAAGCAAATATGCCCACCGTAGATGGTCTCCTTTACAAGGAATTGCTATCCGTGTTCGCTTATGAGGTTTCACAGACATGAAACACTGTTGCAAGCTGTGAAATGTAGCTTAGGCGCACTGCACTTCATTAATATGCATTGCTCACTGCCACGTGCCGTGCACTGTCGCAAAAAATACGTAAACTCCTTGTAGGCTCTGCACACCGAGTTTATTGAATCCCGGGGTGTTTTCTTTTCTTTACATTTGTGTTGTTGCTATTTACAACTGTATTAAATGCACTTCTGTTTATATATTTTGAAGTAAAACAACAGCTATTTATTAAATGTTTCTGATGACCAGAAAAGCTTAGTTGTAAGAAATGTTAAACTAAGGGTATAATGCTACTCCAAATATCAGAAATGTCCATCTCTAAAATCCATAGTTATCACTTATTAAACAGTAGTTTGTGAATGGATTTGAAAAGTAATTCAGAAATAAATCAAAGAAGTGAGGTCTTTCTGGACATTTTACTCTCATTATTTAATTGTAATTAAGAAACTGGGTAATTACTCCGACAGCGGAAGAATGCAACTGTAATGCCCCTTGTAAAAATAAAAAGGGGGATAAATAGACATTAATAAGTTGTGGACATAAACGCATGTTAATTAGTATTGAAGGGAAATTGTTAGAAAACTATGTCACCAGTAATGCACTAGAAGAAATGAAATACATGGCACTATTGATAAACTTAAGTTTGCATACAAGAGCAGAAAGTCACTTATACAGGCAGTATAGCCTGTCTAACATCAGGTTATTGAGTTACTGCCTGATGACATCTAGGTAGCTGAAGCTGATTTCTGACTGGACTTGATATGGGGAACCATTTAATTATTGGAAACGCAAACAACAGTTGGAATCAGTACATAAAATGAACTTGGAAGCAAGCTTTCGAAAAGAACACAGAGGGTTCATAGGAGACATGATGGGAACTGCATGCAGACTAAACAGGGGGATCCTGGTATTTCTGCTTTCGGGACATATATGTTCAGCATTTAAACAGTCTATATATTTGTTGGGGTACGCAAAACCAATGCAAAATGCATAGATGATGTAAAAATATATTTTCCTTTCAAAATAGGTGCATTTATATAGCAGTATGACATTGAAGTATAAGGAAAGAATCTGATAATAATGAAATTTCTCTGAATATGGGAAAGGTCAGGCATATGATTTTTTTTCTAAGTGCTTTTCCGCTTCTGCCTGCTGATCATCATGTCTCTCATACTGAACCTGAAACTCTTTATTCCCTGGTGGTGGAGTCCCCCAGCTCCACTAGGGTGAAAGTCTTTTAGAGGAGTCATCATCCAGGCAGACAACAGGGAATTTGTGGTCTCATTGGCATTCCAGCAGTGAGGGCATTCGTATAAGTCCCTAACCTCCTCACCCTGGCAGTGACATGCACATGCATCATCACAGTCAATACCTACATCCCTTTATCATGTGCATGAGTGCTCCACATGCAAGGACAAGAGTTACTATCACTGGCTTGAGTACCCACAGCACATATCCTTCTCTCCACCAGCATCTGTTTTCCATGCTCTAATGTCTTCACCTCTAGCAACATGGTGGTGACTGAGACAGCCAGGAACCACCCTATAATGGCAGATCTGTAGACCAGTGATCTCAAACTCATGGCCTTTGGACACTGCTTTTATAGCTACACTGCCTGTAATTCTTTCTGTCTTGGAAATTATGGCCGCTGTCTGAGTCTGCTAATCCTCATACACCCAGTATGAATTTACGTTGCCCCACCCACTGGTCCAGGTTCCTCTTGAACAGTGTCACAGAAGTGCCATGTTTCACATGAATTGGTAGCCTGTTCCAAAGATGTGGCAGTCACTGTGAGATAAATCTGTCCCTCCAGCATGTCCTATTTAAGTCACAGGCCGTATTTAAGTCCCTGGAATGGGAAGCCCTAGACCCATTTGATTTACAGATTTGCAGCAAGTTCATTAGGTTTGTGTCATGGATTGCTCTATATGCCAGGCAGAAGTCTCCCCTAAGAAGCCTATAAGATATGGAGTATACTGACAGGGACTTTAGGTGGTCTGTTTGAGGCACCTGCTGGAGCCCCTTGATCTTCTTTGTTAGAAACCTCTGAGGTCTCTCTTATTCCTGTAGGTGCTTAGTATGGTACATGCTGAATGGGGTGTTACAATCAATTATGGGCTGGATAAGTGCTGAGTATAGAGAGTTATAACTTCTTTTGCTCTCAGTTTTCCGGCCCCATGTAAGTACAGAATGGGTGAGGTGGTAACCGGAAAAGGAGAAGAATACATTAACTTAGGAATAATGACTTCAAAAGATTTGAAGATGGATTAACGTGTGCAAAAAGTTTGCAATGAAGTGTTAGGGGCAGCATATTTTGTTTTTAAAGTGTGGTGCAGTCAAATAACGGTCAGTGCTACTTCTACTGTTCAAATCTTTACTTAGATCTAAACTCAGATATGGAACCTTCCAAGTGGTTCTGGTTCAAAAGGAAATGTATGTGACCAATATAACACATACAGAAGAGAGTTACAAAAAATATATATGTGGAACGAAGAATTTTAGCCATCAGGATAGACTGGGAGCTTTGAACCTGTGAGTCTGATCTTTCTTCTGATTTAGGTTGGGTGTTATTTAAAATATGTTACAGTTTAACACATGAAAACACCTGTCAGGCAAGGACAGCAATAAGAAAAGTAATTAACAGAAACTGACTGCCAAGTAGTATGGCAAAACTGTGCAGCAAACTTTTTTTTAGTATTAAAATCTGAAACAATTTAAAGGTATATTAGATATGGATATGGACAGTTTTAAAATGTGTTTAGGCAGGGCTCTGGAAGGGAAGCCTAAACTAATTTCCTGCTTGATTCCCATTGATATAGTTAGGCATACTCCTTGCACAGCGTAGTGTAAAGTCTATTCACTTTAGTCGACAGCAAGAGGTTGACAAATGCAACATCAGCAAGTTACTATGCATTCACTGAGAAAGAACCTCACAACATGCAATTTTCAACCAATAAAAAGCAAATGACATAATTTTTTGCAGGGTCAAGCTCCACTACCCCCCACATCCCCTACTAGTTATATATACTAACTATGAGATCACGCCACTCAGTTCCCAAGGAAACAGAAATGATTAAACAGATATTGACAAACCTGTATTTAGACCAAATGCAGGGCACTTATATATATGTATATATATATATATATATATTATATATATATATATATATATGTGTGTGTGTGATGTGTGTGTGTGTGTGTGTATGTGTGTGTGTGTGTATATATATATATATATATATATATATATATATATATATATATATATATATAACATTTTTTTAACTATATATTTTGTGTAATGGAATACAAACAGTTAAACTAGAATTTAACAAAAAAAAATGAACTGGCTTACTTAATGGTTTACAGTTTCTTTTCAGAACACCTGGTTGGCTACTCTTTTAATTTTTTAATTAACATTTCAGGATTGTTTTCCCCTTTTGAAGTAGTACATCAGTATACTTCTCACAATCATGCACATTCTGGGTCTAAGGAGGACTGCACTTGAGTCAGAGGGTGCAATATTTAGAAAGCTGGTGTACATTTCCTAACATTCTAGTCCCTGCTGATTGTCTGTATATGCATGTGTTCAGCATGGTCATGCTACTTCCTGTAAAAAGATTTTGTGTAAATCACCTAGAAGTTCAGATATTTTATAAAAAGTCACCTATTTTTTTCTTTTTAATTTGTCTATTGCATATAACTTCCATATACAAAACGACATTGCAATACTTGACAAATGGTCTCCTATTAGGAGAAAAAGTTTGATTGTTTATGTTTCATTTTTATGCAAGTCATTTATATGCAGAAGTGTTACTATATGAGTCATTCCTTCTCTTATCATGACCTTTAGTTGTTTAAAAATTACTTAGTATGACCTTTTTATTAAACTGTTAGCATACACCAAGCACTGAACTCCAAGTATCACAGTATCTTTGCACAGCAGTTACTCTGTATTTTATAAGCTCTTGCACTGGCTTAAAATAAAATTGTCTGCCAAAAATTCACTTTTCATGACTTAATTCCTCAACCTAATCATTAATGAGGCCCTTTTATTACAAAAGTACTCCTAACTCTTGCACCTTTCATTATTTGAACCAAAATAAGTGTTTCATCTCATTTGCTGGGCTGTTTTAATCGGATTTTTTCTGTTCTCATACTCGCTGATGTGTCTGCTGGTTGTCCTGAAAGCTTGTCTGCACTGGTGTTCATCTGGTTGCTAATATGCTGAATGCAGATTAATTCTGTATATTGTACAGCTACATGTATACTAGTATGCCAGATTGGAGGGAGGATTCGTGTGTCTTTACTTTATGCTCGAATTAGCAGAATGGTGCTCCCCTGTCCATTTCCACATGTACCTACCTAGTATATGCACAGTACCTTCTGCTTTTGTTGAACAGTCCACATCTCTGGTTGTGATCCCAACACTTGGCTTAACCTCTGCCGTGTTTTACATGGATTCAGCCCACTGGCTAATGATGGCATCCCCAAATCAGCACATATACTGAATGGATTTAGGGATCTCTGAGTGGTTCGCATACAGAGGGTTAGACAAATACATAAGTCATCAGGCTCCCATTGTCAATTACTATTTCCCAGATACTCTAGAAGGTTGGCCATGCTGTGTAAAGGCTCTACTGCATCTTGATATCTGGCTAGGGTGTCCTATGGACTGCATTGTTAAATAAATATCTCGTTTCTGATGCAAGCCAGTTTTGAACTGGATCTTACTGGGTTAACTCCTCAGAGAAGGAGAGAAATCATGGGATACTCTGCACTTTTGGTCTTAATTTTATTCTCAGCTCCTCATACCAACTTCCCATGTCCCATGTTCATATCCAAATACTGCAACACTCAGCTTGGAGAGCGCATCTGTGTTTTATGAATCAGTATTTTGTGTGCATCTAGAAGTGATGTTCATTATGCCTCAGCCCTGTACAGTAAGGGAGTACAATGCACACAGACTGTAAGCCACTGTGTGTGTACATTCAGTCTGAGGTGTGGCAAACAACATGTCCTAAGGGCTATAGATGTTCCATCTTCAGCTGGTATAATGTGTCTGCTGTCAGTCTGCATAGGCAATGTACAGGCAAAGCCAGCTGGCTATAGGTTCATAGTTTTATTCTGGAGCTTAACAGAGTATTGTGGTATACATATTTTATTATCAAACAGACTACATTTTGGCAGTAAGTGAAATAGGAAGGATAAGGCTGAGCTAGAAAAGTTGTGTTTGTGTGATGTACATGTCTCAGGTTCCTAAACACTTGCTGTGACAACATTTTTGTAGCTTAAGAATGCTTTCCACATCTACATTTTCTACTAAGATTGAATGCCACAAATCAAATGACATCTGTGCAATAGAAGTGTTCCAGTACAGGAACTTGGCACAGAAATCCAAACTTTTTGACTACACCTTTGCTGTAGGCGAATCCGTCATTTATTATACAACAATGTTGAGGTTGACTGTTAACCTGCTGACTGTTTTAAGACAAAAATAATAAAAAATTAAAATTGGATTAAAATTGCCTAGAACAACAGGTTAATTGATGGTGTTACTCTTTAGTTCCATCTAGCATTTATGATAGAAATACCAGTAACTAATTGGACGATGGAGTGAGCATCACAGAAAAACTAGAGAGACAGAGACAGTGAGAAGCAAGGGAAAGCAATAAAAAGGGCAGCATAAGGCACTCTGTGAAAAAATGTGTATGTTTGTATGCAAGACTAAATAACACTCATACCAAAAGAAAACTCTGGAATGAGGAAGTTATGGGAACCACCGATTGTGGTTTTAGCCTTGCAATAATGACTGATGGAGTTAAAAACAGGATCAGCAGGACATTTTCTTCTTAAAACTAGACTGTGGGACACTTCTGTGTGTGTGTGTGTGTGTGTGTGTGTGTGTGTGTGTGTGTGTGTGTGTGTGTGTGTGTGTGTGTGTGTGTGTGTGTGTGTGTGTGTGTGAAGAGGTTTATGAGGATGAGTGGTGAGTGTGACTGAGTCAGTATGTGGGAAAGTGTGTGTGTGTGTGTGTGTGTGTATGTGTGTGTGTGTGTGTGTGTGTGTGTGTGTGTGTGTGTGTGTGTGTGTGAGATGAAATAATTTACAACAGCTGTATGGTTCTTAAAAAAGAGAAGAAAAGAACAGCACAGCATGGAGGAAAATAACATTACAGAGTCTGGTTCTAAACTATTGGTACCTGCTTGTCTGTGTTGACTTTTCCATCTCCCCTCCCTCTGGTTCTCTCTCTTACTCTCTGTCACTCCATTTATCTTTCCCTCCATATCACAGATGAATTCCCCAGTTGGTCCTCAGTGGATGTAATGTTTGCTTCAAACTTTTAACTGACTACATTCTACAAGCAAAACATCCTATTTTCATCATATGGATCACTGTTGCAGTCTTCAGTGTTGGGATTTCTGCTACAAGCTGTAGCCCAGTGTCCAACCAGACTTCTAGAGGTGTGCATCCTACCCACCCCAGCTAGTCTGGCTACACTTTCCTGGAATATTGGCAAATTCCTGGTATAAAGGCAGCATCATCTGACACCCGTTTCAGTTCTTTCTTTACCACAACAAATGTACATGATTCTTATGTACGGTGCAGCCATCAGTCCATTGTCAGGTTTGGCCTTTCAAACTTTCCACAGTAGACAGATAAATACCCCACAGGGGATATTTCTTTTACTTTATTATACTATTTTGTTATACCTATTCTTGGAGCAGTTGTTTTGATCTGGAATCATCCAACATCTCTTGGTGGTATATGGTATGCCTGCCCCCGAAAAGGTTTCATTTTGTGCATATAAGCTCCAAATTCCTCATAAAGACTTCTCAACATCTTTACTGCTTGGCATCTAATTATGATGTGTGTTTTCTTGTGATTTTTGTGGGAAATTCAGCATGATCTCTAATCCCAAACAAACTACATTTACCATGGCATCTTTCCTCGCCTCTTTCCATACTCTTACATCCCTCAAACTATATAACCCCTACCTATTTAACTTTGTTGTAAGGATAAATACAAACCCAAATACCCCATCCCTTACCCAACCATTAACCCCCCCCCCCGGAGATATCCACTCAAACCCTGGGACCTACTGTTCATCTCTTCAGTCCTCCTCCCCGAAAATCCCCAGTGCCATCTCTCCTCAGTTTAATAGCTCTTATTGAAACAACCACCCTACCCCAAGATTTCTCCTTCATCACAAGAACTGCCAAAGCATATACAATAAAATATATAAGCTACATGCTTAAGTAACATTTCACAACCTTGATTTTAGTTTTAACCACAATCGGGACAAAGCCCCATATTAAGAATGGTGAAATACTTCCCCCTGACTATAGCATCTTGCGACTAGGCATATCACACAAAAAAAAAGAACACATAGCAGTTCTATACAATAACTCACTGGTACTTTCACTATCCCCAATCTGCCCACCCTCCTTCAACAATACTGAAATACTCCTTTCACTCTTAAAAATCAGTAATGACAAAAATATCTGTCTTGTCACTGTTTACATTCGTCCAGGCAACAACTCAACTTTTGAGGGCCTTTTATTATGACTATCCACAAATATCAACCAAGAAACAGTCTTCCTAGGTGATATAAATATTGATTGCTACTCTCTTTCTGCTTCCAACTATAGCTCTGTCATAATTCTGTACAACTTCACACAACGTATTGCCTGGCAAACACACTGATTGGTCTATTCTTGAATGGAACCTTACATCTGACCCAAGTAAAGTTATCTCCTGTGGTACGCTTCCAAATTCTAAAATACTGCTAACTCACCCTGAAAAAGACCACCATTATAACACAGTCTGCAACTTAACTCAGTTTAACAAGGACACATTCTTAGAAAAACTGAAAGTTTGCAACTGGCATCTGCTAAAAAGTGTTCCTCTGAATGATGCTGTTGAAAATTTTGATGATAACAAGTTAGCCCCAGCTAGACATTAAAGAGCCAAATTACTCCCCACACCTTCTCTCACAAAAACTATTATACAACATATAAGAGTTAGAGACAAAGCCTGGAAATCTAAGCTTCATAATAAACCAATCCCCAAAACCTCAGAGAGCTCCACAACTGCACCAAAAAATCAATTAGATCTGATAAAAAATCTCACTATACCTCAAATCAAGAGATACACATGAAAAAACCCAAACAATTATGGTCCTCCATTAGCAATTTGTTAAATCCAAGCTGCCCAGCCTAATTAACCCCTACTACCACCAATCATGGCAAACCTGTTTCTAACCAAATCAGCTCACTCAGACATCTTACATTCAGTAACCTCCTTCATAAACAACCATCCTCTAAAATCCCTGTTTTCCACATCAGCCCAGTTCCCATCACCAATATCAAAAAAAACTACTTCATATGCTAAAACCGACTACACTCACTGCTGGTAATCTTCCCTCAGAATAGATTAGTGTGGCTGCAAACCCTTTATCATATCCTACCTCTATCCTCATAAACAGATCTATACAAGAAAACTATGCACCCGTTAGCTGGAAAAATACTGTTCCCTTACACAAAGGTGGAGACTCCACTGAATTCTGTAATTAATGCCATATAGCCACTCCTTCTCCACTGAATTCTGTAATAACCACCCCTTATCCATTCTTTCTCCATTATAAAAAATCCTCAAAAAGCTTATACTCTCACAACTTCTCAAATACTTAATAGATAACCTCCTCTCCTCTGCCCAACAGGTCACACCACAACACTACCACAGCTGTCCTTAATTTCATCTATCATATCAACCTTCACAGGGACTTTGGAAACTTTGTTTCCTCTCTGTTCCTTCAGTTATCTAAGACATTTGGCACTATTCCATCAAATTCTTCTCCACAGACTATTTTCACTAGGTTTTGACATTTCTTACTTCTCCTGGCTCCATAGCTGCCTTTCTAACATACCACAGGTAGCAAAATGGCAGAAAGAACAATCTTGATTCTTTCCTATCTCAGTCAGAATGCCACAAAGCTCAATCTTGGACCCCATACACTTTGACATTTTTAATATTGACCTCCACACTGCTACTAATGACAATTGTCAGTTGGTATGCGGATGATACTATATTGATAACCACACCTAAGTCCCTCTGAGAACTTCAGGAAAGACCCTAACCTCTTTTTCTTCTATGGTAACCTGATTCAACAATTATCACCCCCGACTAAATGCTAATAAAACTAAGATATTGCTTTTTTACACCAAAATCTACATCTTATACAAAAAATAAGTTTTTCATCACCTCATCAAATGGCACTCCTAGTGAACTTGTATCCCACACAAAGCTACTTGGTGTCATTACAGATAGCCACCTAAAGTTTGATATTTGAATATAACAAGCTATCAAGAAAGATATCCCTTCTAAAAATAAAAAAAAATACATCAGGAAATAAGAGGAATGGTCCACAAAGAAAGGAGAATGATATACAGGAGACCACCAGAGGGCCTCACAGTCTGTCTGGCCACTGTAGATTCAAGAGAATTGGTACCATGGAGATGCTCATACAGTCCCTGGCCAAGATGCCTGGTAGTTCTCAAGATTCTGGCATTATCTCTCTGGAGGCTACCATGTCTTCAGCCATTTGCATGTCCTCCTGGACTGAAGACACATCGATTATTGCAGAATTGAATGATGGAACCCAAGCATCAGACCCAGACATATGTGTTTTAGTCACACCAGTAGAGGGAGTCATCCACACCATGATTATTGACTAGGAGATATGCAATGAAAACATTGAGCTCCAGGATGTATACAAACTTCAGCGGCAGATCAGGCTTCTAAGACAACAATGCTTGAAAAACAGGTGTTATCCATTTCCCATGCACCACCAAATGATGGGTCTTCACTTCCTCCTATCCAAGACTTGTTCAGGTTAACCCAGGATTTTCCACAGTTCCAGAACCTTCAATCAGAACTGGTCCAACCATATTTGCCAGGAGTCTTGTTACAGAAGAGAAAAATGGAACCTTCCCCTATGAAGGAATGTGACTCTCCTGATTCTGAAGCTGAAAAGGAATTGGATTAAAGGTCCCAGTCATCCAACTCTGCCCAGATTATAACATATGTAATGTAGACACACTGTCCTCTAGGTTTCTGCCAGGGAACAACTCATTCATGGAAACACTTTAATTAATAAAACACTATTTCATATGGGAAGCCAGAGAAGTCTCAGACTCTCAGAAGACATATTTAGACATTCTGAGTCTGGAACCCCTAGACTAGTGGTTATTCCTCCAGTTACAGAGGCCATGCAGGATGCTTTTGAGGCAGCTTTCCTGGAGCTGTATTTCTAATCATTTGTCCCAAAAAGCCAACTTGTTTTCCAGGGTCTGGGATCTTTAAAAACACTTTTACAAGAGCTCAGTGTATGATTCAGCTGAAATATCATTGGATGCTCCAGGGCCCAGATCTTTTCCTAATAACTGTGAAATTATGTTCAGATGTCTTTGAGAAGAGGATCTACATGTCAGCAGCCCTAAATTATCAAACCAACATGATTAAGTACCAAGGAGAACATCTCAAAAAGCTACATGAGACTACTGAAGGAGTTATGGATGATTTTATAAAGGATAAGCTAATCAACCTTCTCTAAGGTGCTACTTAGATTAGGTGTGCAGACATACATTCAAACATGAGTATGATGCTATGGATGTGGTATGTAAGCTTCTGTGATAAAGTCAGTGATGTGGTATGTAAGCTTCTGTAATAAGGTCAGTGTCAGTGATTAGAGGGCTAGCTGAAGATACAATCCTTTCTTGTGGATGTTAAATCTCAGCTCCTAAAGGCACCTTTACACAAGGAGCATCTTTTTTGACTTCCTTGCAAGAAAATACTCAAAAAGATGGGATTATCCTATAGTTGTTCCCTGTCCTTGGTGGTGTAAACTACCAACATGGGTGTAGTTTAGGCAGCTCTGTGTTCCAGCTGTAATGCTTTTTATGTTGATAAAACTGAGGGGATCTGCAATAACTTATCTGTGAACATTTGATGAGTATCAGGAATGGTGAATCAGTGCCTTGCAAACATTCTGTTTTATGTGAAGGTTTTAAGAAGTTTCAGTGTTTTATTTAAAGGAAAGTAGATAAAGATATAAGAGGGGACAAGTGGGAAAATCTGTTGTTATACAAGAACTTATATGGGAAATTAAATTAAACGCTGGAATTTTAGACAGGCTTAAGTGAACTTCTGTGGAGTCTGCATGTCTCCCCAGCAGTCGAGTGATGTTTAAAGACATGCAGACAGGTGCGTGCGTGAATGGGTGTGCCTTCTTTGAAGGTTGGGCATCTGCTTGGCAACTTGGCACTGTAAATATCCACTGCCAATCATTAGCAGACCGGAGTTCCGCTGTGGCTACCCCTAACCGAGAAAAGCCAAAAGAAGACAAATGAACGTGCTTCCATAGCTCCCATTTTAGGAATGAAAGCTGAGAGATTATAGTGTGTCATGTGGCACATTTTTTATTTAACTGATTAAGCTGAATGGGGAGGTGTATGTCTTGTACTGTGATGAAGTCCAGTTCATAAATGGACAAAAGTGTTAAATAAATCAAATTTGTGTCTGTGATTTTTTTTTTGTTTGTTTGTTTTGTTTTTTCCAGTTTGGGATTTTACACCTGGCTACTCCAGAGTTTCACCTGTAGCCAGTGAAAGAGTAATAAGATTGTACACTTTACAAGACGTCTGGCTCCAGTGATTGCTCACTGCAGGACTGATAACATTCACATATTCCCATACCTGAATGACTACCTTATTTATTTATTTATTGACATTTGTTGACTGGGAAAGTCCACTGGGTCGGAATAACCTATTTTCAGTGGGGGCCCGGGTAAAAAAGCTCCAGTAACAAATTAAAAATTACTACAGCAACCAACTAAACAAAAATTATTATAAAACGGGATAAGATTTACAGTAATAAGAAACCATACAAATACAAATAGCATTTCTTAGTGGTAGAAATATGCAGAGTACAATGTCATTATGCAGTGAAAATAAAGGACAGTAGAACTTGCACAGTATATAAATGGATAACCTGTTGAGGACATTCAATATAAACAATCATGACGTACAATATATTCAGTACAATATGAAGGAGATTATACTTTTGCCTTGTGGAAGTTTCTTAAGGATTACATTTTGATTATTATACTTTAAGAGAAAGTCATTGAAGTACAGTTGGTTTACTAATATTTCAGTTGATCTAAAAAAGGGGTATTCTAGTCAGTAAACTCACTGCTGTTGGTTTATGAGGGTATGAAGTTCTGATCACAAGGACAGATGGGATTATTAAGAAAGTGATTTTAAGGGTGAGATTGAAGGTTTTCATAGACTCAGTTTGTGTTATGGAGGGAGGTCCAGGTAGTCCCAGACAGAACATAAAGAGACATTGATCTACACACTAGAGTGTTTTTAATGCATGGGACTTTCCCGATCTATGTCTTTCCCAATCCACATTAATCCAGCCTGAACAGTGGTCTTCTTAGAAGCTCTATTTGATCATCACACCAGAAAGCTGTCCTTCCTCAGTAGGAGTAACTCAGTTCATTCAGGACATAGCATTGAAGTATAGTATCTCTGCAAAACAATTCTAAAGGATTCTGGGATACATGGCCTCAACAATTCTCATATGATCATTAGCAAGAGTGTATGTATGTATGTATGTATATACATATATATATATATATATATATATATATATATATATGTGTGTGTGTGTGTGTGTGTGTGTGTGTAATTTGACTTGTCGAAATTACGTTTACTCGAACAAGAAATAACCAAGACCACTTACCCAAAACTCCACTATTCCAAAACAGCAGTATGCCAAAGTCCATTTAATCAAAACTGTGTTGCTGGTAGTGCGTGAAGTACAAGTATACAGTCTTTATGTAACTTCTCGTACACCGTACCAGTTGTGAGGCATGATGCATATGATGGTAGTGTCAACAATCTTCAGCATATGGTATGTTATTTTCACACTGATTGTAGCTTTCTCATGGAGATCGCACTACAGTAAGGATAGGGAAATCTACCCTTGCTGTTACTGTAGTGCAATCTCGGAGTTGGTATATATAATTTGCAGGGGGGTTTGCTCCCTACAAAAATATTGGAGAATGTGTGTGTTTTGTTTTTATATTTTAAATAATTGTTCTTTTGGGGATTTTTAATTTGCTATACTGAGAAAGAATCTTACATAATTTGGATGCTTGGAGACAATTAATATGCCATTTGCGTAGAACCAAGGAGTTAAGAAACACAAACCAGTCTTTTGTATTTATTGTGGCAAACAAGAAGGGAAAGCCAGTTTCTAAATAAACCATATCTAATGGCTAGCTTACTGTATTTCTTTCTGCTAGATGCCAAATCGTAAATCTTTGCAGGGGAAAGTTATTCCAAGCTGTACCAGGGGATTGGTGGACACTACTGCTTTCTTAAGGAGACAATACTCAAGGCATTTTGGAAGCAGCTAACTGGTCCTCTCTGTACATCTTTTCCAAACCAAAGGCTGCAATGGGTATGTACTCAACTTCCCCCTCTTGGATCCTATGTACAGCTGCTCCACAATATAAGGACTCAGGCTTCTTGTTGTTGAGATCCCACTGGAAGAGCTAGATTTTAGAGTTTTCTTGTCTGAGTTCAGGGGGCAAGTTGTGGGAGGTTTCTTCTGTCACTTTCATGACTTTGGTTAGGAGGTACTATCAGGTGGGCTGTGGTTCTAGCCTTCTTAGGGAAAAAAGAGCAAAAATCACATTGGCTGCTGCCATCTTTATAGAGGAAATGTACCAACATACCAGGGATTGTAGAGTAAACCTGGTTGGGGCAAGCCGGCATTACTCACACTCACATATGAGTTATTGCTGTTATACAGTGGAATAATTTAAAAAACAAACTTTCTTACCTTTTTTTAAATAATGCCACTTTATTACAATACTTTTTTTCTTTTCCATGTCTTCTCACATGCTGAGCTCTCCAGTGACACATTAGCATGTACAAGGGGATCTGTTCTCATACTTCAATATTAGTACAGTCAGAGTCATTTTATTTTCTTCTGTGTGAGTAACATTATAACTGAAGTGCAGATGTGCTAGGTGTTTGTATGTTGATGTTTGTATATTAATTAAACTGTGCTCTTTTAAAGATTTCTCATTTAATACCTGTTTTGATTTTAAGAAATATGGTCTTTTGTGTGTGTCATGTGTGTGTGTGTGTGTGTGTGTGTGTGTGTGTGTGTGTGTGTGTGTGTGTGTGTGTGTGTGTGTGTGTGTGTATGTGTGTGTGTGGGTGTGTGTGGGTGTGTGTGTGGGGGGGTCCAATAAGGATTTTATTGTTTAATGATAACCAGCAGTGTTTTGTTTCTTTGTCATGTGGTGTGACACCTGTGTCCTGGCTCAGCAATCAAGGAGCCTCAATCCTCACCACTAACAACAGAGTAGGCATCTCATATATGAGGAAAGGATAACAAATACACACAGTAAAGTGCAATTTCCCTTAAGAGCACACAGAGATCACAGTCAGTCTGGGGCTGGTCGCTCCCTTGCTTTCCAGGTCCCCAATAAGCCTCCCCACTGGGACAGCTATAAGGTCCAGATCTCAGCTTAGTGTGCAAGTTAAAACCTCTAGCACTCTCTCTGCCAACCAGTGCTTTGTGCCCCTGCCCAAGTAGCTGACACACACACACACACACACACACACACACACACACACACACACACACACACACACACACACACTTTGAGAAGAGTTTATACAACCACACAGACACTCCTAGGGAAGGCTGGCACAGTTTCTCCAGCTGTGCCCATTTCTCTCAGACTATACAATAGTTCCACTTGCTACCACCCACTAATACTTATCAGCTACTCAAAGGCCCTTAAAAGGGTGTCCAATTATTATTGTGCAATATTATTATCCAATTGGTAGTTGTGACTAAACAGTCAAGGCTTATTTAGAGTGACTTGGACAGTAAACTCTATAAATATGCAATGCACTCTAGAGCTTAAATTATCTATACACAAAACAGCCACAGTTAAAAGGGTTTAAAAATATTTAATAATAAATAATTAAAAACACAAGACTATACTTTCTACTACACAGTGCTAGTCAAGAGTTCAGAGATCACACAGAAATACTTAAAATAAATCAGTAGTATAGTTCTGACATCACAGAAAAACATTTAGTCTAATCTTTCTAGTTCCTAGCTATTTATAAAAGAAAACACAAGTCTAAGGGAACTTACATATGAGCAAGACAGTTCTGTGAGTTGGATGTTCAAGACAAAATGCTTAATGCCTTCTGATTCTCTCTGTTTAAATTGCTATTTTCAGTTCTGATTCCCGTTACATCTTTTCACACTTTCCTGGGGTTCCCAGGCTGACAGATACTACAGTCTTGTTATCTTGCACCTGCAGGAAACTACATCAATAAAAGACATTCCACACGTAAACTCTAGTAATTATTCCTTAAGTTAAAACAATAAGCAGGATAGGTCAATACACACTCATCTAATTATCTGCACAATTCTATCTGACTAAGCTGGCAGCCTTCACAATTCTCCCTCCAGAAAAGTCAAGCTAGTTTTTCAAGTGACCCTTGAGAAATGCTGCTTGAGAGGGTTAGGTCTATCTGAGTGTACCTTACCCCATTCCCTGTCTTGAGAGCCCATCTGCATTGGCATTGCTAACCCCACTGCGGTGCTGCACTGACATATCATATGTTTGCAACCCTAGGCTCCATCTTAGCAACTTGGCATTTTGCTGGCTGGCTCTGTTTAATCATATTAGGGGGTTGTGATCTGTCATAATAGTGAATTTTCTTCCATACAGATAAGGCTGAAGTTTTTGCAATGCCCACACTGTGGCTAGACATTCCTTTTCTACAGCTGCATAGCATTCCTCCCTGGGTTGGAGCCTACAACTGAGATAAACCACTGGGTGTTCTTCCCCCTCTGAAGAAATCTGGCTAAGTAAAGTCCCCACCCCATGGTATATGCCAACTATGCAAATATGCCATTTGCGTAGAACCAAGGAGTTAAGAAACACAAACCAGTCTTTTGTATTTATTGTGGCAAACAAGAAGGGAAAGCCAGTTTCTAAATAAACCATATCTAATGGCTAGCTTACTGTATTTCTTTCTGCTAGATGCCAAATCGTAAATCTTTGCAGGGGAAAGTTATTCCAAGCTGTACCAGGAGATTGGTGGACACTACTGCTTTCTTAAGGAGACAATACTCAAGGTATTTTGGAAGCAGCTAACTGGTCCTCTCTGTACATATTTTCCAGACCAAAGGCTGCAATGGGTATATACTCAACTTCCCCCACTTGGATCCTATGTACAGCTGCTCCACAATATAAGGACTCAGGCTTCTTGTTGTTGAGATCCCACTGGAAGAGCTAGATTTTAGAGTTTTCTTGTCTGAGTTCAGGGGGCAAGTTGTGGGAGGCTTCTTCTGTCACTTTCATGACTTTGGTTAGGAGGTACTATCAGGTGGGCTGTGGTTCTAGCCTTCTTAGGAAAAAAGGAGCAAAAATCACATTGGCTGCTGCCATCTTCATACAGGAAATGTACCAACATTCCAGGGATGGCAGAGTAAACCTGGTTGGGGCAAGGTGGCATTACTCACACTCATATATGAGTTATTGCTGTTATACAGTGGAATAATTAAAAAAATAACTTTCTTACCTTTTTTTTAAATAATGCCACTTTATTACAATACTTTTCTTCTTTTCCATGTCTTCTCACATGTTGAGCTCTCCAGTGATACATTAGCATGTACAAGAGGATGTGTCCTCATACTTCAATATTACTGCAGTCAGAGTTATTTTATTTTCTTCTGTGTGAGTAACATTATAACTGGAGTGCAGATGTGCTAGGTGTTTGTATGTTGATGCTTGTATATTAATTAAACTGTGCTCTTTTAAAGATTTCTCATTTAATACCTGTTTTGATTTTAAGAAATATGATCTTTTGTGTGTGTCATGTGTGCGTGTGTGTGTGTGTGTGGTGGGGGGGGGGGTCCAATAAGGATTTTATTGTTTAATGATAACCAGCAGTGTTTTGTTTCTTTGTCATGTGGTGTGACGCCTGTGCCCTGGCTCAGCAATCAAGGAGCCTCAATCCTCACCCCTAACAACAGAGAGGGCATCTCATATATGAGGAAAGGATAACAAATGCACACAGTAAAGTGCAATTTCCCTTAAGAGCACACAGAGATCACAGTCAGTCTGGGGCTGGTCACTCCCTTGCTCTCCAGGTCCCCAATAAGACTCCCCACTGGCACAGCTATAGGGTCCAGATCTCAGCTTAGTGGGCAAGTTAAAACCTCTAGCACCCTCTCTGTCTAACCAGTGCTTTGTGCCCCTGCCCAAGTAGCTGACACACACACACACACACACACACACACACACACACACACACACACTTTGAGAAGAGTTTATACAACCACACAGACACTCTTAGGGAAGGCCGACACAGTTTCTCCAGCTTTGCCCCTTTCTCCCAGACTATACGGTAGTTCCACTTGCCACCACCAACTAATACTTATCAGCTACTCAAAGGCCCTTAAAAGGGTGTCCAATTATTATTGTGCAATATTATTATCCAGTTGGTAGTTGTGACTAAACAGTCAAGGCTTATTTAGAGTGACTTGGACAGTGAACTCTATAAATATGCAATGTACTCTAGAGCTTAAATTATTTCTACACAAAACAACCACAGTTAAAAAGGTTTAAAAATATTTAATAATAAATAAAAACACAAGACTATACTTTCTACTACACAGTGCTAGTCAAGAGTTCAGAAATCACACAGAAATATTAAAAATAAATCAGTAGTACATTTCTGACATCACAGAAAAACACTTAGTCTAATCTTTCTAGTTCCTAGCTATTTATAAAAGAAAACACAAGTCTAAGATAACTTACAAATGAGCAAGACAGTGCTGTGAGTTGGATGTTCAAGAAAAAAATGCTTAATGCCTTCTGATTCTCTCTGTTTAAATTACTATTTTTCACTCCTGATTCCCATTACATCAATTCACACTTTCCTGGGGTTCCCAGGCTGACAGATACTACATTCTTGTTATCTTGCACCTGCAGGAAACTACATCAATAAAAGACATTCCACATGTAAACTCTAGTAATTATTCCTTAAGTTAAAACAACAGGCAGGATGATTCACTCCAGACTCATTGACTCCAAATTCTAACTTCAAAGGGACAGGCATGAAATAATTTCAACTTCAAAGGACAGACATGAAATGCTGGTCTTAGCTTTCTTTACAGCAGACGGCAATGTTGTTACATTTTTTTTGAAGTTCAACATTTCGTAGCATATTCTTTCATTTAAAAAACAAGTCTGTAATTCAACATTCATATTTACAAATGATAGAATTATCTGCACGATTCTATCTGGCTAGACTGGCAGCCTTCACATGTGGGTGCCAACAAAACTGTTTCTACTTTAAGTCAATAGAAAAGTGGGGTGCTTCATGCAGCGGTACTGTGCTGGGTAGTACTTGATTGGTGCTTCATGCAGTGGTACTGTGCTGGATAGTACTTGATTGGTGCTCCATGCAATGGTACTGTGCTACTGCTTATAAGAATTAACACTGAGATATTTTTACATCAGGACAGCACAGTACAAAAAAGAGAGTTTTAAGTCAACAGAATGGAAAGAAAAGTGAGATGCTTCATGCACTAGCTCTGTGCTGAGTAGTACTTGATTAAACATCAGCATGCTGATAGGTCTGTCCAGTTAACATACATGTTTTGAATACAAATCCCTCCCCATTGTAAAATTCTTTATAATTATAGTCAACATTCATATGCAAACCTTATATAAAGTGCTCTTGAATATGGTACATGTGGTAAGAATATAGTGTAGGATATCCAGCTGGTGGCCAGAAGCTTAAAAGTCATACAGACTGAATAAAGAGCCTGAAATGAAATTCAGTGATCTCCTTTTGTAGAGGATTCGGAGGCAGTGTTCACAAAATGGATTTCTGGTCCACACCAAATGTGAGGCAAAGACATCCATACAATTTACAGGCATGTGAGAGGAAGACAGAGCAACCCAGTCTGCTGGGTAATAAACAACTGTTGTGCTGCCATGCAAATGAGCATAGTAGTGCCCCTTTGCATGCATGCTTTTGAGAAACAGTATACCATTCCATGGATCTAGAATAAACTTGCACAACAGACAAATATCTGACTTTGGTGAGTTATTAACCAGGCCTGGGTTCTGTAGCCTTCCTTTGGAATTTTGGACTTCCTGAGGACAGCAGACAGTGACCATCATGTGACTGTGCCATAATGCTGTCCCATGCTGGAATGTGTGTAGGACAATACACAATAGATGCTTGTAATGGACATATGATCCCATGCAGGACATGGCCTATGCACTGAGCAGCAGACATTTGTCTGTCTCTCTGGACAAGCAAAGAGCCATGTCATGTCTCTACCAAGTGCATGCGCCTTTACCAGCATGCATGCTACATGCTTCTTTGTGAGGGCTGTCAATTGTTGAGCATACACATTATCCCACAAAGTCTTTCCATAATCTAGGAAAATGCCTCCTTCAACAACACCCAACACACCATGGGATCATAGGATCACATGAGCTTACTATAAACTCAAAGGTCATTTTAATCCTAGCCATTTCATCCCAATGTAATACCATAGAAAAGCTAGTCAATACCCAAGATGGCAATTAGTGATTACTGCCCATGTCCAGGAGGGTTGTGGGTGCTATCCCCGGTAGGAATTTATGGTGCACCATCCACTCATCCAGGTTCCTCTTGAACTCTATCATAGAGGTGTCTGTTTTACATGAATTGGGAGCCTGTTTCAAAGATGTGGCAGTCACTGGGAGATAAATATGCCCCTCCAGCATGTCCTATTTAAGTTGCAGGCCATATTTAGGTCCCTGGAATGGGTATCTGTAGTCCAATTTGATTTACAGAAATGCAGCAAGTTCATTAGGTTTGGGTCTTAGATTGCTCTGTAGGCTAGACATAAGTCTCCCCTAAGAAGTCTATAAGATACAGAGTATAGTGCCAGGGACTTTAGTCAGCCTGTGTAAGGCACATGCTCGAGCCCCTTGATCTTCGTTAGAAACCTCGGAGGTCTCTCCAGTTGCTGCATGTGCTTAGTATGGTACATGCCAAACGGGGTGTTATACTCAATTATGGGCTAGATAAGTGCTGAGTATAGAGGGGTTATAACCTGTTTTGCTCTTGAGGAGATGCCTTTACTAATCAAGTGTGCTAAGTAGGAAGCTTTCCTTACTAACGTAGACAAATGGTATTCAAAGTTAAGGTCGCAGTCAACTTGTGATCTCAGGTTCCTTACCACTTCGTGAGTACTTAGGGTATTGTTATTGATTTGATAGTGTGAAGGAGCATTGTTTGTGCTAAAGAGAATGATGATGCATTTCTATGCATTCAGTTTGAGACTGTGACTAATACACCAGTTGTTGGTCTGCATGAGACCCTCCTGGATTGGGGAGTCAGTGATTACACCTAGTTTGCAGTCATCTATAAACATGGTCAGCCACAACCCCTTAGTTTTGATCTGAACTTCTGAGAAGTATATACCAAACAGTAGGAGGCCCAGCACTGATCCCTGTGGCACCTCGCTGGTAACAGGTCTGCTGGTATGACTAGGAACAGCAAACCCATTAGGGTCTGTGGCAGGTCTTCTGAAAGTGTGATCACTGTCCTAGGACTGATGCAACTTAGGATTTATATATTTGACCTGAGACTAAGCAATTGCAATATCACCAGAGGCCACACATTTCACACTAGGTAGCTGTCTGGTAGGCATCTGCAACCCAAGAAGAAACGATAGCTATGCAGCCTTCAGTAATTGCTATCCCTGAAACAACTGCATTTGAATCAGCCACAGGTTGGTTCAGCACAGTGTTGGCATTATTAACATGCCTTGCAAGTGCTAGTCATGCGATGCATGATGCAGAGCAGCAGTCATGCATTTCAGTGGCCAACAGTGCACGCATTTCCCTTATGGGAATATTGTCAGCTATATTATATTCACTGATCGCACTGAAGCTACACATTTCTTTTGACCTTTATGTCTACACATCTGGTCTCTATAGCCTCCCCACATACTGCTACCATAATGCATGGTAAGGTCTGGGCACAGGGGTAGAATGTCCCCTGTGGAATGAAGGAAAATAATGCATTAATCAAACATGAAACTCCAGGATCTCCTACCTCATGCACAATTGACTTTATTCACATGAATCCTCATCCTGTAGTGCTGTGTGATGGTTTAACATAATGGCCCATCTTGGGTTTGCCTGCTCCTATGGCTGCTCCATTCTCTCCCTTTCCAGCTGGCATCCTGCTAGGCAGACATTAAACATGGATCATATATTGTAAGTGAACCAGCACACATATAATGGTTCACAAATGGAAATGTTCATTCCTGTGGGTGTTATGTGCACTAACATCATGCCCCTTGATTGCTAGATAATCACCAGTGATAGGAGTAATATATTACAGTATGCAATATATTACTGTAATATATTACAATTTCTAGTAACTAGTAATAACAGTTACTTTTTCAAAATAGTAACTAGCAATAGTAATATATTACTTTTTTAGTAACTAGTAACTTAAATGTGAGTTATTTTTGAGTTACTTTTGCTTAAACCAGTGGTTCTCAATGTGGGCAATATAGCCTCCTAAACAGTGAGGGAAAACTTCCAGTGTCCCTATATAGTATGGATAGTAATCAGATGTTAGGAGGTAATAGACACTTTGAAGTGGCAATTTGGATAAAAAATTACAACATAATGTTGGCACAACTCATAGCACGTAGCATTCATAATAGATCATTAGAATTAGTCTGGTGCAAAATTTACTTAACTTTTTTAGCACTACAAGGAGGTGAAAACTAATGATGACCAGACTCCAGCCCTGCCTGGTACTGTGGGACTCTCACCCACTAAAACATCCCCTAACACTGCGACAATTCTAGCCTGCTAGAGATCATATCCTTACCTTGCAGTATAATAAATGGCATTGGTTCTTTATACTACCATCAGTCAGAATCAAACTCATCACTCGTCAGTTCAGCACCTGATGCCCCAACCCACTGCACCAAGCAGGACTCTTCAAGTGGATCTATGGGCAACCAACTTTTGTTTTGACAATTTTTTTGTTATGTTCTATTTAAAATTCTTTTTGAGTTTCAATTTCTAATTGCTGAGAATAGACAAAATGTGATAGGTTTTTAACGGTCTTGTGCTGCTGGCTGGTTTGCTTTAATAATTACCTGTGACTCTCTAGCTAGAAAGACTAGTCTTCTTCTCCTCCTTTCAGCTGTGCTCGTTAGTGATTACCATGGTGGATCATCAGTCTGCAGAAAAAATGGCAGTAGAGTTTTACATTGTCGAGTTGCCAGCCCAGGGCCCAACCTTCTTCAGAAGGCACACGCATGCACACACTCACACCTAAGGCCAATTCAGAATGTCTAATCCACCTGCAGCATGTCTTGGGAATGTGGGAGGAAACTGGAACACCCTGTGGGAGTGTAGATCATAGTGTGTGTTGTACTTTTAAAGCCACTGTAGCTCATGGGCACATGCATAAAAAGTACCGAGTACGTGCAAGCAGAGTGCCATTTTGTGTAAGCAGCTGGAGTGAAAGAATGTATGTGTGTAGCAGTCAGTCAGTTAGCTACTTCGTTTAAGTTTTATGTTCCAGTCATCCATCCTGATATGTTTGTGTGTAATAAATATTTTAAACGAACACCCACACCTATCATCTTACTTGAATACATAAGATGAGTGACATGTTGTGAGAATGGGATCCAAAGTCAAAACTTCTTAAAACCATGAGGCATACAGTCTGAAATGGAGGTATGTACAAGAGTGGCTCAAACGATTCGTAAACAGGTCAGAAAATATTTCCAAATTCTTAAACTCATTGAAATGATTTTTTCCCTCAATGAATATAAAGCAAAGCATTCCAAACCAATTACTGAGTAAACAAAATGTTCAGAATTGCGACATATTGAAAAAAGTACTTGAAATAATTACAAAAAAATTTGAAACAATACCCGAATCATATAAAATGTTCAAAAAAGAGAAAACAACTGTATTTTTTCACAATGTACTACTTTTTCACATTAACTAAAGATATTCAAAGTATCTAAAGTTTGCAAAGTGTTGGCAGGGTGTGCAGTATTATAGTACAGTCTTTTCAAGTACAGTTATTTCAATGAGTCTGTTGCGCAGCTGAATATAATTACGAGTACCTGGTGTGTGTTTGACACTTATTTGGCATGGCAGAGGGATTTCACAGACCTGGTCTGCTTGTGTTTGATAATAATATTGCTGACAATTGGAGAGTGTTTCAGCAAGAATATATTTTCATACAGGCTGCTTTTTCTGATAAAGATGCATCTACAAAAGCATTTATTCTGCTCAATTTAGCTGGTTCAGAAGCCATTGAAAGAGAGCATTCATTTGTGTATGCACCTGCTGTTGAAGCAGAGGAGGGGGAAGACTGCCATTTTCTGGTACAGGCTGAAATGTGGGAAGACTGAGTGCTTAAAATGTAAATTTACAGAAACATGCAGCCCTCAAACGAATATTACAGTGGAAAGGCACATATTTTACACAAGAGATCAAAGGCCTGGTGAAACTTTTGCAGTATATATAACTGACTTGAGAAACAAGGCAAAAATGTGCAGATCTGGTGATATGAGAGATGAGTTGATAAAAGACAAGCTTGTGTGTGCTGTTAATGATGCAGCGAGAAAGATTTTGCTTTGAGACAGTGATTTAACTTTAAGCAAAAGCACAGAGATTTGTCAGATATATGAGGTTATAGAAAAGTAAAAAGTACATGAATATGCTTATGAATGAGAAGAACATGCTTGCAGCTTCTTCCAGCACAAATGTTGATAGCATGCAGCATAAGATTAAGAGATATAGGCCAAAGGGTGTGGCTCCCACAATGAAACCCAGGGCAGCTTTAGTAAAATCCAGGGCACACGCAGCAAGACTGAGGGGTGATTTAGCAAAACCCATGGTAAGCCTCATAGTCAACTGTTGTAATTGGGGAGGCAGTCATGAACCTAAATGAGAAAAGTGCTTAGCTTTTTTCAGCAATGCCACAGATGTAAAAAGTGGAATAATTTCAGAAAGCTTTGTAAATCTAAAGAGGCCACATTCTTTTATTAAGAAAGAGCATTCCAAGAAGCAAGTTGATCAAATAGAAAGCTGTGACCCTACTTTGTTATGTTGATGGTGTCTCTGTGCTTGAAGTAAAGGTTAATGCAGTAGAATTGTTGGCAAAGAGCGAAGTATTTTGTACTGTACTGATTAATGGGAGACCTGTAGAGCTCAAAGCTGATACTGGTTCAAAGTGCAATATTATGTCAGCAGAAATGTTTGCTAAGGTAAAAGCAGGTGAAAAACTTTCTTTGGCAAATTGTCCACTATGTAAGCATCAACAACAATGAAGGTTTCACACAGAATAATTTTTTCTGAATATGCTGATATTTTCAAAGATGTGCTTGGCAAACTCCTAGTTGTGTACTCCATGAAGTTAGATCACTAGGTAAGCCCAGTTGTCAGACCAGCATGGAAGGTTTCAGTAGAAATGCAGGGCAAAGTAAAAACAAGAGCTAGACAGAATGGCACATTTAGAAGTAATTTTTCCACTTGTAATCTACCCAGTCATTCTTTGAATGTGAGTTTTCGTGCTGTTTCAATGAATGCGAGTTTCAAGTGCAGAGATGTTTACGTGGTCATGCTAAGTCTATTTTCACTGTGAGACTGTATTGTTTGTTTAGCAAATGGTTATCAGTGTTTGTGCTCTTTTATTTCAATATCTGTAATCATTGCAGAAGTAAGTAAGAAAGCAATATGTACACTGACAGGTTTGAACAGTGTTTATGGTTACTGGGCAGAAATAGCCAAGTAATGGAACACTGGAATTGCTGGGTATGGGGCTGCTCTGGGGGGTAGGGGGTTGCCGCAGGAGTGGCTGATATGGGGGGGGACCTCGATGCCAATTGGCAGTAGTTGCTTTATATGGACCATTTAAAAGCTGTGTAACACAGCCAAAGCTGTTCAATGTGGAAAAGCAGGTTTATTTAAAGTTGAATGGGGAGCGTTCCACATAGGACAGGACTTCACATTTATTTATTTTTTTTGCTAAAATAAAAGCTTACTCTTGCAGCATTTCAGTTGTTTATGCTGTTCCATATACTATTTAAGTGTTTTAGATATAAAAGTATTTTATTCATCTATTAAAAAAACTTAGAAAATTTATTCACTACAGGTTCATGTTTTCAAGAACAAAAGTTCTATACAGTTAACTTTCATTTTTTTTTTTGTATTTCTGACAGTCCCTTTATTTTAAGCTTCAGCCAGTCAGAACCACATTTTGACAGAGGCTTCAGTTAAGAAAGATTAAACGTAGTGTCCATTTGCAATATATATATTCCAGGCACATCCATTTATTTTTCTGCTTAGTGCTTTTACTCGGAAATGGAAAGTCAAAGTTCATTTGAACAATCCGTGTACATGGAATTCTTTGACCTAATTATGAACAATGGAAAAAACATTGATGTAAATGTAAATTATGTCCGCGACAAAGAAGACCTACAGAACTGCGGTAAATAGTACGTCAAATTTAAAAAAGCATCTTCAGTCATCACATCCTATCGCAATTGGAAAGCTAAATAGTGTGAAGAGGAAAGCAATTGATTCAGGTGCTGACAAGTTGGACAATAAATCATTGACACAGCCATCTATTGCAGCAGTCATTGGTTCTGGTCATGTCACACAATCCAAGGTTTATAGTTTGATCATTGACTTCATGGTGAATGACATGCAGCATTTCAGCGTTGTTGAACAGCCATACTTCATTAGCCTTGTAACTGGCCTGCGGCCAGGAAAGGTGGTCATGAGCAGGAAAACTCTCGTTGAATGAGTGGAGAAACAGTTCAGTGATATGAAAGAGAATCTGATGGAAACCTTAGCAAGCATTTCAACTGTTTGTACTATGGCTGACATTTGGACCCATCAGAATCATAGTTTCTTTGGTGTTACTGCCTACAGGATCAACTGTGACACTCTTTAAAGAAAGTCAGCTGCCTTGTCATGCTGCAGATTACAGAGGAGGCATACATATGAGCTCATAGCATCAACTCTTGAAAGCATTCCCAACAAGTACAAGATAGATCAAAAGGTGTGTGCGACAATTATTGACAATGGCAGCAATTTTGTAAAGGCTTTCACTGTCTTCTCAGAATGTGAGAGATCTCAGACTACAAGCATTCTGTTCCAAGATGAGGATGATGATGGTGAAGTGATTTACAACAGTGTGACAGCCGTGCTGAGTCAGTCAGGGCAAAGCGAGAACACCTGTTCACTGACTCCCAATCTGAGATGTGCAGCACACACATTGAATCTAAGATGGTGAATCTGCTTGTAATGATGCACAGTATAAAAAGATCATGTGAAGCACCATGACCAAATGGTCTCCTGCTTGGAACAAGACTAGTCACAGCACCCAAGCTTCTGAGGTGGTTTGAAATAAGTGTGATCTGGCATTGATTATTCCCAATGCGACATGATGGAATTCCACTTTCTACTCGATGGAGAGAATTGACCTCATTGCAATTTGGGGTGAAGGCTTGCTGAATGAGATATGTGAACAGCCTGGAATTGCCATCCTCAGGTCTGCAGAAATCACCTTTGTTGCTGGAATTGCGCAAGCAATGTAGCCCCTGGCAATGGCTCTGGACATCCTGCAGTCAGAGCTGAAAAGCTTCATGGGAATCCTGATCCCCACCATTACGTGCCTGAAAAACAAGCGGTCAGAAGTCAGGCAGTCTGTGGAGCTTGTTGTGCTGTTAGCTGATGCTCTTCTTAAAGGCTTTCAAACTTGGTTCAATCACCTTCTGGAGCGTGAAGAGCTCATTCTGGCTAGCATAGTGCATCCACAGTTCCATTTGCAATGGATGGACAGTGAAGAGCAGAAACTCAGAGGCAAGGGTCTCCTCCTTGATGCCATGCAGAAACTGGATGAAGCTGCATGTGGGTCATCTGAAGCTTCTGCATTAACTGCCAAAGACAGCTTCTTCAGCTACAAAAAGTCGACGCCAGCCAATGTCAGCATATCTTCTCAGATGGACATATATCTGGCTGACCCTTCCAGAGAAATATCTTCTCTCAACAGTTACCATATAGTCAAGATATTTCCGAACACTAATACAGCTCTGCCGTCTAGTGCACCTGTTGAACACCTATTCAGTCTTGGTGGACAAGTGCTGACTGCAAGAAGAAATAGACTCACCAATGAACACTGAAAAGTTGCTCCTTCTTTGAGCCGACAGAAATGTCTAGTCATTGTGTAGTCATTCTGAATAGTTATACAAAGTGATATTTTGGTTGACTTTGTTCTGTTAACAGTCTTGTTAGACCTATATGACATTTTCTGTAAGCATTTTTGCATCCTCAGAATTGGTTTTAGATGATTAGCCTAATGTACTTTGTTGAAAATTTGATGGGTTGTAACTTGTTATGAGTCTTGTGTTGCTGGCTGTGCGTAGTTTGGTTTAACTCTTAAAGTGTGATTCTCTGACTATAAAGATGAGTCTGTGAGACTTTGTAAACTGTAAAATGCTTTTCATCATTATTGTAACACTGTGTATACAACTTTAATACACTGGTATTCATGTGCAGTAAACATGTATTCCTCACACACAAGTACTGTGTGAGTAAATCTGAATATGAGAATTGATAAACTATACTTATGTAAAAGTAACTCAACAGTAACTAGTTACTTTAGTTAGTAACTAATAATAGTAATATATTACTTTTGTAGAAAAGTAATAAGTAATAGTAATATATTACTTTCACTTAAAAGTAACTAGTAATAGTAATGTATTACTTTTATAAGTAACTAGCATCATGCCTTTGCTAAAAGGCCCATGGACATATCCTCATCTTAGGCTGTTTTTTGATATTGCCTGATTTCCCTGCTTGAGTAGCCTGGCTTGCCTAGCCTTCTTGTAAGCATCATTAGTCGTAGCAGTGGCCTACTTGCAGTAGTCAAACATTACATTGCTATGGCCACCAGTAGCATTGATCCTGGCCACAGGCTATGCCCGCTGTCATCCCATGCTTCTTCATCTCTGCCACATCCAGAAACAAAACAGCCATCGGTGCATATGTCATTGAGAAGGATGTCATTCTGCTCCTCAGTCAAGTTAACTTTTCGGTAACCATTTAAAGTGTCAGAATTCTTAATGCTGACACAAAATATGGAGAGTGAATGAACAAAAATCTGGACTTGCAAATAGTAAGTCTGAGATTGACATTTCTCAGAGTATTTCCTTTTCTTGAAACTAGTATTGGAGGTGTGAGGGGCTTGCCCCACATCAGGAGGGGCTATGGGGCTTGCCACCATGGCAGAAAATTATTATTTTTCCTCTTCAGTGAGCTTCCATATGACACATGTATAAAAGGGCTAACAGCATTTAAAATATAAGTAAATTTGAGGCAGACATGCAGAATTGGTAGTGTTAGTGAGGAGGAATATAACATGCTATAACACTGTCCCACAACTAAAATATTCCCCACAATAACTGGAAATAAAACTGCTGGCTATACCTTTACTGAAGTTGGTTGTCTGTGGCTAAATGAACAATGGCATTGTAACCAGCCCTTAATGACATTTAAATGACCTTCCTTCCACAAGAATATGTAGCAAGGATGTATGCCCTTACTGGTTCTCAAAGTTCACATGTACTTAAACATGTCACATGCATGTAAGACTTGTGAGTAATGTCAGAATTGTTTTTTTTTTTTTTTTTGCAGAGTTCCAGCTCTATTTGGAGGGTTAACGTCCAGTGCAAAGGATCCATGCCTGCCAGGGCCACACATTGCTAGCCTATTAAGATATGGGCACCATTCACCAGCATCTGGAAGACAACATTGGAGGGCCAATATTATACCTTACACTATAACAGACTTATCCTAGGATTCAGAAAGGGCTACTAGCAGATGCACAGATAGGTCCTCTGCAGTGATTCTACAAGGTCTGTAGAATCACCATGGTCGGCTGTCTGTTCATCCATGCTACATGCTAATGAGGCATTCCAGGGGACTGGCTTATGTTAATTAGATATGTCCTCTCCCCTGGACATGCCAGCAGGGGCGGCTCATGCTATTGGACTGCAGGACTGAGCCCCCCCCAGCTGTAAAAGAAAAATAACATGAAATTAAAATAAAAAGAAAAACAAAAGCGTATCCCGGAACTTTGCTCATATGCATTGAGTTTTCCCGGAACACCACGTATGCGCACAGGAATCCGGACTGCTGGTGAACCAGTCCAGAGTAGAAATACAGCCTTCAGACTACAGAGATCCCAGACATCTATGCAGTTAAACTGCATAGACTGGAAGGGGATCAGACTGCAACGTCTGCAGGCTGGGTAGCTTGATCTCACAGAAGGAAGGGTAGCTTGGTCTCGCAGAAGGAAGAACTTGCTCTCGTGGGGCTTTTTTTTAAACTGAATTCGGAAGCATGGGGCTTTTTTTTTCTGAAACTGAACTCAGAAGCTGAAGGGTGTACTGGATTTGGGGAGATTAACAATGTTGTTCTCACGGAAGTTAGGACTTTGCTGAAGCTGAACTGGACTTTGAGACTCAGATGCACGTGTGTGTGTGTGTGTGTGTGTGTGTGTGTGTGTGTGTGTGTGTGTGTGTGTGTGTGTGTGTGTTTTTGTGTGTGTGTGTGTGTGTGTGTGTGTGTGTGTGTGTGTGTGTGTGTGTGTGTGTGTGTGTGTGTAGCCAGTCATCGACTGGAAGGCAGAGTATCAGTAGTATGCCTTGAACTGAAAAAATATGACTTAATAAAGGCAGTGAGGATGAATATATCAAACACACAATAAAATAGGAGACCAGACTCTGACCAGCCCACCTACCTGGATAACAAATGTAAAATGTAGTAAATAAAAATGCTGTACTTATTGTGTTGTTTTGAACATGAAATTCTAAAAGCAATAAATCCAAAGAAGTATGCCACAAAGATGAAGTTTTTTGAAAAGTCCATTCTCTCTTTCTTTAACAGATACGATTTGAATGCTGCTGACATTCTGTAAACTTGCTTCACCTCGGACTCTTATGTGTATGTTACCTTTGCTGTATTATTAACATAATTTTGTTGGTGTTTTTGTACAGACTTTTATATGATGTTCAGAGCTGCAAGGATCATATCATAAAATGCATAATGGTAATTTATAGCTGGGGAAAGACATGCACTGACAAAATTTGAATCTGGGTGTCCTCAAATTCATATTTACTGCAACTGAAGATCACAGTACATCCAACAGCTTCAAATATCGATTGTCTATAGCTGTGTTAAGCACTTACTTTCACCGCTATAGCTGTGTTAAGCACTTACTTTCACCTCTTTGGCTATAGCTGTATTAAGCACTTACTTTCACCTCTATGGCTATAGCTGTGTTAAGCACTTACTTTCACCTCTATGGCTATAGCTGTGTTAAGCACTTAACCTCTACTGAAGTAGTCTGCTGATAATAAAATTCTCATGCAGACTGCTTTTTTGTAGAAAGTCTGACATTTAGCCTACCAAACTTCTGTTTCACATTTTCTTATCACTACAACATAAATTGTCAACCATCTTTGTTCTATAGCTATTCTGGATATAATTGCATTTACATTTCCACATAAAAATCTTGCTACTCCTGACCTTTAATGTGCACTTAGTATTTTGTAATCATACATTTGTAGGTATTTGTTTGTATGCTAGCAGTAGTAAAAAGTCAGTTTCCATGGCAATACTGATAAGGAGTTTTCTTTTCATTTTTGGCACATATATTGTAGTTTTCTAAAATGTATGGCACTGTTAACAGATATAAATGGTTTGGGGTCTGCTAGCAGATATGACCATGAAGTCCATCCTAGAAGTACTATTTCTGAGATAAATTGTAGTGCACCTGTTACAGAATTAGAAGTTATGTACTCACCATAACGTTCCATCTGAGTAGGTGACTTCATTTGGATGCAACCTGTGGGTATCGGATCCGACCTCGGATCCGAGCCGGCATTTCAAAAGCTTAGGATCCGAGCTCCTAGCTCCTCCCTCTATCCATAATCCCCTGCCAAGCCCTAACTGACCTCAGATTGAGTTTGCCTATAGAATACTAGTATAAAAAGTATCTAAATAGATGAATAAACTCTTATTGTATAAAGGTCAGGGGGATGGAGGGGGGGGTGGTTGCATCCAAATGAAGTCACCTACTCAGATGGAACGTTACGGTGAGTACATAACTTCTAAATCTGAAGTAGGCAGACTTCATTTGTCTGCAACCTGTGGGACAGAGTCCCCAGCTACCTAAATCTTGGGCGACCGTCATGGAAGGATGTTCCGGAGCACCGCTGAACCAAAGGATGCTCTCCCCCTGGAAACAACATCCACCTTATAATGAGAAATGAAGGTATGAGACGAGGCCCAAGTGGCTGCCGCACAGATATCATCCAATGGCACTCGGGACTTAAACGCGGCTGAAGTGGAAACTGCCCTAGTAGAGTGAGCAGTAACCCTCTGAGGAGCAGGCCTACCTGAAGTGTCATAAGCCTGCAGAATACAATTAGCAATCCATCTCGACAGTGTGACTTTGGAAACTGCTTTGCCCATAGCAAATTTAGCAAAGGAGACGAACAGTTGATCTGATTGTCTATGACCAGCCGTCCTGTGAATGTAAAAGCGCAATTGTCTATGAACATCTAAAGAATGCAGCTTATATTCTCCTTTGTTTTTATAGTTGGGGAAAAATACAGGTAAATTGATTGATTGATTAATATTAGATTCCGAAGAAACTTTTGGAAGAAAAGATGGATTGGTCCTGAGGCACACCCTATCGGGAAAAAAGGAGAGGTAAGGCGGTTTGACGCATAGAGCCTGGAGTTCAGACACTCTTCTGGCCGATGTGATGGCTACCAAGAAAGCAGTCTTCCAGGAAAGGTACTTTAGATCTGCAGAAGCTGCAGGCTCAAAGGGAGGAGCAGTAAGGGCCTGTAGAACTAAGGATAGGTCCCAAGGTGGTACAGCTTCTTTGACCGGTGGCCTCAACAGAAAAACTCCTTTAAGAAAGGTTTTGCAAAGTTTTGCAGTCATGAGGGGAGCTGACTCATGACCCACATGATAATGGGAAATCGCTGCCATTTGTACCTTTACCGTGGAAGAACTAGCCCCTTGATGAAAGAGGTCTGTTAAGAAGTCCAGTACCGCAGACATAGGTGCCGAAAAAGGATCAACATTGTTCTGGATCGCCCAAATAGAAAATCTTTTCCATTTGCTCCGGTAAACCTTCCTAGTGGAAGGTTTATGAGCCGCCACTAAAATGGCCTTGACAGGTGACGAGATACCGGGAGTCCTAATCAAGGATGGAACTGGAGCAGCCAGGCTGCCAACTTCAGGGTGTGTAGATTCGGAATCGGGAGTCCTTGAGGATGGGAAATGAGATCCGGGATCGGATCCAGAATCCAGGGCGGATTCACTTTGTGAGACCATACATAAGGGAACGAAGGCTGACGAGGCCAGAATGGGGCAATGAGAATCATTCTGCTCCCCAAACTGTTGGCTTTCAGCAAGAGCCTCTGGCATAACCTCTGGATATCACACGAAGCACCCAACGGTCTGATGTGATTGACTCCCAAGAAGTCAGGTGCCTCGAAAAACGCCCCCCGACTGCCTCCAGAGACGGACAGCCGGGCAACCCTTCAGGGCTGTTGCGTGGGTCTGTCAGAGAAAGGTTCTCTGGACCCAAAGTTCCTAGGAGCCCCTCTGCCTCTAGGACGGCGACCTTCCTGTCCTCCTCTGCCACGGAAGGACTGGTTATCCGGAGCAGGTTGGGACTGCTGCGACTTCCGGAACCACATCTTCTTCTGTCCCTTTTGGTTCTTCGAGAAGGACCTCTGGGGAGCTGAGAAGTGGACTCCGACGGCAGACAGCGTCTTCCCGTCCTTCTCGCTCTGGACTAACGTTTCGCGAACAGTTTTGCCAAACAAGGCAGAACCATCAAAGGGGGCATTCGCGAAGGTCGCTTTGAAGGGCTCTGTGAAATCACAGTGGCGGAGCCAGGCCTGACGCCTCATGACTAGGCCCGCTCCACTAGCTCTAGCGGCTCCCTCAGTAGCGTGAGAAAGTAGCCGCATAGAAGTATTAGAAACTGCTCTAAGAGTGGCCATACGGGTGGAGTACACGTGTTTGTCCTCACCCGACATGGACTCTGGGGGGGATGCAGCGTACTCTTTAATCAGGTCCCGCTGCATCCTGATGACATGTGCCATGTAGTTCAGCGCTCTCAAAGAGAAGGTTGCTGAACTAAAAACTCGCTTCCCAATGCGATCCATCGAGCGGGACTCTTTGCCCGGGGGATGCATAGAGGGACTCTCCTGGGCTAACTCCCTCTTCGTGGCTGCGGCCATCATCATGGCATCTACTGGGGGGCCCTTGCTCCAGTGAGTGCGGTCCGCCGGGGGGCTCAGGATACGGTCCGGACGCTTGGGTACAGGCTCAACGGTGTCCGGATCCTTCCATGCTCTGGTGGATATAAGGTCCACCAGAGGATCAGCAGGAGGGGACACCCAAGAGGTAGATGGACCCGCCTCGAATGCCTCCAAGAACACAGACTCGTCTGAGGAGGCCTTGGGGGCAGACCACCCCGCCCGATCCTTAACATCTCCATAATGTCTCCAAAGGAGACATCTTCCGGCGGTGATCTGGCGGAGCCCTCCCCTTCATCCAAGCCTGTGTCTTCGGTAATGCACTGCGGTGAGTCCACGTGCCTCCTTTTGCACTTACGCTTCCGAGGCACTTCCTCGGGGGGACTGTCCGAGGAGTCCTCTTCAGCAGCCAGATGTTCCAAGGGAACTACTTGGGACATCGAGGCGGGCTGTCCCTGGGACCGGCTGATGGGAGCCTGGCCCAGCTGCAAGGGAGTGCGGGGTGGAGCCGTGGCAGGGACCGGGGGTCCGGTAGTCCTCAACAGCACCCTTTCCACTACGTCGAAGGCCGAGGGGGAGCCGGCTTCTCTAAGCCCCGAGAGCCGACCCCCACTCGGATCCGACGCATGGACCGGAGTCGGAGCCGAAACCGTCGGATCCGAGAGACCTGTGCGCTCCGACTTAAACGGAGTCGAAGACACACCAGCTCCCTCGGATCCGAGGCTCGGCCCTCGGCTCCGAGAGGTCGGGTCCGAAGTACCCGAAGCACTCAAGGGATGGGTCGGATCCGAGGTGCGCCGACCTGTCGGATCCGACCCACCCCCGGATCCAACTCTGCCCGGCACCGACAGCTCCGAACCCGGGATGTGGGTCGGAGAAGGAGCCAAGGGGGCGAAAAAAGGGGTCGAAGCCCCTCCCGGATGGGGGGGGGGGCTAAGAGCACTCCCATTTACATCTGGGCCTGGATGAAACGCCTCATCATCCGGTCCATGTCTGCTTCGGACATTGAAAAGGTGGATCTAGATGAGGCCACCGAAGCGGACCTAGAGAGCCGCCTCGGGGACCTCACTGAAGGGCTAGCCTCCTCCTTTTCGGGCCCAGAAGAGAACCGAGGGGAGTGGAGCCGAGGAGGAGGAGATCTAGAAGACACAGGAGAGGCCCGTTTAGACGGAGGAGCCGAGCTTGAGGCCTCGGCTCTCCGTTTGTGGTGCCTCTCCTTGTGTCTCTCCTTCTTCTCTTTCTCCCTTATAGTCTCCCTCTCCTCCGGCTTTTTGGTGGGAGGTTGAGTCCATGCCGGGGGAGGGGAGACCGCAGCACCCACGGAAGGCTGCTGGCTAGTAGGGGCAGAGGCCGGAGCCGCATCTGGAGGGAGAAGTCCCGCCAGAACAAGCTTCGACCTCCGCTCCCTTAAAGCTCAGGGGTTGAACCCTGCACATATGGTACAACCAGATGACAGGTGTTCAACCCCAAGATGCTGACTTGCAGTGTGGCCATCCGCTGAGGACAGCTTGTGGCCACACTCGGTACATTTAGAAAACACTGCCTTATGGGCTTCTGACATCCTAAGGCCTAACAGGCCTAACACACACAGCTAAAGAACAAACACACAAACTACGCAAAACCCGTGAAAAAAATTAACAAGGTAAAGAGAGGAAAGCCTAACACATACACACAAATTAACTAAATATTAAAATTTTAAAGTTTTCCAGTCAAAAACTCTTCTCTTAACCAGGAGCTCGAAGAGTCCATTGCAACTTAAAACGCGGCAAACGAAATCTGAGGTCAGTTAGGGCTTGGCAGGGGATTATGGGTAGAGGGAGGAGCTAGGAGCTCAGATCCTAAGCTTTTGAAATGCCGGCTCGGATCCGAGGTCGGATCCGATACCCACAGGTTGCAGACAAATGAAGTCTGCCTACTTCAGATCTGTTTTTTACAGACCTACTACCATACCCTATCTGTTCAAAATATTATATACTAACAGGAGATTTTCAGTAGTCTTAGCTCTTTCTGTATTAGGGGACAAAATACCAGCATAAACAAAATCACCAGATTTCATAATGTTCTAGTTACAGAGCAAAAAAAAAAACTTCCCTTTCATTTAAATTTTTGACTGCTAGTTAAATTAGATGGTAACACCCAGTAACTTAGCTAGTAGTCCTTCTCATACATGAAAGGGCAAATACTTTTTCAGTCCACCCTAGAGGGAGTTATTTCATTTAGGAAAATGTTTTTTATGTGTTTAAAATGATTAATGGTTTACTAATTTTAAATCAATATTTGTTATCAAAATGGATTTTTAAACCATTTTTGTTTGCCATGTTTTTGAGAAAAAAAAATGTTCCAAGAGTCAAGTTAAAATACAGACATACATTGTGAGATGCTGTAAAAACTGCACCTTTTATACCTGAATTTGTATAACTGTATCATATTTAAAGATTAATAAGTTAGCTTTGTTTATCTTTCTTTTCTAACTCCCTGAGAAATAAGGCACTGCTGTCTTTTGCATTAACTAGACGTTTTGGCATTCTGGTAATAAATTACATCTGGAAACGGTCCCCTGAATTTCAATACCTTAGTATTCTAACTTTTACAAATCAAGTTGTTTCATCAGTGTGCGACAAGTCAGCAAACCCAGAACTCCATTTAACTCTCATACACAGAGGTTTATCAGTCCCTGTATCACTATATTCTCTTTCCCAAATTCCAAAATGCTATATTACAGCAGAAATGGGAGGTTCTGTGCTCTATTAATGTGCTTAATGACATAATACCTCAAACATGTATTATGAAATGGTTGGATTTTAGTTTGGTTTACTATCTTACAGAACACATCAATGTATGGTGATATAGACTGTAGGTAGACTTTGCAGATTCAATCACTTTCATTTAATTTATAATTGCCATATGAGCAATTTCAATTTACATTTATACATTTATTTAAAATAGATTTATATTTATTAATTAAAGGATCACTATAACAAGACATATAGGTCAGTTGTCACAATTTTTTGTGTATTGTTAAATCTGAAGGATTCATAAGATGTGAACTCACTCACTGGTTAAAAGAAAGTTTTACCTACAGAAAAAAGAGGAGGTCAAGGCTCTGATTTTAGAATATAGGAGTAGTAAGACAAGGTAGAAAAAGAATGGGTGAAAGATTTGCAAGATGCTAAGGATGTGGAGGAATTGTTTTGCTCAGGGATTTTTATAGGTGGCAAGGGTGGTATTGTCTGCAGCATGAGGGACATCATAGTAGAATACCGGATATAGAGATAGAAGTGGACTTGATAGAGAGGTGAGAAAAAGCAGTGTTTTAATAAGGAAGAAGGGACAACAGGATGTGGTAGAAACGATAGTGAGGACAAATGCAGAGGACTTAAGGACATGGGTAGACGTTATCAGAGGTGTGTAGAGAAGTGGAGTGACACAGAATAAGGAGAAGGGAGGCAGTGAGAGATGCAGCCCTGAATGGATGGGTAAAGAAAAGGAAGACAGAGAGAAATGGCAGATGCAAAAATCAATGGAAGTGATAAAGGGGAGATAGAGCCCAAGGAGGAAACAATGGCAGATCTTTACTCAGACAAGGTTACGTTTGTTGGGAAACTTTTGTTTAATATTACTTCATTCTCTCTTTTTTTAAAATAACATTGACTTTTGTGATGGGAAACAGTGGTGCACTGTTGTATATATTACACACACACACACACACACACACATATATATATATATATATATATATATATATGTGTGTGTGTGTGTGTGTGTATGTGTGTGTGTGTGTGTGTGTATTTTTTTTTTTTTTTTACTTTTTGCCACTGTAGTGTAACTACAGAGTTGGTACATATATGGTAGGAATATGGGGGAGACAATATCTCCATGGGGGGGTACATGTAACTTTTTTCTTTCTTATGTCTTTTCTAGTTAAGCTTTTCAACATTCAAGAAATAAGTGAATTATGACTGTCTGTAGGTCACTAGAAAAAAAGGAAGCAACATCACAGCATGGTGCAAGAGACAGCAGGAAACAGAGGCAGGAGAGAGGAGAGATACCACAGAAAGAACAATGGAGGGACAAGGAGGAAGGATACAGCACAGGAAGGGAGGCAACCACCACAGACAGATAGAAGGGTTAAAAGTGGTGGAAGAATAAGTTTTTAGGTAAACAGTAGGCAGTCAGTCTGTAGACTATTACATGCCTAGCCAATGGCCAGGCAGTGAACAAAGTTTAGAAGTGTACCTTGTGTTCATGAGGTAAACACTCTAACCACAATGCCAACCCCAACCCATCCCACACCCTATATATGTATAGGGGTGAACATTACAGACATGAGGGGTACTGGCATGGTGCACGAAGTGAAAGAAATGGATAGGTAATGTGGGGGGTGTGAAGAATGTTGATGATTTGAGATTCAGCCACAAAAGCAAATAAGCAAAGCAAGTCAGTGAAGTGGGATGAGAAATCAATAAAACTGTTCCTGAGGTCTAGACTCAGCAACATACCTCTCAACTGTCCAGATTTTTGCAGACTGTCCAGATTTTTGCCTCAGAATTTTGGTCTGTTCCTTATATAATTTGTGGTTTTCTAGCAAATCACTGGTATGATCTGAGGAATTAAATCACAAAATAATTACATATATTTGAGTTTCAGATTTCATAGCCTTCAGAAAATTCCTACTAATGCAAGACCTACTATTAAACACAAGAGGTTTGGTAAAGCAACCGATGTATCAGAGGGAGAGCGAGCAAGGTCCGTTGGGGTTTTTGAGGAGAATGGAGACAACGAGGAATCCCTGACGGGGATTACATTTGGCTGTGTTAATGCTCAGTCACAGTCGTCGGTGGAGGCTTGTGTAGCTTCCACTGCTGTGAATACTGGTTTGCAACAGGGCGAGAACAGTGCAGGGGCACGACCAAAAGAATATAGAGGGAAGCAGCATTTTTTGGAAATGCTTCCAGCCCCCATGAAGAAGAAGGGGGCATGGAAGAGATCACTAAGCGAAGATCGAAATGTGGAAAAGAAAAGGAAGTTGCTGGACTGACTTGTTATTTGGATTCTGGTATTGTTTATAATTTATCCAGTTATATTTTGAATGAAGATGAAATATTTGTCCTTAACAAAGGGTTAACCTTTGTACCAAGTAATGGCAGTATATACAGTGAAGTTTTAATGGATGTTATTTTATTTTGTCGAAATATAGCTTTGAGGAAAATGTATGGTATGAGTGATAGGAATTATGGAGTTTTAAAAAAACCCAGTACTTTCATACCACCGCTGACACCCACACTGAACCTTTTTATAAGAGGATGTGAGAAAGATTTTGTCAAATATTTTATGGAAGGTGAGAAGAGTAGGTTTTACAATCTAACCCAGTCACAAAGGGCAGCTTTGAAGGGGCTGAGTGACAATGTGGACCTTACTATTAAAACAGCTGACAAAGGTGGGGCGGTTGTGATACTTGATACTGGGTGGTACAATGATAAATTAAAGGAAATGCTTTCAGATGAAAGTACCTATGTTTGTATTAATCCTTTGGGGGTTAAACAGTCCATAGACAGGGTACATCAAAGTCTATATGGTTTAAAATTAGATGAGAAGATCACTAAGGAGACGTTTGATTTCCTTTGGTTGGACAATCCAGTGACTCCCATTTTTAAAGCTCTTCCGAAGATCCATAAATCTTTGGTAAACCCACCCCTGAGACCTATAGTGTCAGGGAGGGGGTGGGTTACCGAGAATATTTCGATCTGGTTAGAGTACCATCTTAGACCACTCGTTGATGGGATTGACAATATACTGTTGGACACTGGAGATTTTTTAATGAAACTAGGAAAAGTACAGAGTGTAGTGAATAAAAGGTATATAATGGCCACTTTAGATGTGAACAATTTGTTCACAGTTATCCAGAATGATTATGGTTTGACCATGATAGGAGCCCTACTTCTGGACTTGGGTATAGATGTTGATAGGGTCGATTTAATAAAACAGCTTCTAACATTAGTTTTGGAGAATAATGTTTTCCTAGGTGTAGACTCTATATATAGACAAGCGCAGGGGGTTGCCATGGGAACCTCCTGCGCTAACTCTTATGCTAACCTTGTCCTTACACAATGGGAAAGGACTCATATTTTATTGAATGAGTATTGGAAATGTCATCTCAAAATGTATGTCCGGTTTGTAGATGACGTTTTTATTTTATGGGATGGAGGTTTGGAGGTGTTACAACAATTTGTAGAATATTTACATTCCACAACCACATTTTTTAGATTTAGTTTGAAAGCATCTACTGATAGTATAGATTTTTTGGATGTTAATGTAGTGCAGGAAATTAATGGTTTTACATCCAAGTTATACAGAAAAGATTGTTGGAAAAACACACTACTTGCACGTGACAGTATGCATCCAAACTATACTTATTCAAATATTGTGAAAGGGCAGGTTAGCAGAGCCTCTAGGATATGCCTTAAGGATGAAGATTATGAAAAAGAGCTTGACACACTTCAAGGATGTTTGGAAGTGAGGGGTTACAATACAGAGAATGTGACCAGAATTATTGATAATAGTAGGGAGTTAAGGGTGGGTAGATATAAACCATGGTTGAGGCGTAATACAGGAGTGACAGATGAAACAGATACTCCTAAAGCCCCTAAAGGTCCCCTCATGACTTTAACCTATAGTAGTAATGTAGGTGACATCTGTAACATCATACGTCAGAACTGGAATATTCTGACTAGTGATGGGGACCTGGTGAATATAATAGGGTCAAGACCGGACTTTGGTTACAGGAGAAATAAATGCTTGAAAGACCTGCTGTGTAGAGATAGATCCATCAGCAAGAAGTCTGTATCATTGATAACTACAGGCACTTCTCCGTGTGGGAACTGTAAAGCATGTGAGAATATTAATAAGAAGACGATTTTTGAACATCCAGTGACTCATAAACAATATGTTTTTAAAGGGAGGGCAACGTGTCATTCTAAAAATATAGTTTATTTGGCAGAGTGCAATCAGTGCCCCTCTTTTTATGTAGGTATGACTAACTAGATGTTTAAAAATAGGATTTTACTGCATATGTTTTGTATAAGACATGGTGATATACATAATGCTTTAAGTAGACATGTAACAGATTTCCCTACACATGGATTTGTGTTTAGAGTGATTGTGAATGTTTATTTAACCAACAGACGGGGCGATATAAAACATTTAACAGAGCTAGCTGAGTCCAAATGGATTATAGAGCTCATGGCCAATCATAAACCTGGTTTGAATGATGTTATACCAGTAAAACCTGTTCTTCAAAAAAGGCGGGTTTTTTTATTGAATTTGAATTTTTTACTGAATGTTATTGGTTGTTTGGCATTTTAAAAGGGTGTAGTTGCTTTTTACTTTTATCTGATGAAGGGATACGTCCCGAAAGCGCTTATCCTGTGTTTTATGGAATAAAAGGTTTTAAAGGAAAGCAGTGTCCAGCAGTGTTTTTCTCTTTTCAAGACCTACTATTCTATTATCTTTCTAAGTTTATAAGAGCAATATTTAAAAATTGTCCTTATTTTTGGGTCTTTGTCCCACTTCTATTTATGGCTTTGTCCAGATTTCTTGCTCTGAGGTTGAGCGGTATGACAAATGTGTCAGGGTCATCACCGTCAGCCAGAGACATTTCAAATTGTGACATACTTGTTGCACCCCACTCTCCCATGTTGTGACTCTGGATGTCTCCAAGCAAGGCAAGGAGCAGTTTTGCAGTGTAAGTGTGCAGAGTATCCCCCCATCCAAGGTAGACACAAGTACTACAGTGGCTTTTCATCTGTCCTTGATTTTGCAGAATGTTCTGGTTTTCTGTCATATTTTTATACTGTTGATTTATGCTTTTTATAATAAGCTGCGGTGGTGCAGCAGTAGCGTTGTTGCCTCACAGCAAGAGGTTCTCCTGTTCGATTCTCGGCTGGAGCACCTTCTGTGTGGAGTCTGCATGTCCTCCCCACGGTCGAGTGGCGTTCAAAAGAAATGTGTAGAATGGGCGTGCCTTCGTTGGAGGTTGGGCGTCGAGCTGCACCTCGGCACCCGTAAAAAATCTACTGCCAATCATTAGCGGACAGAAGTTCCGCTGTGGCAACCCCTAACTGGGAAAAGCCAAAAGAAAAACATTATTCAGAAAATGTATGTTGTTGCAGTGCCTGTTGCTCTGTGTTTAAGTAGCAATGCTTTAATGACCATCAGGTAAACTTGTCTGAGATTGTAAGATACAAGTAAGCTTTAATAAGCATACCGTTAAAGAATTACCAAATTATCAACATTAAAAGCCTTTTTGTTGTTGCCATGCAGAGAATATTTACATAACTAGATAACATATAAGCCTTTGGTATTGTAATGCATATGACAGTATTTGTAATAAAGGACAGGATTACAGTATTTTCAGAAGCTCATTACATTTGTTGGAGACTTGCAGTTATCTTTGCAGGCTTTACCCGTAAACTAAACAGAATGCCAATCTATCATGTGTGGTCCATAACCTGTGCAGTAAACCTTTAGGCAATATATCTTGAGCTTGTTTCTTGTTTGCTGTTCATTTTTTTACTTTGATCATGGTTTCTCCATGAAACAAGCAGATTGTTGTTAGGAATCAGGTCTTTTTTAGATAAGAAACATTTCTACAAGTGGGGGTATCACAGAAATTGCTACTTTCAGCATATTACTTGGTACTTCTATAAAGCTGAATATAAATTATAATTAGAACTGCAGTGCAAGGAGAAGTGGTTTGAGTTGAGTGCTGCTTGTTTTTTTATACTTGATTTTAAAATTCCATTCCAGTAGTGTATTTAAAAAATAATTTATTTTTTCATGCCTCACAACCTTTTTGTTTCCATCTAGATATTAAGTAAGCTGTTACATAGCCAATGCATTGAAATATTTTTTTTTCTTCTACACTTCATTTTGTCTTGATTGGACTTTCATAATGATGGTTTGGCATGCAGGGCAGTGTATTTAATTAAAGTTCCAGTTTTTGTGGTTTTCAACATAGCCCCACCCATTTCTAGTTGGCCACACCCCTTCCCATTGGCCCCACTCATTCAACTGTCTCCTGCAGCCCCCCTTTGATTTGAAGTCACCTGCCGTCACTGATAAGGCATTTATGCAGTTGAACGATTCAGACAATCCATGAGCTGTTTAAGTTAGCATGGCCAGCCAAATTAATTAACTTGGTCAAAAGTTCACATTCATCCATTACTTTCAGTGGGTGGGACCACATTAGAGGTATGTGCTAGGAAGTTTAGCACACAGAAAGTGATGGTGTGTGTGTGTGTGTGTGTGTGTGTGTGTGTGTGTGTGTGTATGTGTCTGTGTAAGAGTGAATGCATGAGTGTGCCTGTGAGTGCAATCGAGTGAGGTTGCCTGATCTTTGTTGAGTGATGTCTGTGTGTGTGTGTGTGTGTGTGTGTGTGTGTGTGTGTGTGTGTGTGTGTGTGTGTGTGTGTGTGTGTGTGTGTGAGTGTGTATGTGTGTATGTGTGTGCGTGTGTGTGCACGCATACGTGCGTGCATCCTAATGAATGTGTAAATGTGCATGCACGTTTGCATCTGTGTAACAGGGACTGACATACCTCTAAACTCCCCTATACTAACGAGCAAATCCTGCAATACTGGAGGGACACTATACTCCATGGAATTTTAAATATTACCCTGCTTCACTTAAAAAAGTTAGTAGATGATCAGGAAGTTTTGCAGCATGATACACATTTGGGGGGACACTAGACATCAGGGAATTGTAAATATTAGTCTTATCACTTTAAAAGGTTTGGCTACATAAAATGTATATAGGAGGGACACCAAACTCCAGGAACAGTATTAAATGTTACTACTAGCACTTAAAAAGTTAATTGAACAACATGTTTTACAGCACAAGACACCAGGGACACTTTAATATTACCTTAAGCTATTTGCGAAGTTAATATAACAATAGGTGTATCGGTGATGTAACCTTATATCTATGGCACAAGAAGTAGCTCATTTAAAAGTCAGCACTTGAGTCCTCTGTGCTAACTGATAACTTAATAGAGGAGCAGGTCTCACATCAGGATGTATTTCTGAACAATAGGAAGTGTGAAACTCTAATGACTGACTATAACTGTCCATGAGGTATAAGGGACAGGGCAAATATAAGAGGCAAAATCAGGGATGCTGTATAAAATCAATGACAGCTGAGAGGGATGGAGATATATCCATGTGTTGGTGGGCTGTCATACCTCTAAACGGTTCTGCTCAAGACTTCTGGGCAAAGCTGGTAGGAACACTAGGTGACACCAGGGAGAATTTTTAAATATTAGTCAAAGTCACTTAAAAAGTTACTATAGCAACAGGTGTAGAATCATAATGTAGTCTCTGAGCAATAAAAAAAATGTAACTCTGATGTCTGGTATTACTGACTCACTGTAATCATCCATGATTTATGAGTGGCAGGGAACAAATAAGAGGCTATAGCAGGGACATTCTGTATACTCAGGGACAGTATGAGGTATTGCAATTGGAGATCCACACAGGATTCCTTAAATTTGCTCTTAGCTGGCTGTAATTACAGTACAAATTGATGCAATTTGGTCTGTTTTTCTATTAAGAGAATTTTCTAAATTGTTATTCTCTAGAAAGAAGATTCCTGGTTATACCCTTGGTAAATAAAATCTATTTTATTTATGATACTGGTAGCAAAATGGATAGAAGAAAGTTTATGTGACTTATGCAGATGTTTTCTTGAACACTTGGTGTGGGGTATGTTGGACTGATGTAGGTGCCATAGCCTGAGTTGTAATGAGATGAGGTCTTTCAAAGAAAGGATTATGTTCCCTTACCTGGAAACTGGTAACTGCTAGCCCTATAATGGATGCATGATATTATCTTTGGCATGAATGCTTCCCAGATGTAGTCTCTGGTGGTCTTTATAAACTGGAACAAGTGCTCTCTATCCTGTCTTAAATTCCTTCATCAGTGCAGAGCTGGACAGTTTCCAATGTTGGTCATTCTTCCTGATGGAGAAGGCCCACAAGGTCATGCCCTTGGCTACCTGAATGAGGCCACAGTGCACAGTGTTTGGTCATACTAGAGCTCTCCTGTGTATTCTAGGCTCGATGGTAGCTATGATCTTCCGACTGCTTCTTGCATGTCTGACGATGTGGGTGTTGCAGTGACCTGCAAGGTGGCACCGGATGCAGATTCATCATGTGCTTGTAAATACGGACGGGTCTCTCCATAAACCATCCGGATCTGTGTCCATCTGTCTGGGCCACAATAACCTTAGGAAACAAGCTGAATTTAGGTGCTCTTCTGATTTCAATCTGGCAAATGACTCGCTGTGTGATATGTGAACAAACAGGGAGGTCACACAGTTCTATGCCCTCTGTAGATAAGTGATAAAAATGTGGTAATGATGATGCAATGGACAAAGGCATCCTACAGTCACATTCTGGTAAGAAAAAATATGCTGGCAGTTCATCTGTGCCTCTCATCCACTCCTTTTCTGGAGATGAGCATTTGGAAGTCTTGCCTGATCAGGATTTTCCAGGAGTGGGCCATAATAAAGCTCAACCTGCGATTCTCCTCTTCTGCTCTATGCACCAGCACAAGTGAAGCTGGTGGTGGGCACACATTCCCTCCCATTTCTCTGGATGTTTCTGTATGCCTCCAGTAATAAAATTCAGAGAATAAAAGGACAAAGCTTATCTTTGTCACCTGGTGGCTGACAAGGGTGTAGTTTCAGGGTTGTAGGGCCCTCATGGTAAAAGAAACTTTCCCGATACAAATCAAAGAAGATGTTTTCAGCTGGAACAATAACCAACTCCAGCCCAAGACTTGACTCCTAGTTTAAATCCCTTGAGCACAACAGACCTCCTGGCCAGGATGTCAAAGGTGACTGAAGCCATTAGGAAGTCTACCACTTTACTGACATACTTTGTCTGTTGGAAGAGACCCACTGTCACACCATTCAGTGTGCATGTGCAGCTGATCAATCACTGACACCTATACAATTTCTGGCTGAGCTATTCTGTAGTCAAAGTGCATGGGTCAGCTATTCATACACATCATGATCTTATAGAGGCCAGGACTGTGGACCAACACTGGTTAGTCTTACAGTGCCTAAAAGGCTTCTCCATATTCACCTTCATAGTAATTGAATTTCATGACTGACAAGTTTGCTTATCTACCATTTAAATCTGCCAGCTCAATAGATTAGAAGTTTGTCTCTTGGCATATGCTTTTTCTTGGTGGCTATTACCCTCACCTTCTGTATCTGCTTTTCTTAGAGGCTGCCTCCTCCACTTTTAGGATCTACAATTTTCAGACACTTATCTGTAGAGAACTGTGCCTGGTCTTTTCACAAAGATTTGGTACACCTGGGACCAGCTAACATTTTCTCCTGAAACAAGTGCTTGAATTGCCTTTAAATAGCTCCATTCATTTTCCTATTTTCTTTGCAGGGGCAGAAAGTAGGTAAGAAAGAGCCTGTCACAGCTAGGATGTGCATTGCTAACTTGGGTTTTTCTTGAAGTGAGGTGCAGAAATTAAAGAAAGTGAAACAGCTGTTCATTTTCTTTAATCCAGATAAGAAGTGTTGACAAGCAAAGCCTCCCAAAGTAGATGTTTTTGTCACTGCATTAGAAAATACTGCTGTCAAAGGCTATTTCACCAGGGGTGAGACCACTCACTGTGCTTGCCTCAGGAATTTCTCCTGACCCTTCTGGACTTTTGTACCATTGCTACATGACTGTCTTTACTTAAGTTTTTTCTTCAAATTATTAGGACTCTGGCCTCCTTTGTTACTTTTGCTGGCTGTTAGACTTGGGCTTCTGAGTCTTAATCTCATAGCCAACTTCTGGCTTCTGCCATTCTACTGGTTTCACTACTTGGGAATTCTTTCCATTCATAGACAAAGAAAACAGACCCTTGATGTCAAATATAACAGATGTATTTTACTGTACTATGTGATGACTGAGGACCTTCCCTGACATTGCCAAATTATCCTCCTGCCTTTCTTCTGTGTTTGAAAGGCCCCTTCCTTCTAGTGACGGCTCTGAGTTCCCTGTAAGTTGACCGAATATTATATATCCTTCTAAGGTTATAGAAGCTAAATCTTCACTGTTTTTTCTTGATCCATCGCAAATGTGCTCAGTAAGTGGGTAGGGGAAAACTGAAGGCCTCACAGCCTAAGCAAATTCACCTAGTTGTTCAAATTCACAATGTGTGTCAACAAACATGATATGCCGCATACCATGGAATCATCAGATAAAAATAAGTTAATTATGAGAGAAAAAAAAGGCTATCCAAATCACAGATCTCTTGAGAAGGGGCCCTTGACTCCCCTCACAGATGAGCTGATATCTACTATTAACTTTTTGAAGAATTAGTTACAGAAGACACAGTGGTGTTTTAAATATGATGATGTTGAAGAAACAGCAGAAAAGAAAGACTTGCTGTGTCTTTCGGCTTTTCCCGGTTAGGAGTCGCCACAGCGGAACTCCGGTCCGCTAATGATTGGCAGTAGATTTTTACGTGCCGAGTTGCCAGCTCTGACGCACAACCTTCAACGAAGGTACGCCCATTCATGCATGTCTCCACACAGAAGACGCTATAGCTGAGAATCGAACAGGACAACGTCTTACTGTGAGGTGACAACGCTACCGCAGCACCACCACTGCAGAAGAAAAGAAAGACTAAAGTAAGAATATGTAAAACATAGTGTTCAAATATGAAAAGAAAATAAAGCAGCAAAAAAAAAAAAAAAAAAACAAACAGAAAGTGGAGCAATACGAAAATTAGACTCTAAAAATAAATGCAATTTAGATAAACACAAGTAAACAAGCCCTGCCTGGAGGCAGAATGAAAACATTTCAAACATTCTTGCAGCACTAGAAAAATAAAGAATTCAGGACTTGGCTTTATTTGGTGGTATAAAATGTTAGGGGAAATGAGAAGTTGTGTAACACTTGATGCAGTGTTGCATAAAACTACATGCTTGTGGAGGGGAAGAAGCAGTGGAAGAAAGACAGGAAGTGACTCGAAGCCCTTTAAATCAAATATTTTCTCAGTTAGGAAGTGATGAAATGTTGCTGCTGTAAAATGACAACAATAAAAATGCTGAAAGAAATGTTCTACCTTTTCTGAAAGTTCATATATGTGAGATTTGAATACAGGGCAATGAACGTACAAAAGTCCCCACCATTATTTTTTCCAACAGCAACACCTCCCCAGCCCAAACCTTTTCCATTTAAAAAGTGTTATACCAGATACCTGCCTCAGCAACTCCTAAATCAGGTCATCTTAGATTCTATTGATTAAAACGTTTTTTGTTTACATTCACTTAGTGATCATAGCCCTTACGACCTCACAGACATATTTTTCTCATTGTCATACGATCATAGGTGGAGATGTTTTCCTCACCATTACTACTTGAAGATATTAACTCTCATATAGTCATCAGCAATATTTTTGAAGTCACTGATTGTGGTATCTTGTTTTATTAGCACAGGAAGCTTATTCTGTGGGCATACTAGATGTCTGATGTACTCATCTCTCCTTTCCCAATTATTAACACTGATCTTCAGTACATGACTCTTCATTTGTCAGTTTGTTCTTCCAGTTGTGCATCCTAACCATAGGTTTTTGAGATGAGCCTGTGTCTGGAATTGCCTAGAAAATAAAGGAGAGGCCCTCCTGAGTAGTCCATACGCAAAATGTAAAGGGATCATTCTTTTTGCATTTTGGAACAGTTATGTTTTCGAATCCTTGGATCTTCCTTGTTATGTATTTTTCTCCACATTCTCAAGCTACACCATCTGTTTCATGCAACAATTACAAAATGTAGTGTTATATTTGGCTGCCTATTGAAATATTGGCACTCATAATGCCAGTGCTGACAGAACAAAAGAAAAAAAGATTGAAATCTAGAAGAGCAAATCCTGAACATCGTTCTTCTGCTTTAAACTTCTTTTTTCCAACGGGTCAAACTCCCCTGCAACCCTGATGTGGAAGGAAAAGAGAATATTCCAGAAAATGGCCATTTTGACCTGAGCCACTGGTTACCGTTATAATTCTTTAAGTGAGTGGATTTGTTTAATGTACAGAGGAACAATTACTTTCCGAAAATGGTTAGACCTACCTTTAAGCATCATATGCAGCACCCTGCAAACCCTTCTGATCATAATGTTAACACTGTGGTCAAAATTTACCTTGTCATCTACTGTAGGCCCCCAGTCTCCTAATATGCTATCAGTTTTAAGTACTTACCCTTCAATTTTGCAATCAGCTTGTATATTTCTGAAGTTTAGGAGGCTACATATTTTGCACTAGTCTTTAGTTTTATATCATTACACCAGGTATGGATCATTTCCTATGCATGCTGTAATGCACTAACATCCACCACAGATAAGATGTTGCCCTCTTGAGGAAACTGCACAGGACTTGGGTATACTAGCATGATTGGTTGATACAACTGGATTATCCCTGTAGTCTATCTCTTCTAGTTGTCTTCACGTTTTGTTATCCAGCGTTTATTATTATAATGTTTTTTATTGAAATTGGCTTTGTGGCTCTTTCTCTCTGTCCCTTGGTGGTTCTGTCACATTCCTCGATGCACTGAGTTGTCCAAGGTGCTGAAGCACTAGGTATTGCATAATGATTGCTTCCCACTGGCTGTAGGTTTTGCCTGAATTAATGACTTCACACCTTTTTTAGTTTTTAAGTAAAGATATAAGTAAAAAAATATATATATTTTTAATAAATAATGTTTTTTATTCAGTCGCTCTAAAAAGTAAAAAATAAGGAAGAGTGAATTTTGCAAAAGAAACACAGACAGACTGATTTCAGAAAAGCATTCAAGGTTGGTTTGATTCCTGCTACTTCTTCTGGTACCTCATTACCAGAATCAGCAAAACCATCCTTGAAAACATTTCTGAAATCAGCTTGTCTATGTTTCTTTTGCAAGGTTTTCAATCTTCTTCCTTATTTCTTACTTTTTAGAGCAACTGAATAAAAAACATTCTTTATTAAAAAAATCTTTTTTTTACTTATATTTTTTCATATTAATGACTCTTTCCTTTTACTGATTCATGAACTGCTGTGACATGAGTTCTTTAAATAAAAGTATCTTATCCTAAATACATATCTACATATGCTTGCCAGGCAGTCTACTTTGACTTAATAGCTAGCTGTTCTCCTTATTATTATTTTTTGACTAAGTCCAGTACAGCGTCTTATGAGTACCTGGTGACAAAACTGATTTTCACATTTTAATTCAATCTACTACAATACTACAGATAGGACAGCAGGTGAGAGTAGGCGCTGATGAATGCACAGAACAGCATGTACTGTGCACACTGTTCATACACATACACAAATAAATATGTCTTTTGGCACCCTGGTCAATTCCTAAACTAGCAGATTGGTGGCCACTTTAACGCAGACTTGGGGACCCGAAAAAAGGTCCTCTCACAAGTCAAGGAACTGAGGACCACAAAATGTCCTTCACAGAACTGCTGAATTTCTACTAGTTTCTTGCAGCAGAACTGCAGAACAAAATATATTAATTTATTTATTTACAATGCTACAATACAGTAAATTAATGCAGGTACTGAACTTTTGTCCTATTGGAAATGCTTCTAAGATAGCAATTGCACCCTCTAAGAGCTTACACACAGGGCAATTGCCTTCTTTACCCCACTTAACTATGGCACTGGACCAAATGACAGCTTCTTCTATCTATTATAAGTGTTGTGTTACAAAGGGAATTGTGTCCTTACCCATGTTAGATATTGAGTGTTAGCCCTCTCATGCCATTTTGCGGTATGACAAAGTACAAAGTAATACTAGAGTGGATGTGGGGAAATTAGTACTAAAAGAAAGTTCAAGATATAATGACATTTACCTGCTGTTGTACTGTAACTTAACTACAGCCCTTTGTTTTCTTAACTAGTAGTAATGCTTAATTTATTTAGACTCATACCTGTATAGTGAACTAAATTCAAAACAGGTTATAAATGTACCTCCATATGGCCAAGATCCCTGATTAGCTATCTAAAACTAAAGTGTGATAATGTGTGCAGGTCAGAACTGTTAACACTGTCCTAACTAGCCTTTTTGTTCTTCTGTCTTAATCAGACTCTTCAGATAACCCAACTGTCAAAAAGGAAAGATAATTTATTATTCACTGTGAAGACAACCTGCAAATATCAGCACCCCCCCAAATCGGAAGCCATGGTTTTCTAGCATAAAAGAGTGGATTTCAGACTGAAGAGGAGGACAGAGCAGTTAATTCAGGTGGAGGATCTAAAATATTCTGGACTATTACTGTTGAGTGAAGCTAGAGTGGATTAAGAAATTAATCACCAGACAGAAGCAGCATTGCCTGTAATGGAGGCATTTTACTGAATTGTAGTGGTGAAGTGAGAGAAGAGTAACAGGACAAAGCTCTCAACTTACCAGCCAGTCTGTCTGTGCAAAGCAGAGAAATATGGAAATCAAGAAAAGGTACAAATGGAAATGTTTATGGAAGAATTAAACATGTCAAGGTTAGAGGTAGAGGAGGCTCAATTCCTAACAGTTAGGATAGGAGGAGATGAGATAAAAATGGTGACGTATAACCAATCTATGTGAAAGTCCCCAGGAATAGATGGCATTCCTGTGTACGTTTGGAAGCTAGGAGGAAAAAAATTGATAAAGATCTGGAAGGTTTTGTTTAACAGTATTTTAAGAGGAGGAGAGGTACCACCATCCTGGAAGAAGGCAGTGGTAGCTGTAATACCTAAAGAGGGTAAAGATTCATTGGATCCAGCTTCATGCAGGCCCATTTCAATACTAAATCATGATTATAAAGTGTTTATGTTTATAATGGCTAAAAGAATGGCAAAAGTGATGCCAAAATTGACATCTATGAATCAATGTGGTTTTGTGGAGGGGATGCAAACATTTCACAACATAAACAGATCACTGATGATACAGAGGGAAGTAGAATGTAAGAAAATATCTCTGTTGTTGGTGGGCCTTGATGCAGAGAAAGCATTTGACAGAGTAAGCTGGGACTTTATGAGCAGGGCAATGGAAGCATTTGCATTCCCTGATAAAATTATAAGGTTAATTAGGAGGATATATGAGGGATCAGAGGTGAAAATTAAAGTGGGTGGGGTCTTCTCTGATAATATCTGTTTGAGCAGAGGAACCAGGCAGGGATGTCCTCTCTCCCCTTTGTTATCTGCATTATATTTAGAACCATTGGAAAACAAAAAAAAAAAGACTCAGAAATTCAAGGATATAATTGGTATGGTAGTCAATAAAAGCTGTCTCTATTTGCAGATGATATTATTTTATACCTGACAAAACCAGAAATGGACATTACAGTGCTGTGGAACATATTGAGGCAGTTTCAAGCCTTTTCGGGATACAAAATTAATGAAGCTAAAACAAAGGCAACAGTGGTAAATTATGTACCCACATATGAATTGTTTTAGCAATATCCATACTTATGGTGACATGATAAAATGAAATATTTAGGAGTATGGATTAAAATAATTCCAGTATGGCAGCTACGTGGGAAGAGACTACAAATATAATACAAAAACTGAGATAATGGAAGCGCTATTATATGGATATCAATAGTAAGATACAAGCACTTAAAATGTTTTTAGTCCTTTTAGTCTTGTACACAGGTCTGGCTTAATTTTATCAACTAGAGGAGAAGTTGCAGATAGCAATTAATAAACAGATGAAAGATTTTATCTGGGAGGGGAAGATGGCAAGAGTCAAGTGGGGTAAGCTTATTCTTCCAATAGAACAGGGCAAATTGGGATTACCCAATTTGAAGTGGTATTTCAGAGCAACACAGTTAAGGCTCCTATACATTGCACAAGCAAAAAACTATAACTCAAAGTGAAAAGAGATGATGATGAAATGGCAGGGGGTGGGGCTCAAGAAACCAGGAGAGACTGGGATTTTGGATGCAGATCTTTAAAAAGAATAACAATAATCATACAGAATATTATATTCATAAAGTAGCAGAAAGTATTCTAAGAACTAAGCCAACATGGGAATGGAGAAAGGAGATTCTGCAGATAGAGATGACTGCAATTAGGGATACAGACAATAGGCAAGAGGGGGCTGGAATTTATTGGAGAAAACTGGCAAAGGAACCAAGGTATTGGGAGTAAATAACTACAGAGGGTAAGGTAAGATAATGGGAAGATCACAAGAACTTATTTGGACTGAAAGTTAGAGAGTGCCTTTCCTATCAAGGACTAATATCAAAGTATAGGCAAAGACAAAGAAATGGGGGGTCCTAAACAAAAGACTAGCACTGATAAAGTTTTTTAGTAGACTCTAGAATAGAAGTTGCCATTAAGAAAGGACTAACTAGTAAAGCATATAAAAAATGGCATGATAACATTAGAAAGGATTGGGCAGAAAGATTGGATAAGAAATTCACAAAGAAACAATTGGGGAGATATATTCATGTCTCCCAAATATGCAACAAAGATTTAGGCTCTTTGCTTGGAAGTGTTTACATAGATATTTTTATACCCCAAGTAGACTCCAAAGAGTTTTTCCTCAGGTAGACAGCAAATGTTGCAGGTGTGACAGGGAAGAAAGAGGTAACTGGGAACATAAATTCAGGAAGTGCAGTGAGTTGGCAGACTTTAAAGGTTCCAAAAAAGAAGAAGCCAGCAACTGTGAGCTGTGAAACTTAGTTTAATAAGTTATAATATAAAGAACCACAAAAACATAAACAGACCGGTTTCAGCTATAGTATTTAGCCTTCATCAGTGTAAAGCTACATAACCATTCTGAGGTTCTTATATAGTAAAACATAATTCTTAACAAGATTTCATCGGTGAGCTCATGAATATGCATACATGTACTCATAAATATTCATTAAGACCAGGCTGAAATAATGCACCCAGTTTGACAATCCATTTTTTCTCTTTTGCATTCAGTTTAATATGCCATCCTGACTTTAAAGGTTACCTGCAGACTGCCCTGTCAGAGATGCTGGGTGAGCAAATTGATGTTACTAATGAAATGATTTTTTGAGCTGTGACACAGAATTGGAATTGCCTAAACATTGTAAGGCCTCCTCAGTCTAATTATGATGGCTGCCAAAAAAGCAATTACTAGAAATTGGAAATCAAAGTCTAACCCAACTTTATTAGAAGTACCAAAGATAGTAACAGAGGTCAAGCAATTGCAATTAAGATCTTTAGAAAAGGGTAGGAGCAAATTGCATAGGAAAAAATGGGAAGTGTGGGATCAATACATGCAGAGGAGGAACAAGGTTTAAAAGGAGGCAGGATCTGAATGAACCATGTAATGGTTGACTGACTGGATATATTATAAGTGGTGTAATGTATGCAGCTACAGTTGTCTTAGAATGGTTTGTAATGTGTAATGTTTGCAACTAAGATTGTGTCGGTATGGTTTATTTTCATTTATATAAATGTAAGCTTGCCTATGTCATACATAATTTAATAAAGACGTTTGTTGTTTAAAAAAAGTTACCAGTCAGTCTATGTCCTTCTTTAACTAATCCCCCCACATTTTGCTTCATTTTTTCTGGGCCTTAGCTACCCATTTCCTCTGCCCGTCATTTGGTCTACCAGTCTCTCCTCCTACTACTAGCAGACTATCTCAGTTCTAAAGGTGGGGCTGGCACAGAACATAAGGGCATCCCAGCATTGACTTTTTCCAATTGGGGGACTTTTTTTTCATTTATAACCTACCCCTTGGTATTACCCACTCCCCTGCATTCACCTGTCACATCTGAGGGCTACTCCCCTCTATGGACCATGGCTACCCACAGGGAATGTCTGGATGAATGCCTTCCTCTATCCTGGGATAGTCATTACCATCCCCCCTCTACCAGCAGCTTAGTCACCAGACCCGCTAATAAAACCCAGGTCACCAGGGCTATAGTTATAAAGTCTTCATCTTTCTCATAGTCTTGAGGCTAGGGTGATGACCAAGAAGATGAAGTTGTAGATAAAGGAGGCATAAATTAGGTTCCTTCACAGCACAGTTTGGCTTACTCTGGGTGACAGGAGTGAGGAATTTAGTATTCTAGACGGGTCTCAGAGGTAAACCACTACTTCTCCATGTTGATAGACGTTAGTTGCCATGACAGTAAATGGTGTCTATGCATCCAGACTTGCTCCTACGTATCTTTCTTGTACTTGTACTGAGAGGCCTGGATGGCACAGAAGAGTGCCACAAACTATATGCCATCAGAATTGGGACTAACAAGCAGTATTGGTTTAGTTTTGTACTCCACTCAGGCAGCTGTAACAGCAAACATGTTTCTACTAGTAAGTAAACTGGCAAAAATAGTGCAACCCCGAAAAAAAGCTATCATAACACTATCAGTTGAAATTTGCAGATTAAAATTACATTAACTCTTCAATTAAATGAGCAGAACCAAAACAGAAAATAAAGTGGAAAATGTAATGAAAAGCAATTGCTTAAAATGTCGGGGCTAACAATGTTCAGCCCTAGGATATGAAGACCGAATGACCAAAAATCTGGACTTACATATATTAAATCTGAGACTGCCATTTCACAGAGTATTCCCTTTTCTGTGAGACATGGTGATCTTGGAGTTTATATACATATATATATATATATATATATATATATATATATATATATATATATATATATATATATACATTTAAGGGAGTGGAGGGACTTACCACCTTGCAAAAAAAAAAAAAGTTTAAAGAAGATTAATATTTGCTCTTCTCCTGTAGTTTTGGTCATTTTGTTTGCCATTTCAGGACTTAATAAGTCCCAACATTTGAATAGGGAAGAAGAATTAAAACTGGCAAATGAATTGAAAACAGCACTAAAAAATAACACTTTTCAGATGAATAAGCCATTTATTTTTTTGATTACAACAGTAAAATCCTGACTTTTTTGGAGAACAAGCTTCAACCACTATGATCCTTCCACTTGCAGTAGTATTTTCAGCCTGGCACTCATTTTACCATTCATTGCACAATAACCTCATTCTTTATGGCATTTTGGCAGAAAATGGGGCACAGTGGCTTCAAAAATGTAATGCCTTTGTGTTGCATCTGATATTGCAGAACATATATAGATACAGGTAGACACATTTCTTCACCTTGCTGGAGATTATATCATAAAGGTATTTAATACATTCAGTCTTATTAAGGAGCAACAGTCTGACTTGCTGATATAAAACACAGGCTTAAGCAATATTGTGCCCTGAAAAGAATTTGACATATATTCATTGATTTAATTAAATATAGTCAAATACTGAATTTGGAGAGCTGTGATCCATTGTCGACAGATAGGAAACATATGCAGTATACATAACGATACAGTGACAGGAAAACTTCTAACAAAATATGTCCTTGATAAAGCTGTGAATTTGTCCAGAGCAACATTAACAAACCTTCAAATGAAGGATCTTACAAAGGATCTGAATTCAAGCAAAACTGAAATGAAGCATAAACAACAGCCTGATGGTACATGTAATAATGTGAGATGGATTAAAAAACATTGTATTAAAATGGCATAACAAAATGCATTGTCATGATGTCACAGGTGAAAATAAGAAAGTTTCAACTGAACAAATACTATGTTGCTCAAGCTGTGGTTCTAAGTATGAGAGCAGCAATTGTCTGGCTATGAACAAAGAATTCAAAAGCTATGGTTTACTGAACCATTTCTCAAAAATGTGCAAAAGTAAAAGTAAAATGGTTATGGAAAAAGTTTTGCAATTAAGTGATGATAAGAAAAGTGCAGATAATTCAGTCACTAACTGAGTAACAGTTATCTGTGAAAGCAATACATATATTGCAGTGAATATTGTAGCTACAAAAAGGCTAAAATACAATAATGTAGGCATAAAAAAGAATTACTGGAGTGAGAGACTGTATATTAATGGCACAAGTGTTAATGTTAAGCTTAAAAACATTGCTCAGTGTAATGTATTAACAGAAAGTGGATTTAGAGATATAGGCATAAAAAGCAATAAAAGAGACCCTAAAGCTACATTACTGACTCGCTATGGCCATACGCTAAGAATATTGTGTCAGGAAGAGCTAATTTGCATTTATACAAACTTTTGTTTCAGATTTGTTTTGGTAAAACACATCTATACTCTGGGAAGAATTGCTTGTGAACAGTTGGATATGATTAAACATATATATATATATATATATATATAGTGTACAAATGCAGTATCATAACACTAGAATGTAGCATCCAGTCAGAGAAGTCAAACATCAACTTCATGAAGACAGTCTCAAGTTTGTGCAATGCATAATTTGCATGTTCATGAAATGGAATATTCACACCTATTTAAAAGATATGATTCAAGAATTTACAGAGGCAATAATTCACAATTTTATGAAGTAGTCAACTTGCACATTTGTGTAGTACAGCTACAAAGCTGCTCAGTAGAGTCCATTGCAGTACACCAATACAGTTGTACAGATCTTCTGTGAAGGCCTGTGTAGAAAGAAATATGAATTATGATGCCATATCTAATATTTTAAGAGTATGGAGATTAGATCCTCAAGCTTTAAATAAAGCATTCCAGCCCTGGTGGTGTAGAGCGATAAAGCCCTAATTAAGGATCAGGTGACCCAAGTTTGAATTGCAGATGCATACCTCTCAACTGTCCAGATTTTTGCAGAATGGCCAGATTTCTGTCTCATATATTTGGTCTCTTCCTCATAAAATTTATGGCAAATAAATGAGGATAGAAATCACTAAATAATGGCATGCATTTGAGTTTCAGACTTCATATCCTTTAGATAACGCATGCTAATACAAACTTTGTTATTCTCGCATCATTCTAAGTTTATAACAGCAATATTTAAAATCTGTCCCTATTTTTGGGCCTTTGTTACCTCATTACTTCAGGCTTTGTATAGATTTCTTGCATTAAGAGGTATGCAGATAGGACACCTGATGGAGCTGGCACATGGAAATTGGAGTGAACAGCTAATATGGACTCACCCATTTTCAGGGCAATGAGGTGACTATGGCTCACCACTTCGATGACACTTAGTGGGCATTGCACTCATGAAGTGTAAGATAGCACAACATGCTTTCATGGTGTGCATGCCCAAAGCCAGGAGATTCAGCATACAGAGGCATGTTCCCAGTGGCTTACAGTGTGCAGCAAAGCTCAGGAAGCCTAAAAGTGAGAGTGGGGGTGGTCCACAGAGAATGGGTAGGCAATTGCTCAAGACTAGCAAGCCAGCCCTCTCCTTATCACTTAGTTTACACTGATGGGAATGGGTGGACTAGTAGGGTTACCTAACCAGGAACAAATGTGCCACAGGGCTCTTGCCTTGCCCAGGAATGTCTAGTTCCTGCCCCATGGAACAAAAGGCCTGACTGGGTACAGGTAGCGGAGGCACTAGGTGAGTCCTTGGCAGAATAAAATCTGCATCTTCTCAGAGGAGTATTGAATGAGCACAGTTTTGATCTAGTCTGAATTGGCAGAATCCCTGCTTAGAACCAAGTACTAAGAAATCTTATCTGCTAAAACATCAAAGTAATAGCGCCTAATCAGCTGAGAAACAAAATTCTACAGAGAATTCATGAGGTTTTAGCCAAGTTATGTTTCATCAAATCTAGATGACTGTAGGGAAGTGTCAAATACGCAATACACTTTACAAGCCTAATGAAAATGAATAAATGATTCTGCATAGCATTCCAGAAAGGCCATGGAGCAAACTTTTCATTTGTTTCTGTAAAAGGACTGCCATTGTTTGATCTGTGTTGAATATTAATTTACATAATCCAAACTGATCAAAGTTCAGTCATTAAGTTTTGTAATGCATTTTTTGAGAAATGGGATTCCAGACACCTTTCTTACTAACAGAGGTCCCTATCTGTGAGCCCGAAATTTCACAGTCTTATGCAAGATTGGGAATTCAGTCATATCATTATTACTCCCAGATACTGACAGTCTAGTGGGCACTAGGATGGAGTTATCTAGACAGTTAAAATTATTGTGAAGAAGTAAGCTGCTGGTGCAGAACAAGACTGCTGTCTAGCTTTACTTGAACACAGAACTACTCCACTGCAATCTCTTTGATTATCACTTTTCCTGCCGCTGATTGGTTGAAGACAGAAGACAAAAACTACTTGATGTTCTTTGTGTTTCACTGTTGCAGTCATCACCTGTGAGTTATTCCTGCTATGGTAGCCCTCAACCGGCCTGAATACCAGAGTCAATGTTCTTCTGCGTCGGCTGCTGTCGCTTGAAGACTGACGCTAGGTTGTCAGTGCTATAAAGCAAGGCAGCCGACACCATTACACCAGTCTTTCCTTGACATGGAGCCCATAGCAGAAGCAGTTCACAAGTGTGCAGAGTTCGAATTACAGCTGTATACAACTAAAGCTAAGTACCCCATTGGGGATCCTTTTTTCTTGCACTAACCGATGTCCGAAAAAGTTAACAATTGTCTCACCTGTGGAAAGTAGATCCCACACCAAGACTTCCATTCATAATGCATAACTTGTTTAGGTCCAGACCACAACGTTCCCCATTGCAGGATCTGTGCCGTCATTAACGTGAGAGCTATTCATTGTAGAGCTCTTATTGTAGACAGATATTTTCGCCTTCCATCTTCGCATTCCGAAATGGCATCCATCAGCCAACAATCCATAGACATTCTGAAAAAACGTAGAGATAACAATAGAGACAGACCACACAAGGCTAAGCCTTCCGATGATGCTACCGCTAAGCAGGTCGTCAGTTCTCCAGAATTCAGTGAGGCGCTTTTGCCGCCCCTGATGCCAGATACGATATCTAAGCAGGCCTCTATCGAGACCCTTTTGGAGTCAGGTATGCTGCAGAAATCTTCTTCATCTTCTGAGCCTTTGGATGTCTCTGCCTTGGGTGGGTCTAGAGCCACAACGCAGGCACCAGCTTCCGAGGAGGCCTTTCGCACTACTGATTCTAGACAAAAAACAACATCTTCTCTTCCGACTACCATTTCTCTCAGAACGATGGATACTCAGGCCTAGAAACCAGGCCACATCTAGAAAATCTACCTCTAGCCACCATCTTACTCCTGCTTCACCACCCCAAGCCCAAATGCTTAAGATGGCGGAGGATCTTATCTCCCTTATCAGGGGTAGTCAGGCCACAACCTCTATAAGAATTAAGACACCTTTCTCCTGAACTAATGATAGAGCAGGATTCTGAAGAATCTGATTATTCAGATTTTGAAGAGGAACAACAACCTCTGACTGCTTATGAGGATTCAGATGCAGATGAATCCATTTCTTCTGCCTCCCCACCAGAAGACTTGTCCTTTGGGGAAACCTTCAAACCCTCAGGGAACATTTCCACTGGGAATCTCAGGACTTCCCTCAGTCTAAGAAAAGGCTAAGAGAGTTTCTAGACCTGCCCCAGCACAGACCACTGGCCATCCCCCCTATCTTAGAAGTGGAGGATGATGTTTTCCATGAATCCAGCTTAGCCCCTGACACCCTCCCACCTGCTCCCAGTAAACCTGACAGGTATTACAGAGTACCAGATTCTCACAAATACCTGTACAGAAATCTTGCTGCAGACCCAAAGGTCATTACATAGGGACCTAAAGGAGCTAAGGCTAGTTCTGCAAATAATCCTATTCCCTCTGACAAGGATTCCAGAGCTCTGGACAGATGGGGTAAAAAAGTATACACCTCTGCATCCTTAGCTATCACAGCGCTCAAATGTCAGTTCCATATGTTTAAATATCAACAACACACATTGGAACTATTAAAGCAAAAGATTTCTACCTTTCCTGATTGTGCCAATTCGAAAGAGTTAGCAGATTTACTGCACTCTACCTGTTAAGTGGCTAAACACTCATTACACTGTGGATATGATGCCCTAGAAGCCTCAAGCAGGGCAGCAGTGTCAGGATCTGTCATTAGGAGTCATGCATGGTTGAAGGAACAACCTCTCCCTGATTATGTCAAGTCTAAATTAATTGATGCACCCTTGGATAAGGACCACTTGTTTGGACTAAAAGCAGAAGAGGTGCTTAAAAAGATGGAAGACAAAGCAAATTCTATGCAAACAGTAAAAGATTTCTTTCAGGTTCAACCTCCTAGGTTCAGCAGGAATTTTCCCTCTAAGCACTGGTCCTTTCCTGCACCTAGCAAACAGGAGCAAGGTAAGCCCTGCAGGGATAGACCACCCAGACCCCTCACCTAGTGGGCAGGTGCACACCCAGGAACAGCAGAGAACCAAACAGTGGACCACTTCTGCCCTAAAGGCAGGGAGTTCTAAGCCATCCTTCTATGGCAAAAACTCTCAATGACTCCCTGTCCCCCCTCTGCCCTCCTTTCACTCATCAAAAGCTAGGAGGAAGGCTCTCCCTCTGCAAAGAAAATTGGCTTTCTGTAACAAAGGACCAATGGGTCTTAAAGATCATTTTCAGGGATACAAATTCTCTTTCAACGAATTTCCAATTCCAAGAGGGTACCCAGACTAGCCTCCAAATCAATGGGCAGAGGGTTTGAAACAAATCCAAACTCTCTTATCCCAGGGGCAGTAGAACCTATTCCTGTAGATCAAACAGACAAAGGCTTTTATTCCAGACTATTCCTTTTTCACAGAAAAGAGGGCACTTGGTGCCTTCATCCTGGATCTTTCCATTCTGAACACCTCCTTGGTGGTCCCCAAATTCAAAATGCTAACTTTGCAGCAGCTGCTGCTTATGCTGGCAAAAAAATGCCTGGTTAGTGACCCTAGACTTAAAAGATGTCTACCTCCACATCCCCATAAGGGAATCCTGCAGAAAATTCTTGTGCTTCAGAGCAGACTCACAACACTCTCAGTTCTCTGTGCTACCCTTTGGCGTATCTACTGCTCCCAGGGTATTCACCAAATGGTTAGCCCCGGCCATAGCATTTTGCAGACAGAGAAATATACAGATTTACCCTTACCTGGATGACTGCCTCATTCAGGCAGAGTGCAAAGAAAAGCTGCTCCAGGGCCTCCTCTTTGTCAAAACCCTCCTAACTTCCTTAGGGTTCACCGTCAGCGAGAAGAAATCAAAGCAAGCAGCCTCCAGGAGGATCATTTTCTTGGGGGCACTTCTAGACATAGCATCCCAAATGGCCTTCCTATCCCCAGAACAGCAGAGCTTCCTGCCTCTCTACTTTACCCAGCTGGCGTCCAGAAATCACCTCATGGAAAGGAAGTTCCTGCAAGCCTTGGGGTACATGGCTTCTTGCATCCTTCTAATTCCTCTAGCCAGGCTTCACATGAGAAAACTTCAGTGGTATCTAAAGAACCTTTATTGTCAGCACTCTCAGCCTCTAGGGACCTCTCTCCCTCTGATCCCCTGTATAAGGGCCCAAGTTTCTCTGGTGGACAGGGGCCTGTGCTAAGAACAAGAGTCTTTCCTTCATTCTGCACCCTACCGGGCACACCATCTCCACCAACCCCTCAGACATTGCTTGGGGCACTTACCTAGCAGGCAAGTGCACACAAGGTCTTTGGGATGCCCAGCACCTTCCCTTACACATCAACCAGAAGGAAATGATGCCAGTACAAAAGGCTCTGACATCCTTCAAACCCCATCTCAAGCCAGGGGTTCTCCTTATCAAAACAGACACCACAGTAGTGTGGTACTTCAACAAACAGGGAGGAACACAATCTTACCCTCTGTGCAGGCTAGCCATGAACCTCTGGCTGATAGCCTCCTCCATGGGATTAATCCTAATAGCCCAATACCTACCAGGGATCAACAACACCCTGGCAGACCACTTAAGCAGAAATGCACTGGACCCCCACGAATGGCAGCTTCACAGAAAAAATCTTTTTGCAAGTCACCGTCACCCAGGAGTGGAGAACTCCAGAGGTGGATCTCTTTGCTTTGCACCTCAACCACAAGCTACAAAATTTCTCTACCAGGGAGTATCACCACCTAGCATGGAAGGTGGATGCCTTGACCTTCCCCTGGAACTCCCTCTTTGCGTACGCATTCCGTCCTCTGTCTCTTATTCCCAAGGTACTGATCAAGATAAGGGAGGAGAGACCAAAGGCCATCCTCATTGTTCCAGATTGGCCCGGACAGCATTGGTACCCCTTACTGCGCAGCCTGACATCACAGCCTCCCAGGCAGCTTCCCCTGATCTCAGAGCTCTTGACTCAGGTGGGGAAGGGAAATGCTGCACCCAGATTTGCAGACTCTCAAACTGTCAGCATAGCTAATACTCAACATGCAAACAAGGGGCCCCAGTTGAACAAACAGGTTCTAGACATTATCACAGAGTCCAGAAGGCCCAGCACCAGAAAATCTTATGCAGGGAAATGGAAAAGATTCTGCTCCTGGAGCCAGTACAGAGGGGGCAGTTTCTCACAACCTTCCATCCCTCTTATCCTGGGCTATCTAGCGGAGTTACTCAATAGTGGCCTCTCCTTCTCTTCTACTAAAATCCATGCCTCAGCCATTTCAGCTCATTTCGATACAGACCAGCCCCTGTTCCCACATCCTTTGATTAAACAATTCCTCAGAGGGGCTTCTAATATCAGACCTTCCAGAAGGCCACCCATGCTAGCCTGGGACCTGAATTATGTTTTGGAAAAACTAACCTTACCACCCTTTGAACCTGTTGCTTCAGTAGAACTGAAATACCTCTCCTGGAAGACTGCTTTCTTACTAGCTGTCACCTCAGCCAGAAGGGTTTCTGAACTTCAGGCACTAATGGCCATTGAGCCCTTCATCATTTTCCATGAGACAGGGTCTCCCTGAGGACTAACCCCTCCTTTATGCCCAAGGTGGTATCTAATGTGACTCTTAAACAGGCCATATATCTCCCCACCTTATTCCCTAACCCTCACAACAAGGGGGAAAGAATTCTGCACTCACTAGATGTGCACAGACAGCGCAGATACTACCTGGACTGTACTAAACCCTTCAGGAAAATAGACCAACTTCTTGTCAGCTTTGCCCCAGGGGCAGAGGGGAAGACCATTTCCAAGCAAACCATTTCCAACTGGATATCACACTGTATCCATTTCTGCTACAGATTACATGGGAAACCACCCACTAAGTCTATCCGTACCCATTCCACTAGGGCAGCCTCCACTTCCACAGCATTCCTCAGAGGAGTTCCCAACAGGGACATCTTGGAAGCTGCCACCTGGAACTCTGTCCATACCTTTACACAGCATTATCACCTACCTCTTTTCTCTAAGGCTAGGGCAGGGTTTGCCTCTGCAGTTCTGCAGGGCATACTTACTCATGCCTAGGTCTCTAACTAATACTTCCACCCCTCTTCTCAGCTTTAGGAATCCTCCTACAGGTGATGACTGCAACAGTGAAACATAAAGGACATAGTACAGTTATGTACGCTTACCATAAATTTAGATGTTTGAGTGTATTCACTGTTACAGTCCTGGTTTTCCTCCCTCCTTCCCCCTTATATCATCTTTCCTAAGGGAGACATAAGCTCATTATGGTGGCTTTTAGCCACCAGGACCACTTTACTATATTTCCTTGGGCTTCTGACTGGGTAGGGCAAGAAAAACTGATGTAATGGTGTCGGTTGCCTTGCTTTATAGCACTGATGAACTGACATCAGTCTTCAAGCGACAGCAGCCAACGCAGAAAAACATTGACTCTGGTATTCGGGCTGGCCGAGGGCTACCACAGCAGGGATAACCCACAGGTGATGACTGCAACAGTGAATACATTCGAACATCTACATTTATGGTAAGTGTACACAACTGTACTTTCCTTTTGTGTTACTCCAAACAGTTCACATACCAAATATCAGCCCTTTTTGAGGTAAAAAATAACCTCCCAGGCCAAGGAAATCCATAAGGCTTCCTTTAACTATGCCTGCAAACTCAAAGGCAGTACACAGCACTTGTAGAAGTAATTATAAATGGAGCCACCTACACAGAGCTGGAAGATATAGCAAGACTACTGGCTGACAAATTCAGTTCCAGTTTTGCCCCTCCCCCCACCCACTTCTCAGGAAATACCATCAAACATAACCCCCAACTATTACTAGGGAGAAGTCCTAAATGCGCTATCCAAAGCAAAAAACACTGCATTGATGGGCCCCAATAATATCCCAGAATGCCCCCTAAATAGCATGAAACATGACCTATCAGGGATACTGGAGTTACTATTTAACCATAGCCTCCAGACAGGCTTCGAGCCATATGAATGGAGAAGTGCAGTGGCCATCAACAGACTCTGGTAACTCCAGATCCATAAGTATGACTAGTCTCATATTTAAAGCCATAGAAATAATTATTATGGAAATTATTAATAATAACATAGGAAACCTTCACGCACTGGACCCAATCCAGTTTGATTTTGTCAAGGGCAGATCATGCATACTCAGCCTGGTGGTCTTCTTCAAGAAGGTCACCAAGGCAATGGATGAGGGCAAAATGGTGCATGCTGCCTGTCTTGACCTAGCTAAGTCATTTAGCATAATACCCCACTAAGATATTGTAAACAAACTCATGGAATTAGGCATAAACATCTGCGTTACTGGATAGTCAGCTGGCTTTCAGATAGGACCCAGGAAATTAGGATATGGGAATCTACCTCTACAAACAGGCCAGTCAGTATCAGAGTCCCTCAGGGCTCAGTTCTGGGTTCGTCCCTTTTTTGGCATCTGCTTCTCAGAAGTCAATGTTAATGTCAGGGGCCCCTTGCTGAACAAGTCTGAAGATGATTGCAAACTAGGAGCTGTCATAGAATCCCCCAGAGACATTACTATCCTCCAGGAAGGGCTAACACAGGCAAATGACTGGTGCCAGAACCATGGTTTAAAATTCATTGCCAAGAAATGCATAATACTGCCCTTTGGGAAGTTGGCTACCCCAGGAAACTACCTCATTGATAATATACTACTAAGAGTAGACCCAGTAGTTGGGGATTTGGGGACTCATATAGACAGTAACTGGCTTTTGACCAACATGTGTCTAAAGCAGTAAGGAAATTTTCTCAACTTATAAGCAAGGGCATGGCATCTAGGTCCTATGAAGTCATTGTTCCTCTGTATTCATCCCTCATCAGACTTATCATTGAGTATAATGCCTCCTTTAGTATGTATCTGACCAGCCACAACTGGAACATCTACAGAGGTTCCAGACAAAAAAATACAGGGAATTAAGAATATGTCCTATGCAGATTACATCAAAGCCCTATCTCTCACATTCTGTCTCCAACAGACTGTTGAGGGTCAGTCTATGCCTGGCATACACGGTATCCTTGGAACCTGCTGTGATAGACCTTTTGCATATCCACAAAATGAATAGCCTCAGAACAACCAAATCTAGGGACTTGAGACATAAACAGGACATGTTGGAGGGATAAGTATGTGTCACAGAGAATACCCCTTCTCTGGAACAGGCTTCCTATTCATGGGAAGCAGAGTTCTTCCCTAACTCTATTCAAATATAACCTGAACCAGTGGATGGGAAATCAGAAATTTGCCCCTGGTCTGGCACCTACGTCTCTACTGGACAGATGCAGCCTTTAAGTGCTTGACCACACATGCCCTAGCATACATATGCTCTTTAAAAATAACCTCATTGATACTAAAACTTGTTGGATACTTTTGGGATGCATGGCTAGGCTTACAAAGGCCCCTGTGGTCATTAGCCCAGTATACACCACAAAAACAAATACAGCATGCAGAAAGTTATCTTCAGTTATATTCAATATATCCATATATTTATGGAGCTTCCCCTGAAGCCTTCACTGAAAAAGACTTTGTGTCCAGCTGGACTTTCCTGATAAGCAAATCAAAATACATGAATGAATGAATAATGAATGACTGAATAAATAAATAAATAATTCACTCTGTTAGTGGTTCACAGTGAGAGTGCAAAACTCAAATGACAAATAGTCATAGCAGCGAGAAGCTTTCATGAAATCAGGTGATACTCCTAGATCTTACATTGTTGAGACCAGACAAGGACACTTACTGAGATGCAGAGATGTCCAAGGAGGAACTGACATCAATCAAAAACTTATCAGTAAGACTATTAAATGTTACTGAGCGGTTTCATGGGTTGAAACAAGCATCAGAGAGAGAGGGATAGAATTTCCTGATTTGCAAGATTACTCTGAAGATGACATTGTACTTGTCTGTGAGTATTATTAGTCCTGCTTGTGACATTGTGATAACTGATGTGACAAACCAGCCAGATATAACTATTTCTACTAAAGGTGATTCTAAACAACCAAATATGGAAGACTTAGCAAGATGCTGAAGAGATGGCAAGATTACACTACATGCTACGTTAATAAGGACTGATGCTTTCAGCTGTTTCACATATCTATCTATCTAAATCTCTTTCTCTCTCTCTCTCTCTATATATATATATATATATATATACTGATATAGTACATGGTTTGTTTAATGCTGGAAGAGCTGGGCAGGAGGGAGGACTGAGCTGTTTTGTCAGCCCTCTCACTGGAGGTGGGAGTGGGGGAGTACAACAGTCTGCTTCAATGCTGGACTCCACAGAGGATGGTAGAATGATGTACAGCAGACATATTGGAGATTTGCGCTCAGCTTCTGCTAAGATACATTCACAGTAGTCTTCAAGAGGGCATAGCTTTCTCAATAGGATGTGTATGGAAGTGTACACATTCTGTTGCTTGAACTGGGGTCATTGCAGGTTACAGGGCCCTCATGTTAGCAACACATGCATTAGTTGCCAAGGGGTGGGAAGTTGGACCTCTTTCGGGGAAAAATCACGGCTACTTTGATGGCTGTCTTCCATGGGTAACTCTCACCTCCAAGGAAGAGGAAATTAATAGGCCTAATTGACCATGATAGGGTTATGACTAGCAGGCAGTGAGGGATAAACATAGGATTAAAAAATGCTGGAACATTCAAAATATGTACCTCATGTGTCAGTCCTAGAGTAGTGTAATATATTTAATCTTAATTGATAAGATATGTATGTAAATGTTAAAGCTTAAGGGAAGCAATGTTTGTAATTAGGAAACTAGCACTTTAAGTAGTAAATACTCTTAAGGCTAACCTGCAAACTGGATGACATGTGGTCCTTCCATCTTCATCAGTTGCTGCCATGATATTAAGCAACATGGATGTGGCCAGACTGACGCATTGCATCTTTCTTATTGTACCTGTACTGAGAGAGCTAGGTGGCAAAGAAGAACCCATGGTATTGCAATTTCAAGGTACACTAGGTGTGGACCACTGTGAGAAAGCCTTAGGGTAGAATCAAGACTCATTTTAGGGATTATATCTCAGTTTGTCTGGGGAATTCCTTTAGATACCACAGGATGAGCTGGAGACTACTGCTGGGATCTGCTCTGCTCCACTTACTATTATTCCAACCCTCTCCAAGGTAAGCAGTTTAGAAAAAGGAAGCATGGAACAAGAAAATCTAATGAGAGGATTGTCTAGACATATTCATAACACATTCATTAAGTTAGAATAATTGTAGCAGCACAGCCCTTAGCTAAATACTTTTTGTACAGAATGCATTATTTTATAATTCACATAAAGCAACTATTTCCCCTGTGTGTTTCATTTTAAGCTAGAAAATGGATTTATTTTAACATTAGCTATATAAGTGGACTTGTTCCATACCACTCAACTCTCCATATTTTTGCCTCATATTTTCAGTCTGTTCCTCATAAATCTTATGGTTTTCTGGCAAGTCATTTGAAGAATGAAGTCACTAAATAATGACATACATTTGAGTTTCAGACTTCATATCCTTCAGAAAAGGCATGCGAACAACAATCCTGTTATTCTAGCAAAGTTCTAAGTTTATAAGAGCAACATTTAAAAACTGCCCTTATATTTGAGCCTTTGTCTCGGCATTATTTTATACATTTTCCAGATTTTTTTTCTCTAAGAGGTTGAGCGGTATGTATAAGGAGTCTTTTCAGACATGATCCAGACCAGAAGGGAACAGATAAAATATGACTGCATGATTCATGAGTCATTACTCTTACATACAACCGGGAATTAATATATAAGCAGTTACTCTATAGATGGCCAAAGTAACCGATATCAGATGACTAACAGTGAATTTAGAATGTAGCAAAAAATATATGTCAGCATTTTAAAGCAAAGACAGGAATGGGATAGAAAGCATAATGGATTAAAAGAAAAATATAGGAAGTATAAGAAAGGAAGCATAGGAAAGTATGACTAGAATATAGCTGTAGCTCTGCATTAGTTTGGAAATAATCAGTGTAAGGCTTGAGCTTTTTGTCAGCACAATCACTTTCCAGTCCCTGATACACATAGATTTGTTGTACCTTCTTCAGTGCTGTCCATTGCTGAATAAGACCTGCTTATTTACTACATTTCTGTTGTCTCAGTGCTTAACAGAGTAATGATATTAAAAGGTACTGGAAAGGACTGAATCATATATTTAAACTATGCACCAACTCATCCCCTCTGGTACAGCTCTTTTGAGTGTGTGACTTTAACTCCCAGTGTGCGTGGCTTAAGCCTTTAAAATTTGAAGTTATCACTTTACAGTTCTAGAAAATACTCACTGAGAGAGGTCAAATATCAGTGCAGTTGTGTTTGCCATCACATATGCTTCTAGACAAAATATCCTGGTACCTTGTATGTAACATGGTTTTGGAATTATTAATGTAAATATGAACAATCAATATTTGACGCCTTGAGGAGCAGTAGGAGTTAACTGCAGAAGACGCCTGGAGGAGCACTCAGCTGTAGATGGCATTCTTTCTCAGAGGACAATTTCCATGCTTGCCACACAGAAAGGAAATCCTTTGTTTTAATATTTTAACTGGTCTGTATTGTATACTCAGAGGTGTCCAGAATACACTTAGTTTCACTTCTGGTTCTGTAAGATAGCCCAGACCTCAAAGGCTTATTTGTATAGTACTCAGTCCTTAATTAAATTAATTCCTCCTCTTTTGAGGATGCAAATTAAACTAACATATTTAAAGTAGGATTGTGATTAATAGGTGAAATTTCCACTTGTAATTTCAACAACGCAGATTTGCAGGTGAATCTAGATTACAGACAGATGTAAGGGGGAAATCAACTAAGTACCCAAAATACAACTCTTCTATCGTGGAGGGATGTGTGGATGGATGTTTGATGTTAGCTAGTGCTCTTATAGAGGTCAGAGATCACCTGCGTGTACTTTAAGTGGCATGGATGCCAGTGTCATTACACATCTTCTCTTAAGGGAATAAAAAGTATGGAATATCTTCCCTCTGCACTGATGCCTAAGAGTGCCATTGTGCCACTCCTGGACCTTCAATGTGGCTTCTACAATTAGTAGAAGTTGAGAATATTCCTTCTCTGGTCACTTGGCCACCTCTGAAAATCATAAATCTAGTATTGGGTATAGGGGTGGAGATGGCCAGTAGTCAAAGGTCATATTTGATCACAGCAATACCTGCTAAAGAATGGTACAGTCAGTCCCTAATTTGTGTCTTTCCCTGCTGTTTGCATAAGTTATGCCATACATCTACAGCTCACCAAATCAGACTGGGATGCTGACAGCTCAGAGGAAGAATTGGGAGGAGGTGTCAATAAACTTCTTTGTATCTGTTTTATACTGTTTTATAGGTGTCATTTTAAACACAACAGTTATTTGACAATAAGGTTTTCATTTGGGTAGCAGTAGATAGCAAAAATGACAGTGTTCAAACCATGGCCAGAAGGCAGCAGAGGGAACACTCCCAGGAACCCAGGAATTTTCATACACACACACACACACACACACACACACACACACACACACACACACACACACACACACACACACATTAATACCATGATATATATGTTTATCTAACTACTCTAATTCCTAATGTTTAATCCTTCCTTCTGTCAGAAGCATCAGTTTTGGAATACTATGAGGACTTATTTTTATTTATTAATTTTTGACAGCCATACCTTTTGCCACAATCTGCTGTAGGAAAACTACAGTTTTCATAAACACTTTAACAGATACATGGGTTAGGAATGTGTTAATGTCCTTCTATTGCCCTTGCCTACCATAATGCCCAAACTGTAATTACATCAACAAGAATGATCATGCCCCCATGCAAGTACCCTAAACGTATCAGCATGCCTTCCTTCCCTGTCTTGTTTTGCACTATCTAAAAACAAGAAAACGCCGCTCGGGTTGTAACAACCATGTTTATTGCACTTATTATAAAAAATAAAAACTTTTTTTAACACACCACTGTACTCTTCCAAACGATGGGGAAATAATAAATCCTTCCTAATATCCAAGTCCAAATTTCACACCTCATCTTTCAAAACCATCAGACGCCACATATTGTCCTTAATCAAGTTCATGAATTCAATGCCTGTATGGTCAAAGAAATCCAAAAGCTCCATATGGAACACTGACCCAAACGGTACCCCATTTGGGTATTTTCGCAAGCCCTTGGATATGTGTTTATTTGTAATACAAAAGCAGGAAGAGGTGTCTATCTGCAAAGATTTATATTTAAAAATTAATTTCTCAAATTTTTTCATCTTGGACTCAAGTATACCTTCCTTATCAGCTACCTCTGTGTCTCCAGAGTTGATGTTCTCGCAAAGGGAATCTCCAAACAGAAACTTAGCTTCCAAACAAGCCTGTATGTCAGTCAATTACCCAAAGACTGTAACTGGAATGTTAACATTACTAACTGCCATTTTTGCAGTTTTCACCCACTGGTTTCAGGCTTGCTATACAAACCCAGGTCACAAACATCAAAGAAAGGAACACTGTCTTTGCCAAATAGCTGGGATTCGCTTGATTGTCAGCCATTCTGTCTCATCTAGTTTTATTTATGTGATCAATAAAAAAAATTGAAATACTGACTTACTGACATTTTTCTTTTTTCCAAAATGTAGCACCCTTGATTTTGGTTATATTAATTCCAACGTGTGAAGATAAAAGTACCCTAGAAAAAAAGCAATGGGTGCTCACAGTCCTCCAAATGTAATAAACCACAGTAATCTGTCCTGCAATGAAAATATACAAAAGCATCTAACCTGTTTTTTTCTTTTCTTTTCTTTTTTTTTTTTGCTCAATGGTGCCCCTGCTGTCTGCTGATCATCAGCCCCCTCTTAGCCAGCTGATCTTCTTGTTCCCTCATTGCTATTCCTCAACCCTACAATCCCTTCTCAGACTCAGAACATTCCACTTACAACTCTCCTCACAACACAGTACAACTCTAAGTGCAAACTGCTATCAACACAACATTCAGAAAATACCACCACCCTACCCCAATGTGGGGACATCCACCCCACCCCTGGGCCTACTCCGTCTGCCCCCCCCCCCAACCTCACAAATCCCTAAAACTCACCACTATTAACCTACAAAGTATTAGAAACAAAACCCCAGAATTCCATGCCTGGATATCCCATTCTAGACCTGATATAATTGCTGTAACCGAGACATGGCTAAAACCATATATAAAAGACACTGAATTCCTCCCTCCAGGTTTCTCCTGTTTAAGATCAGACAGACCACACAAGAAAGGGGGAGGTGTTGAACTCTTCTACCCTAACTCCTTTACCATTGTCCCCACAATTTTCTGCGGATGAACTTATCATAGCACATCTAAAAGGAACAAATTCAAAAGTCTCTGCTTGGTAGTCATATACATCCCACCAGGTAGAAATATTCCTGTATTAGAAGAAATCTTAGCCTGGACCTCAAACAATATCCACAATTAAACAATAATGCTAGGAGATGTTAACATAAACTGGCTATATCATACAACTCCCTCTCCAAATATATCCATCAATCTCTATAACATTACTAGTGTAACACAGCCTAACAACAACAATGGTTCCATACTTGACTGGATTTTAGCTTCTGACCCCTACAAAATTTACTCAGCAGGAACTCTGCCCTGCAATATTAGTGACCATCAGCCTGCCTACATAACACACAATGCCTCCACAACTTTAAACCATCACCAATACAAACTTACCAGAAAGATAGCTAACTTTGACCCAACAAACTTCAATGAAATGCTGAGTAAAATTAATTGGAGTATTTAAAATATTTACACTTTGACAAAGCTGTTGAATTTTTCAATTCAACATTCCTAAGTATACTCAATAGAATGACACCCCCCCCCCTCCCGAAACAAGAGAATAAAAACAAATCATGCTATCTGGTTATCTAGAGAAACCAAACAAATTATGACTACCAGAGACAGAACATGGAAAAAATGTCAGAAAAGTAAAAACCCCAGCAAACTCAAGCTATTTAAACAGCTCTGCAATCAAGTAAAATGTCTAGTCATTAAAGATAAAAAAACAATACAACCTCCATCTCCAAAATGACTGTAACCACAACCCAAAATTTTTTTGGAACTCGGTCTCTACTCTACAAACCCCCAGCAGGAAAAGTAACCCTTGCCCAAATCCTGACAAAACCCCCACCTGAAGTAGCTTCACTTTTCAATTACTGCTTTATAGAGACTATATCTGAACTTGCTGCCACCTTTCCTCAAACTAGTCATAATAACAACCCAATACCAGCTCAGTACTCTTTACTTTCACTCCTATTCCTACTTCCACTATAACTAAGCTCTTGCTAAAGCTCAGACCCAGTAGTACTGCCCCAGACTACTTACCCCCAGAATACCTACAAATTACAGGTAGATCTATCAGCTACCCCATCAGTATTCTCTTAAACAGATCTATCCAAGAATCCTACGTACCCTCCATCTGGAAAAAAAGCCTACATCATTCCCTTACACAAAGGCGGCAACAATGCAGAAATCTCTAATTTCTGCCCTATTGCCATATTATCCCCCATCTCTAAAATAATGGAAAAATGTATTCAAACTCAACTTATGAACTATTTACTCCAAAACCAACTCCTTTCCACCACTCAGCATGGCTTTTGACCTGGACGCAACACTATAACTGCTCTCCTATCCTTCTTGAGCACTGTTAACCACAATTGCAATGATGGCAAACTTGTCTCTGCACTTTTCCTCGATCTCTCTAAGGCCTTTGACACCATCTCCCATTCTCTCCTCCTTTCTAAGCTCTCACACCTAAGCATGTCCACTCCCATTTTTGACTGGTTTACCAACTATCTTACAAACAGACAGCAATCTACCAAATGGCTACAGTCCCTATCAGCTTGTCTCACTACTTCCACAGGAATTCCTCAAGGATCCAGCTTAGGACCTCTTCTTTTCAGTGTTTTCATTAACAACTTTCACTCTGTTCTCACTCATGGATCTGTAGCACAATATGCAGATGATTCTATCTGCTCCAGCACCTCAGTAAAAGAACTTCTGACCATGACACAAAATGCTTTCTCCACTACTGAAATCTGGGTGACCAATAATCACCTCACCCTTAACCCCAATAAAACCAAACTCCTGATCTTTACAACTAAAAAAACACCACTCTTAATAAATCAGAATTTATCATTTACTCTTCTAACAAAACTGCCATAGAGGTAGTCCCCCATACCAAGCTACTCGGCGTTACTATAAATGATAACTTAACATTCGACCAACACATCTATAACAACATTAAAAAAACTCACCAAAAACTTGGCACCTTTTATAGACATAAACACTTCTTAAACTAGAAAAACACTTGCCCTAACTTTTCTCCTACCCTCTCTCCTCTATGATGCCCCCCACTCTAACAGATATCCAGTCCTGCTTAAAAACTAAGATGGAAACCAGCTATAACACATTTGCTAAGTTTGTGACTAGTGCAAAATATTCTTCCCATCACTGCTGTTCGTTACAATCCCTGAATTGGCTAGAACTCCCACAACACCTCAAATACATACAACTACCTACAGCACAGAAAACTATCTACAAACCTTTTGAATGCCCAGCCCTTGCCTCCCTTCTGACTCTCTATCAACCAAACTGGCATCTTAGATCTGAAAATCAATCTCTTATCCAAATAAATAGACCAAAACTCCCCACAGGTCAGTATCTCTACACTTTCACCGTAGCTAAACTTTGGAATACTCTTCCACCTCTTCTCAGGACCATTAATAGTGCCCCCTCATTCAAAACGTCTGTACATCAACATCTCTCTTCTCAATGGCTCTGCCCATGCACCATCTCCAGTTCCTTGATAACCTGATTTCCTGATCGAACCCTTCTATCCCTGTACTCATCATTATTCTCCCATCTTAAGTGTCACCCGTGAAAAGCATCTTCTACCTCATTCTGCCTCACATGCTATATGAAAACCTGTGTAGTTATCTGCACTTGTTTTATGTATATTGTATAAGATAATCCACATAGTCTATCTGTCTAATAAGTACTATATAATTGTATATGTGTATAGCTTATCTGTCTTTTCAGTTAAACTCTTCATATACTGGCGAACTTGCCATGAAACACATTTTCTTTCATAACTTCCAACCATACAATTGTACAATGTTCCAAGTGATTCTCCTGTTTTGTACTCTTTGTAAATATTAGCTATACTTTGTAAACACTTGTTTAACAAATTTCTATTATCTTGTATTTTGTTATGGAATTTTTCTCCATGGGCCTCCACTGAAAATGGGCTCATTTCAGCCCAGTGGACTTTCCTGGTCAACAAAAGCAAATAAATAAATTACCAAAGCTACGAGTTGGTCACGGAGACTATCATGCAGGCAGCCATCGGGGTGATTTGAATTATTTCCCCTAATTTTTACTGCCCTATGCCCTCACTTACACTTAGCTGTATGAGGGAAGGGGACATGCAATGAGCTGTTGTGCTGGATGTTCCTTGTTTCTACAAGTGATATTGCCAACAAATAGCCCTATTCTCCATTCCCAAAGAAATGGAGGTAGTTTCTCTGGTCTCTGCTGCAGAAATCACACCATCCCACTGTGCCCCCAAGCGCGCGCACACACAGACACACATATACACACACACACACACACACACACACACACACACACACACACACACACACACACACACACACACACACACACATTTGCAAGTGAGCCATACCCTTTCACACATCTTCCTTCCTGCTTGGTTCCTCCATTGCCATGATCCCTAATTGAACCACATTCACCTAGGTCACAGAACCAGGCCAGTTTATATCAGAGTTGTTTCTTTGCTTATTCTTTAACTGTTTATGTGCCCTAATCTAAAGAACTATTTTCAGCCATGGCCCAGCAAAAGCCTCAAGTATGCTTAACAGTTTATATAAAATTTTGCAGCAACACTGTTAACCTAGTTCATTTATCTATATGAAGCAACAGATCATAAACTGCATCAAAAATCCACACAAAGCAGCAGAGGTAGACTGTGAAGGTGAACTTTAATGCTTCTGGTACCTCGGCTAATGCCTTCAAAGGAATATTAAGCAACGTCACAGCAGTCATTTTTATACAATATAAAAAGTGCTAATTAACACCCAATGAAACAATTAAAAAATAAAATAATTAGTGTTCCATTTAACACTGTGGTTGCCTATAAAACCTCATATAAAAATAACCCCAATTGAAAAGGCACTTAAAGACATTCAAAAAATTACATTTAAAGAGAACATTTAGAAAATGTTAAATAGCAAAAAAACTGTGATGTGCAATATCTACTCTGACCATTCTAATAAGTTAAATTTCCAAATTTAAACCATGGAGATACAAAGTGTTGAAGTTAATAATAAACTTAGACTCCAACTGTAAAAGTCTCTACAAAAAATTGTTCCCTGAAGCAAACTGTGGATTGGCAACTACACTAAAAATTAAACTGTCCACTGTTCCATTATGCATGGAATGAAAGTGGTGAGCAACAGGGCTATCCATTCTGCTGTTCCTAACATCTCCTAAATGTTCCAAAATATTCAATTTTACTTTGCTCTTTGTCTATCCTACATACCATTTGGGTGAAGGGCATCCACAACCAATCATATAAGTGACCCCATAAGAGTTGAAATCGAAGTGTTCTTTAGCTTTGTATTTCTTCCCATTAATAAATGTTTCATTCAAATTCCTGATCTTATCACAAATCTTACACTTTCCACATGGAAAAGAACCAACTGCACCACGTTCCTTTTCTTTCTTCTTAATGTTTAATAACTTTTTCAGGTTAAAAAACCTTCTGTAAAAAAAAAAAAGCATACTTTTCAGGAAAGATCTTGGAAAGAACTTCATCTCTATACACAATGGGCCATAACTTGACTACTAAATCCTTCATTATAACAGAAAATGGTGAAAACCTACTGACAAAATATATGACGTCTTTGTTCTTAACTACCTGATAGTTGTGTTCCTTATGGAACGTTCCTTGGTTAACCCTACGTCTTCTTTCAAAGGGAACCTTTCTCTTAGCTATGTCCTCTCCTCTTGCTTTGCATTCAGCCTCCTGTATATCACCAGCAGAGTAGCCTCTGTTGCTCAACTTACTTCTGACTTTGCCAAACTCAACAGTTAACTATTTTTTCTCTGAAGTATTATTAAAAATATGCTTAAACTCCCCATAAATCAAGGACTTGATTAAGTGAGGAGAATGCATGCTGGTAGCATGCAGAAAATTATTTACAGCAATGTGCTTGTGAAAAGGTTTAAATTGTATTCGACCACCTAACCCCACATACAATTCAATATCAAGGAATTGCATGGACCTGCTATGTGTACTATAAGTAAAAGCCAACCCAAAAGGATTTCTGCTCAATGATTCCATGAACAAATTCAACTCCCCAGAGTCCCCCCCTACACAAAATCAACAGATCATCAATGTATCATTTATACATCACTACTTTTCTCATAACAAATTCAGTAGGGTACATAAACAAGTTCTCAAAATGGGCCATAAACAGAACAGTGTAGGAAGGAGCAAACGAGGCACCCATAGTGGTGCCTTCTTTTTGTAGAAAAAAATTGTTCTCAAAAACAAAATTATTATGGGTGAGACAGACTTCTAACAACTGAATGATATATATAGTATGAGGACCTTCCCCTAACATCTTGAGAACAACCTCCAGCCCCCTTCTAACACTGATATTGGTGTAAAGAGATTTAATATCGACACTGCCCCAATAAACATTATCTTGCCACAAAATGCCTTCCACATGTTCACAAAATTCCTTAGTGTTTTTGATATGGGAGGGCACCCTAGAGAGAGATGACTTTTTAACTGAGAATCTAAAAAAATACCAACATTCTGCAGATAAGCTGCCACACCTGACACAATAAGTCTTCTGGGAGGATTTCTCACATCTTTTTGAACTTTGGGAATAATAAAATATTTTGCATCTTTAGGATGTCTAACATAAAGTTTTTTGATATCAGAAGTAACAAAGACACCCAAACGTTCACCTCTTTCTAAAAAACTCTAATAATAGTTGAATTCTGATACAGGATTATCAGCAAATTTCAAATATGTGTTTTCATCAGACAAAAGATCTCTAGCTATACAATTATAACGTTCCCTAGATAGAATTACCCAATTCCCTCCTTTATCTGTTTGGATAAAAGCATACTTGTCACTCTGCCTGCGCAATTTAACCAAGGCCAGACATTCATCCTTGCTTAAATTGAACTGTCTGAAAATCCTTTTAAATCTGGTATATTCAATTTCTATTTGTTTAGTTAGTTGTGTCCTTTCACAAACATTTATGGCTGAAAATCCTTCTAAATCTGGTATATTCAATTTCTATTTGGTTAGTTAGTTGTGTCCTTTCCAAAACATTTATGGCTGTTCAAGTTTTAGGAGGGATACAAGCACTCATATGTGGTACTTTAGGTACCATTAACATTCCATAACCTGTACAAAATTCAAACTGTTCATAGGTTCATAGGTAGGTCCTAGGCTATCAACCCTAGGGCCTGTACAAGCCCAGCCAAAAAGGTACCCTGGCTTTTGCCACCCAAGAAAATTATTTTCCTGTGCCACTGTCGAGCAGAGCCACAGAAGTGATCCCCAGGGTGAATTTCCTATTTCCCATCCAATCATCAAGATTTTTCTTGAAGAGTGCTAATGAGGAGCTTTGTTTGATATAGATAGGTAGTTTATTCCAGAGTATGGGAGGTCTCTGGGACAGGAATCTATCCCTCCGGCATGTTCTGTTTATTGTGGTGACAAGGTTTAGGTCCCTACAGCGTGTAGCTCGGAGGGATTGAGATTTCTTTAAGTGGAGCATGTCCAACAGCTCTGGGTTTGACATACCTTTGTATGTTAGGCAGAGATCACCTCTGTGTAGGTGAAATGCGACGGAGTAAAGCTGGAGTTTTTTTGAGACAGTCTGCATACGGCATCTGTTCTAGGCCGGTAATCCTCTTTGTGAGGTATTTCCACGGCCTTTCTAGTTGTTGTAGATGTCTTGTAAGGTACATACCAAAAGGAGCTTTGTACTCTATAATGGGTCTAATGAGCGATGAGTAGAGGGGAACAATGACCTCTTTTTTTCTGGATGAGAAACCTTTTGTGATGAGGTGTGTCATGTAGAAGGATTTCCTGACTACTGTGGCGATGTGATTATCAAAGGAGAGACTACTGTCCACCTGTGTCCCAAGGTCTCTTATCACACTTTCGGTGTTAAGTATATTATCACCTATGTTGTAGTTCATGGGTACAGAGTTTTTACCAAAGGGGATGACAATGCGCTTTTTGGCATTGAGCTTGAGGCCATGGCTTTGACACCAGGCATCTGTCTCAATGAGGCCCTTTTGTAGGATGTCCACATCGTTAGGAGTTTCGATTATGGCTCCTAGCTTGCAGTCATCTGCGAACTTCATTAGCCAAAGACATTCTGTGTTAGCCTGTACTTCAGAGAAGTAAATACCAAACAGGAGAGGACCCAGGACTGAACCCTGTGGTACTCCACTTGTCACTGGTCTGAAGTCGGATTTGGAGTCTGCTACGTTCACAGTGTGGGTTCTGTCAGTGAGCCAGTTGGCAACCCATCTTGTGACATAGGGATTTATACCTAGTTTAGTGAGTTAATCTATAATTCCAGAGTGGCGGATGGTGTCAAAAGCCTTGCAAGATCTAGATAGGGTGTGTGAATCACCTTTTACAAACCTGAACTGGGTAGGGTCCAGAGTCTGGAGATTACCAATGTATTTGCTTATAAGTTCCATGATGATACGTTTCATGGCCTTGCAGACCAGGCTCATCAGGCTAATGCGGCGGTAGTTCCGAGGGTACATGGTGGCTCTCCCCTTGTGGAGTGGGATAACCATCGCTGTGTGCCATTCAGCAGGCACAAAGCCTGAGGTAAGGCTATGATTGAACATGGTACTTAGGTGGGGTGCCAGTTCATTCTGTAGTTCGTGCAGAATGCAGCCTGGGATGTTGTCTGGTCCCATGGATGCTGTGTTCTTGGCTTTGGAGAGTGTGGTTTTTACCTGTGCAGCTGTGATTACAGGAACTTTGCATTCTTCTGGTATAGAGATGGGCCCTTTAGGAGGTGAGAGGGGGGCAAAGTTAGCACTGAACCTATCTGCCAGGATGTTGGCAATATCAGTTGGGTCTGTATATTTGATGCCATTGTGCTGTAACTCAGAGCAGATCTGAGTGTTGCCATTGAGATTCTTGACATAACTATAGAATGCTTTGTGGTTGTCTTTAGAATCAGTGGCGATTTTGTTTTCGTAACTAGCTTTGCAGGATTTTATCAGGGATCGCACCTTCTTACTGAGGCTGACCAGGGAGCTCCTCCACTCATGGGATTTTACTCTCTTTTGCAACAGTTTCTTCCTTCTGTTGTACAGTTTGTTTATGGCAAGGGACCACCAGATTTGCTTCCTTTTTTTTGGAGGATAGAGTCTTTGTTTTGTTTGGGATAGCACGATCCATGCACTCGTGTAAGTGCTTATAAAATGCAATTGTGTAGGATTCAGTAGTCGTAACTGTATTGTCCATCTGTATGGGTGTCATGATGTTCAGCACCTCTGTCTTAAGAAGCATGAAGTTGGCTTTGGAGAAATTTTTTACCATGGTTTCCTTAATGGGGGTGGGGGGCAGGATGTGGCTATCTAGGGTGATTAGCTTATGGTCGGATTGGACCAGTGAGGCGTTGACTTCAGGTGTGGAACACCGGTCACTCCTGTTGTTAATGACTAGATCTAGGATACTGTTGCCCCTGGTGGGGGTGAGGATAAGTTGATCCAGGGCATTGGAGTTTATGAATTCCAGAAAGCGTTGAGTGAAGGAGTTGGTACATGAGTACTTTTCCCAGTTAATGGTGGGGTTGTTGAAATCTCCCATTATTAGGGTGGTTGGTTGAACCCTAATATTTTCCAGTACATCAAGAAAAGAGGAGTGGGAATCCTGGGGATATGGTGGGGGATCTAATGCAAGCTACAATTTGGATTGCAGTTTTGCCCAGAGTTAGTTGCACTTGGATAACCTTGGATGCATTATGCTGAGCAACTAGCCTGGAGGTGTAGATATCCTTAATGAATATGGACACACCTCCACCTTTGGTGTTCTGGTCCAGGTTACATGGCCGAAAAGTGTGGCATGAGTTATAGCCTGGTAGTGCAGGGGTGCTGTCTGGAGCCTTGAACCATGTCTCAGTCACTGCACAGATGTCGATGTTCTCCATTTTAAGGAGTGCCTCGAATGAGTGCAGTTTGAGATTTAGACTTCTAGCATTGAGTAGCATCACCCTCAGTTTTTGCTTGCTTGTACCTGTTACGGTGGTTAATTTGTCATTTGAACCTTGCCTAAAAAAGGCACTATAGGGGCGGTAAGAACCTTAGCCAGTATCCGGAACTGTGAGTCAATACCACTATCAACAGAAACATCAGCACAAAAAAATCACAGAATTCATTTTCATATATAGAAATGTCCAGCAATGAATTGTCCTCATCTGATGTCCCTGATTAATTCAAATTATCACTTAACTGTTTATTCGCAAAAAAAAACGTCTCAGATTCAGCTTTTTGCAAAAATCCTTGGCCTCCAACAAAACATCAGCAAGGGAAGGTATACGCGTTGGAACAAATTTTGTCTCTTTTAGCAAAATGTTTTTAGCATCTTCATCAAGCACCAAATCAGTGAAATTGATAATGTTCAAATTCCCACCTGATAACGCTTGTGAATAGTCATTCGAAATACTACAAACACCAAAACATGAGTCCACCTCATAATCACGCCATCGAACCACATCAGAGGGACCTAGGCTCTTTTTCCCTTTCCCTGATATTTCCGCCCCTGTCCTTTACCATGTGTAGGACTTGATTGTTGGACAGGAGTCGATTGTCCTGCTTGTAAAGATGCATCCAGCAAATGGACCTACTCTCCATTCCCAAAGAAATGGAGGTAGTTTCTCTGGTCTCTGCTGCAGAAATCACACCATCTCACTGTGCCCCCAAGCGCATGCACACACACACACACACACACACACACACACACACACACACACACACACACACACACACACACACACACACACACACACATTCCCCCAGGAGAAGCAAGTGAGCCAGACCCTTTCACACCTTCATTCCTGCTTGGTTCCTCCACTGCCGTCATCCCTAATTGAACCATAGTCAGCTGGGTCACAGAGCCAGGCCAGTTTATATCAGAGTTGTTTCTTTGTTCATTCTTTAATTGTTTATGTGCTCTAATCTAAAGAACTATTTTCAGCTATGGCTCATCAAAAGCCTCAAGTACGCTTAACAATTTATGTAAAATTTTGCAGCAACACTATTAACTTAATTCATTTATCTATATGAAAGAACAGATCATAAATTGCATCAAATCAGTTTACTGAAAATTGTTTAAATAACCTACCATTCAACATGCGAGTTTAACACATAGCAATAACTGAGTGGCGTTCAAATGTGCTTCCAAATGATTATATAAATACCCACATATACACGTAATTACATGCATCATCAGTCACTGCATTGCATAAGCCAAATATCTTATTATGTAACACTCTTAAGTAGCTGTGAGCAGACAGCATGGCACAAATGAACATTCTGTTAGTGTAAAGTGCGCTAGCCGATTTAAAGCATTTACTGTTTGTTACTGTATCTTTTTGTCTGTTTGAAACAAAAAAAAAAAACAAAGAAATATCCTTGTTTTCCTGCCTTTACTGAACTAGAATAGTCCAGTCTTCAGATTTTGCTGATCTCTGGGCTGTGTCATAGTTCCTGTGTTGTCCATATCCTTATTTGGATTGGAGGAAGCTTCTTTGTTCACCAGTGGGAGTGGGGAGCAGTGAGCAGCCTATTTGTCCCTAAAGGAGTGGTTCCAGCCCAGCAACTTGTAGTTTACCGGCCGTTTTGGACCATTTCCTAGCTCTTTTCATCCCCCTGCTATAAAACCCTCTTTAGCGCACTTTTGCGCGAATTTGTGCGAAGTTGCTCATAGAGCAGCATCGGGCAGCGCCAGTTAATCAAGTTAAAACTATTTCTGGCTCCGGAAAGTCTGCTTTTCAATTTTTCCCTTAGAACTGCTCTACTTGCAATCTAAGCAGTCTATTCGCTATCAGAAAAGCCCAGCACTTACTCCTAAAGCATTTTTATACAGATAAAGCACTCTTAAACAAAAGGGAAGTACTTCATTCACCTAAATCCCCTTGAGTACCCATTTCCCTACAGGTCCTTTCTGACTCAGTTACACAGCAATCCTATACACTATTCTAGCATGTCAAAGGGTCAGTTGCTGGCATCCTCTCCTGTTCAGCTGGTGAATCTGGGAATCTTGAGGCAATCTTACAACTGCCTCATGTACACAGACAACCCTTTCCTCCTCCCAACAAATACAAATATATGTGAGAGATGCAACTATATAGCCAAATTGGAGGCTGAGCTCTCTCAACTCAGTACTGGCAAAACCAGTCAGGAGGAGAAAGTAACCACGCACACCACAATCCCAGTCTCACATAGCCCTATCACAACTGCAAACCAAACACACAAAAACATACTCGGAGGCTGTAATTAAAAATCTACCAAAACAACAGAGGCCTCCAAAGCAGACACCCAAGCGACCACTATCTCAAGACATAGCACATGCAACACATAGTTCACAAGGTCAGTGTGCTAAACAGTCACAACATGCCAGATATACTTGTAACAGGTGACTCCATAGTCAGACACACTGACATCCTGCTAACCAGACTGAACAAGGAGAAGGTTACAGTAAGCTGCCTGTCGGGCGCTAGAATCTGCCACATAACACAAGCACTTGGGTCACGCCAAAGCAAGTACAAATATGACTCAGTCATTGTCCATGCCGGTGTGAATGACCTGAGACGTACCTCCCTGGACTACATGAAAAGAGACATAGAGGAGCTCTCTGATTATGTAGCCCAGGCCAGTATGACCCTGACCCTGAGCAGCATCTTACCCTCACCAAGAATGATGCCACAGTACAGAGACAAAATGATCAGCTTTAACAATTGGCTTAATTACTGGTGTCATTCTAAGGGGATCCAATATCTGTCCGCTTGGGATGATATGCTTGACAAGCCACGCTGCTTCGCAAGGGACGGCTTGCACCTGTCACCCCTGGGCTTCCGGATATTGGCCAAGGCTCTTGCCACCCCCATAGTGCCTTTTTTAGGCAAGGCTCAAAAGACAAACCCACCTCCCTAGAAAACACAAGTGAAAAAAAAATAAGGGTAATGCTGCTCAATTCCAGAAGTCCAAACCTCAAGATGCACGCTCTTGAAGCCCTCCTCAGTATGGAGAACATCGAAGTCTGTGCAGTGACTGAAACCTGATTCAAGGCTCCTGAGAGCACCCCAGCACTACCAGGTTATACCTCATATCATGCTTTCCGGCCGCAAAACTTGGACCGAACCACAAAAGGAGGGGAAGTATCCATATTCATCAAAGATACCCACACCTCCAGGTTAGTGGCAACGCACGAAGCATCGGAGACCATCCAGGTGCAACTAACCATAGGCAAAACTGCCCTACAGTTTGTAGCATGCTACAGACCACCCTCTCAAACTCAGGAACCCCACTCAGCCTTCCTGACGACACTGGAGAGTATAAATGTCTCTCCAAATACCATCATATTGGGAGACTTCAACTACCCAAACATAGACTGGGAACATTACTCAAGCCCCAACACCCTAACCCAAAGGTTCCTAGAATTCATAAACTCAAATGCGATGGAACAACTAGTCACCACTCCCACAAGAGGAGATAATATACTAGACCTGATCATCACAAACATGGGGACAAAATGCTCCACACCAGAAGTATACCCCTCATTGGTGAGATCAGACCATAAATTAATCTCACTGGAAATCTACATCTCACCCCCACCCCCTGCACAGAAGACCACAGTAAAGAATTTCTCAAAAGCCGACTTTACACTTCTTAAGACTGAAGTGGTATCTTTCAAGGCCCCTGGGCCAGTGGAAACCACAACCCACACCGCTGAATCCTTTATAAATGCCTTCTACGGACACCTTCAAGAATGCATGGATCATGAAATCCCTAATAAAACACATTCCCACAAAGGCAGGCATCCTATCTGGTGGACCCCAGCCATTAACAAACTTTACAACAGGAGGAGGAAGCTACTACATGACAGAGCAAAATCCCCAAAAGGGAAGGCATCTCTGATCAGTACTAGCAAAAAACTTCGATCACTCATAAAATCATCCAAGGCCAACTTTGAGAGAAAAATCGCAAAAGACACAAAAGACAATCACAAGGCCTTTTTTAGCTATGTTAGAAACCTGGGTGGAAACTCCCAGATATGCTCAGAGTTAGTCCAAAATGACACAAAATACACTGAACCCACAGATATTGCCAACATTCTGGCAGACAGGTTCAGTGCAAATTTCTCCGCCCCCCCTCCAAAAGGAGAAATATCTATCCCAGCAGAGTGTAGCCTCCCTAACATCTCAGATGCCCAGGTGAGAGCCGCCCTCTCCAAAGCTAAAAACACAGCATCAATGGGACCGGACGGTGTCCCGGGCTGCATGCTACATGAACTCCAAGAGGAACTAAACCCGCACATAAGGCTGCTGTTTAATCTTAGCCTTACTACAGGATACGTACCCAAAGAGTGGCGTACAGCAACAGTGGTCCCACTCCACAAAGGAGGTGCTTCTACGGACCCTGGAAATTATCGCCCCATAAGCTTGACGAGCCTGGTCTGCAAAGCTATGGAAAGGATCATTATGGAACTCATAAACAAAGACATTGGGGACCTACAGACATTGGATCCTACCCAATTCGGCTTTGTCAAAGGCAGATCCTGCCTTTTGAACCTAGTCGACTTTTTTGAAACAGTCACTAAGGCCATTGATGAGGGTAAGGCAGTTCACACACCCTACCTTGACCTTGCAAAAGCCTTCGACACAATATCCCACTCGGGCATCATTGACAAACTCACCAGCTTAAATGTAAACCCATATGTCACAAGATGGGTTGCAAACTGGCTCAAGGACAGAACCCACAAGGTCAGAATTGCTGGAGCCAAATCAGACTCTAAGCCGGTCACAAGCAGTGTCCCACAGGGCTCAGTCCTGGGACCCCTCTTGTTCGGCATTTGTTTTTCTGAGGTGCAAGCAAACATAGGAGGATTGTGGCTGACAAAGTTCACCGATGACTGCAAACTGGGCGCCATAATTGATACTCCAGTGGACACAAGCATCCTTCAGAAAGGCCTCATAGAAACGGATAATTGGTGCCAGAGCCATGGCCTTAAACTGAACGCCAAAAAATGTATAGTCATACCCTTTGGGAAAAACAAGGTACCCACAAATTACCACATAGGTGGTAATCCATTAAGTACGGAAGAGGTAATCAGGGACCTAGGACCCCAAGTCAACAGTAACCTCTCATTTGACACTCACATTGCCAAGGTGGTTAGGAAGACCTTTTATACTGCCCACCTTATCATGAAGGGATTCACATCTAGATCAAGAGAGGTCATTGTGCCCCTGTACTCTTCTCTTATCAGGCCCATGCTTGAGTACAATGCCCCATTTGGGATGTATCTTACCCGACACCTGCAGCAGTTAGAAAGACCCCAAAAGTTCCTCACCAAGAGGATAAAGGGTCTCAAACATATGTCATATGCTGCCTGGCTGAAGAAACTCCAGCTCTATTCAGTCGCATACTGCCTACTCAGAGGTGATCTATGCATGACGTACAAGGCCATGTCCAATCCGGAATTAATGGACATGCTCCACCTCAGAAAATCCAAATCCATCAGAGCAACGAGAGCAAGAGATTTGAACCTCAACACAGATATAAATAGGACGTGCTGGGGGAACAGATTCATAACCCAGAGGCTCCCTACACTCTGGAACAGAATCCCAGTTCATGTTAGGCAGAGCCCCTCACTAACTCTCTTCAAGAGAAATCTTGACGAGTGGGTGGGAGATCGTAGGTTTACCCCGGGGGTCATCTCTGTGTCACTACTAGAGAGAAGCACAGTAAACTAAACCCTAAATGGGCATAGTATTCTCATCCCAAGGGGTGGCGAAAGCCACACACACTCTGGCTAGGCTTATAAATGCCCAAGGGCAGATAGCCTAGTATAAACCTATGAACCTATAATACACAAGACCAAGCATACCTCTCAACTACCCAGATTTTCACAGAATGTCCAGATTTTTGCCTCATATTTTTAGTCTATTCCTCATAAAATTTGTGGTTTTCTGGCAAATCACTGAGGATTGGAGTCACTAAACAATGTCATACATTTGAGATTCAGACTTCATATCCTTCAGAAAATGCATGCTGATGACTTCATATCCTTCAGAAAATGCATGCTGATGATTACAAAGTTATTCTGGCAACTTTGTAAGTTTATAAGAGAAATATTTAAAATCTGTTCCTATTTTTGGGCCTTTGTCCCCCCATTATTTTATGCTTTGTCCAGATTTCTTATATTAACAGGTTGAAAGGTATGATAACAAGCAATTTCATCTGTACCAGCTGCCATCTACTTTATGTAACATAAAACATCTAGTTTATGCATAGACCTAACTAGCTATGGTAAAAACAGTATTGTTTAATCAACACATGACTGTATGCTTTTTCTATTGTGACTAGCAATAACAAGCTTCACATTCACGTATTACTTCATTTCTGATTTAAAAGGCCTTCTTGCTCATTTATATCAATACTAATAGATGGGTGGTTTACTGAAGTCTTGTTTTCCATGCAAAGTTGTAAGATATGGTAGGATGAATTCTTATACATATGATAGTAGTCAGAATCCAAGCATATTAATTAAATAATTATGATGAAACATGTTTAGCCACCTAAGCTCTAGAAAGGCAATGACCTCTTCCTGCAACGGTACTGAGTCTGTGAAGCGACAGAATTATACATTTCCGTGTGTATGCTCCTACTTCATGATACAGTTTAAAACAAATAACACAAAGCTTTCACATTCTCTGCCCTCAGTTTCATGGTAGCAGGTCTAAGAACTGGATTCCATTAATGAAATAAACTAATAAACAGAATCTACAAAGTAAATATAAGATATTGAGGAGTTTAGAAGGAGCACACAGTGAATCAGTAAAGTTAGAATGCTGGGGATGTTATGGAAAACCCTTAAATACCAGAGGAAACACACTTTGACTTTGTGGCTGAAAAGGGTCTGAGGATCAGTCCACCTACCTGGTTATCAAATGTAATAAATAAATACCAAATGTATACATCTTAAAAATGATTGGGAAGTAAGTGATTAGAATTTCAAGGCAGATCAAGGTGGTCTAGAACAGTCATACTCCACTGATATTACTGGCCTTAGCAATGAAGAAAGATGGGAAAGCTCTTTGAAATAAGTTGTACGGTTAAACCATAACAGCAGAGAAATCGTCCTCTAGGTACAAGGCCAAAACAAGTGACTTTCACCTTTAGAATGCTTAAGTGTTTGCAGTTTATTTGGAGCTGAAGTACTATTTAAAATGTCTGTAACCAAGATAGGGTACAGTAGATTTTTTAACATTTGATATGTAATGCAGATTTTATTCTTTGACCTAGTGGTGATGCGAAGATGTAGTGACCTGGTATTTTAACACATGTAAGCAGGGGGGAGAAAGGAAAATCCAGAGTGTGGAGAGACTCCTACAGGGGACGAATTGGGACAAAAGGCATTGTGTGTAATAAAATTCTCATAAAAGTAAATGGAAAGTAAGCCCAGAATTCATTAGATACAACACAGTTTTAATTAATTAATTAATTAATTAGGCAAAGTTTCATTGCTTTGAAAATTTGGTTACAGTTTGATTTATAATCATCGTGGCTGGTGAAATTATTCAAAATTAATCTCAAAGACAAATATAAATGCTATTTGTTAATATATTAAGAACTGAGCACAAAAAAACTTCTCACTGGAGAATCTTACTTGCATGACCTTATTTTTATTTATTTGTTTATTGTACTGGCAGTAAAATATTTCCGTCAGTAAAAAGGAAGTACCCCAAATTCATCCCAGTTAAGAAAGTTTGTCTGACTTAACATGGTTTGGAGTTTGCTTACTTTTGGATTTCGTTAGTAACTTAGGTTCACACACTAAGGGCACTGAGGATTTTGAAACGGGTGCAAATCTTTTAGAAATTAGATCAGACTTTCTAAATACCTGTTTTTTTGCATGTCAAATACAGTATTAAAACTACCATTTGCATATAAAGTGAATTGTTTGAATGTTATAGCTTAAAACAGTTTTGCCTAAAAAGCCACATTACCTACAAATGACAATGTGAGTGCATGCCTATAACTGTTACCTCATTGAAGAAAATGATGGCATGAAGTAACCTATAACATTGTACATTATTATTAAATTTATAGCTTGACCCTAGTCAACTGAAACTTGAAGAAATCCTGTTTTACAGTAACTGAGTAATATTCATATAAATATTTCAAAATGTATGCATGTATTTTCTCTCTGAGTATACCGAGTATAAAATATTTGTAATGTTTGATATCTGCACATTGTTCATAAAAGGCCATATGCGTCTTGCATGTGGTTATACTGCCATTCAGTGTTAATAAACTGGTATTGCAGGTTCAAGTTCATTCAAGTGCATTTGTAGAATGTAGAATATAGAATGATGTTCTGATTAGCATTCCTCTCCACCAGCAAACATCGAAAATAGCTAAAATGATGTTGGAAAGTTACGTCCAGCCACAAATCCATCTAATTAGCATAGAATTTGAATGCCACAGTGCACATGACTCTTCCCGCTTCCTGTAGGGACATGGGCTCAGAAACACAGAAATAGTGTGTGACACAAATGGTGGAAAAATATAAGCACATTTTCAAACAGGTAATGTCAGATCTGTAGACTGTAATGAACTGTATTGCAAAATTATATCACACAAGGTAATTTATTTTTGTTTCTGAAAGAAGGAGATGTAAGATATGAGTCCTCTTTCTTTATATTATTGGTACCACTAGCATGTAGGTTGTGTGGTGTGGTTTTCTGTGTGATAGACAGCTACTAAAATCATTTGTGATGGGGTTCTGCAAATTGTCTCAGGGGGTAAATCAAGCCTAAAAATACGGGCATACCTGCAAAAGTTGATACATCATGTTCAGGGCTAAATCAGGCCTGAAAATAGGTACATTCTTCCAAAATAGGGACAGCTGAGAGGTACGATGGTTAGTAATACTTATTTTCATTAAACATATTAAGTGAAGCTTCTTGTAAACCAACAGGTTGTAGCCTAGATAAAAGAACCTAAGAAGCTATGAATCTGAAGTTCTTTACAAGTATATATGTTTGCACTATATAAGCATAGTAGGTATGCTTTATTTAGTTGTACCTTTGCTCTGTCACATCCAAATCCTGCATTATGTGCTTTATCTTGAAAAACAAATATTTATACAGGGCAAGGCTGGGTCTTCGGTGTTTGTATTAAAACAAACAAAAAAAATGATGCACATTTGTTGACAGATGACAGAGATTCTAAGCAGGAATATTTCTCTAACCCTGTGAGGAAGAGAACATGTTCCTTCCCTTCTTAATGTAGTTTTACTGGTTGGTCTTCTATACATGCATTCAACTTGGGTATATTTAAAGCAGGTCTAAATTAGTTAGCATCCCTCCTTTTGTCACAAGCTATCTCACAGTTTCTTTGCCTATTGAAGGGTAACACTGAATATGGATAATTATTTTCTCATATTTAGAAAAGACAAATAGGGTACATGCTTCAAATCAAAAATAAATGTTTCATTTGACATTCTGATTTGTAGTTGCTTCAAAAATGATAAATAAAAATATAGTTAGTGTGAAAACAAAACAGTAAATAGAAAGACAGGTGGCTACATAGATAGGCTGACAGACAATAGAGGCAGGGCTACATATTAACCTAGTCAACCGTTAAGAAGTGTACACAAATGTGAGAAAGGAATTGTGGGAAAAATAGGAGCTTTAACTCTTAACACTAGGAGCAATGTTTGAAAACAACCTTGAGTTATACTTGAATAGGTTAAAACAGACTTATATTAAAATACCTGAGAATAATATGGAGGTATTTTCATGTCTCTCCCAGTTATATGTTAAATGAAATAGGTGTTTATCTGATAACTAATTTTGGGCTGCTAATATGAGACTATGTCTACAACTGCTGTTCCTAATTTAAACAAGATTTATTTCTGTAAGAGAAGCTCAGGAAGACATCTGCTGCAAAAGAATCAAGACACTCCTCTCGAAAAATAAAGATTATTTAAGATAAATCCTTACCATTAAGCCATACTTCTCAACCTCTTACCCAAGAATTCTGGGCAAATCCAAAAATAATAATGAGGCAAAGGTCCAAAATCAGGAAGAAATTTTAAATACTGCCCTTATGAACATAACATTGTTATATTAACAGGCTTTACATTATCATGTATTTTCTGAAGGATTTGAAGTCTGAAACTCAGATGCCTGTCATTATTTAGTGAGATCAGTCCTCAGCTGATTTGCTAGAATGCCACATGTTTTATGAGGAACAGACCAAAAAAATGAGACAAAATCAGAGACATTCTACAACTGTTTTCTGGAAGGTCTCCTTGTGATTAGTAAGTTGCCAAGAGGTGGGACAAGCTCACTGGCTGTTTTCATTTGTGTGTGAGTGTAAGTGTGCAGAGATGAGAGGTATACAGCCAGTTAATGCATTACCTCTAAATGTTTTTTTGATTTAACTGAATGTTGTTATGTGCTGGTGTTTTCCTTTTATAACTGCAAACCCAGCTGTAAAAGTTATCCATTTACATACTCTCAAAGACTGTGTCAGCAACAGTTGCATTCTACTTTTGAGGGTTTTTTTGTTCCAATTTATTGTTTATTATTTTTGGTTTTACATAAACAAAGATGGCAAATACAAAATTCAAAAGCGAGAACAAAACAAAAACAAACATTCATCATGTCTAGAAAACTACAGAGAAAGAACAACAATTTTAAACAAACAACAGATTGCATATAATCACAGTCCCCTATCTAATAGTACATGCTATTATGTGGTATGGAATCATTTTATCATGGGTGTGAGTGGTAAGAACAGTTTGTTAGGAGCTTAACTAACAGGGGAACAAAGGGCTGATAGAGTATGTATGTGCTGGAAGCTATTTACATTATGTACATCACGGATGCCACTAAGAAGTGGGTTAAAACAAATTTCTAAAATATTTTAATTACTTATTTTGGCTAAAATTGGGTTTGACATTTTATCTAGAAGTAGTCTTCATGAAATTAGGTTCTAATATATGGGTAGTTTCGGTTAATTAGTCAAAACTGATCAAGTAGGTTGCTCCAGTAAGTCTGAAAGTATGTCCTTCTTTTAGTGATTTTAGTTAATTTATGGGAAGATATATATTTTATAGCCATATCTTTGAAATTTTCCCAGGGGATTTTGGATTTATTTAGCCAATTGTTTGCTATGTAATGTTTGATTAGGGCACATATTGTGATTAAGACATGTTTACGTATTCCTGTGAGAGATTTGGTAGTTATATGAAGGATTGTAGTTTCTCACGAAAAAGTGGTCTTTTCATACCCCATCTTTTCAAGTTTAGTTCTGAGACAGCACCATAGTTTGTAGATAGTTTTACAACTCCAAAAAATATGAAGTAAATCAGCATTAATCAGAGGGCAAAAGGGACAAGATAGCAATTCCTTATAACCAAATTTGTTTAGAACAGCAGGGGTATGGTATGAATTATTATTTAACATGAGCTGCATACAGTATATATTAGATTCTTAAATGAGGTTAAGTTTAGTGTAGTTTGTATAGTGTCATACTTTTGCTCCATTGAAATATTCTTGTCAATGTCCTCCCAGTATTTGGAATAAACGTGTGAAGATTGAAATTTAATTCCTGATATTAGCTTCTAAACATGGGAGATCATTTTGGTTTTATATGACAAGGTTTTAATAATTAACTGGGTTGTTTTAGTCTCTTATTCTTCTATTTTGGTATTTGAGTATTTTGTTTTTATTAATGATTTAAGTTGTCTAAAATAAAGGGTCACATTTATGTGATGCGCCTAAGTGGGATCTTACTTCATCCATATTTAAATTATTAAGATGGTGTAACTGCCAGACCGTAATATTTTGATTTGTGGATATTTGTTGAAATCTATCATTTTATTGTTGATTTTCAGGTTAGGGTTAAGATGTATGGGCTGTAGAAAGTCAAGGGTGTTTTCAAGATATAGGGATATAATTACGTTTCGAAAAATAATTATCTTGTTTTTAATCGTGGAATGGATTTTGGTTATGAGGTTATTTTTCAGTTGTATGTAGGGTATGGCCATGGGATTAATGTGGAGAGAACATAATTGATTATACCAGATTTTGACCCAGGTTAACACCATGTTTGACAAGCTACGTCGTAATTTTAAATTTGAATATGTCGACTGGCGTTAATGATGTAGTAGTACAATTTGAAATCTGGGAGGCCCAATCCTCCTTTTTCTTTTGAGAATATTAGTTTTTTATAGTGAATTCTTGTTGTCTTAGGGAACAAAAGTAATTTAGAGAGGGCTGTTTCCATGTTATAAAATAAATTTTTAGGGATATTTAAGTTAATAGAATTTAGGTGAAATAGAATTCTGGGTAAAACATTCATCTTGATAATAGCCGCTTTCGACAAGGGGGATAAATTTATATTTTTCGATCCTGACATGTCTTGTTTATCTTGTTCCCATGTTTCCTGAAGGTTAGCCTTCATCAGGTCTTTGTGGGTATGGACAAAATTCATCATCATCATCTTCCGGCTTTTCCCGTTAGGGGTCGCCACAGCGGATCATCTCTTTCCATTTCTTCCTATCTTCTGCATCTTGCTCTGTCACACCAACCGCCTGCATGTCCTCTCTCACCACATCTATAAACCTTATCTTAGGCCTTCCTCTTTTCCTCTTACTTGGCAGCTCCATCCTTAGCAACTTTTTCCCAATATACCCATCATCCCTCCTCAGCACATGTCCAAACCAACGCAATCTCATCTCTCTTGCTTTGTCTCCAAACTGTCCAACATGAGCTGAACCTCTAATATACTGATTCCTAATCCTATCCATCCTAGTCACACCGAGTGCAAATCTTAACATCTTTAACTCTGCCACATCCAGCTCTGACTCCTGCCTTTTTGTCAATGCCACTGTCTCCAACCCATATAACATAGCTGGTCTCACTACTGTCTTGCAGACCTTCCCTTTCACTCTTACTGGTACCCGTCTGTCACAAATCACTCCTGACACTCTTCTCCACCCATTCCACCCTGCCTGTACTCTCTTCTTCACCTCTCTTCCACATTCACCATTACTCTGAACTGTTGATCCCAAGTACTTAAACTCGTCCACCTTTACCAACTCTACTCCCTGCATCCTCACCATTCCTCTACCCTCCCTCTCATTTACACACATATATTCTGTCTTAGCCCTGCTGACCTTCATTCCTCTGCTCTCTAGAGCATACCTCCACCTCTCCAGAGTCTCCTCAACCTGATTCCTGCTCTCACTACAGATCACAATGTCATTAATACCCAGATATTTTAGCATGTACGTGACTAGGATTTTGGTAGTGGAAAGTATGATTCCTTGTGTTTATATGGATTAATAGGAAAAATGGAAGATTTTGAGGTGTTTATTTGATAGTTATATTAGAAAAGTAATCTAGTGATTTTAAGATTTTATGCAGGTCTATATTTGGTAATTCAAAATAAATATTAAGATCATCTGCAAAAGCTGAGTACTTTAATTCAGTGTTGTAAATTTTGGGGATATGATGATAATTTTTGTGAGTAATAAGAAGTAAGAGAGGTTCAAGGTAGAGATTAAAGAGATATGGTGAAAGGGGACATCCTGTTTGGTTCCGTTAGTTATTTTAATGGGTTGAAACATAGTTTTGTTAATAAATAATACAGTAGAGGTATTTTTATATAATGTTTTAATGATATTTATGAAGTGTTGTGGGAAGTTAAAATATGGCATAGTTCAGAATAAGAAGTTAAGATCTACATTTTCAAAAGCTTCACTGGCATCAACATAGCCAGTCATCTACACATAAAACAATATTTTTTTCTAAACTAGCTAGACAAAATCTTGGGCTTTTAATAAATTGACTTAAACTTTTCATCTTAGAGGTCCCATAAAAATACTATCTGGATACCACTACTTTTCAACCTAGACTAAATAACTCAGAAATAAAGAACACAGTAACAGGAGTTATACACTCATTGTATGTCTTTTTTAAGCATCCTATTTTAAACACCTTTATTAAATTCACATATATACAGTAACAACATGGGCATACATACATTAATAGAAAATACAAAGTACAGTTGTGTACCTACCATAAATGTAGATGTTCGAGTGTATTCACTGTTGCAGTCATTACTCTTGGGTTATCCTGCTGGCGGGCGACCCGCGGTCGGCCAGAATTCCAAAGTCTAGGTCCGGCGTCGGTTGCTGTCGCCTCTTCCCTGACGTCAGTGTGCCAGGGGTATAAAAGAAGCAGCCAACGCCATTTTCTTCAGTTTTTCTTGCCCCAGATACCAGGTGCCCCCAAAATAGGCTAAAAATATAATGCCAATAATTATGCATGCAGTAAAATAAACATTTCCTTCATCTACAAGCAAATACACCACATAGGTTGTATAAGATAGAGAAGAATAGGTAAGTCCCAGCAAAGAAAAGGGGGATGGAGGGAGGGTACCCTGGACTGCAACAGTGAATACACTCGAACATCTACATTTATGGTAGGTACACAACTGTACTATGTTCATTATGTTTCACTGTTGCAGTCATTACTCTTGGGTTGAATCCCAAAGCTAAGGCTGGGTGGCTGGGTCTAAATAGGATTAGGAGAGGCTATAAGGCCTTGCAAAACTGCAGTGGCGAAGCCTGCTCTGGATTTAGAGTAGAGAGGTAAATGGTAGTGCTTTGTAAAAGTGTGCACTGAACTCCAAGTTGCAGCCTCTAAAATGTCTTTGGTTGGTACTCCTCTGAGAAAGGCTGCTGAAGTGGCTGCTGCCCTGGTAGAATGAGGTCTAATGGCCTTGGGCACTGATTTGCCATGTTGTGAGTAGCAGAAACAAATGCAGTGGCCTATCCATTTTGAAATAGTCTGTTTTGAGATAGGCTTTCCTTGAGATCCTGCAGCAAATGCCACTAAAAGTTGCTCAGTTTTTCTGAAAGCTTTAGTTCTGTCCAAATAGAAGCGTAGTTGTCTGTGTATGTCCAAGGAATGCAGAAGTCTTTCATCCTTATTCTGTGGGTTTGGATAAAAAGTAGGCAAATGAATAGTTTGGTTGAGGGCCACACTGGACACTACCTTAGGCATAAATGTAGGGTTCGCTCTTAGAGAAACCCTGTCTGGGTGGAAAATGATGAAAGGTTCCACAGCCATGAGTGCCTGTAACTCTGAAACACATCTTGCAGAGGTTATTGCTAGGAGCAGAGCTGTTTTCCAAGATGAAAACTTTATATCAGCTGTACTGGCTGGCTCAAAAGGTGGTAGAGTGAGTTTTTCCAAGACATAATTGAGGTCCCATGCAGGTATTGGGGCTCTCCTTGGAGGTCTTATGTTTTTGGCCCCTCTGAGGTACTGTCTTATCAATGGATGGGAAACAATAGGAGGTTCTGTATTGTAATGAGATGAAATGGCTGAGGCATGAATTTTAATTGATGAAAAGGATAGGCCTTTGTTCAGCATCTCAGTTAGGTATTGTAAAATGTGAGGAATATTTGGTACAGATGTGTCAAGTCCTTGTGCCTGGTTCCAAGCACAGAATCTTTTCCATTTGTCTGCATAAGATTTTCTGATACTGGGCCTTCTGGCCTCCAAAATAACGTCCATCACTGCTTTAGAAAGAGGTGTGTTTTGAAAGGTTACATTATCCGCCATGCTGCCAGATTTAGAGTCCTGAGTTGGCTGTGCAGAATCTGATTGTTTCGCTGGGTCAGTAAGTGAGGAATAAGAGGCAGTGTCCAGGCTGGGCCTTGAGACAAGTGTTTTAGGATTGGGTACCAGTGCTGGTGTGGCCAGTCTGGGGCAATTAGGATCATTTTTGGCTTCTCTTGTCTGACCTTTAGGAGTACCTTGGAGAGTAGAGGCAGAGGAGGAAAGGCATATACTGTTAGACTTTTCCAGCTGAATGACAAGCATCCACTTTCCATGCTTGCTTGTGATAAACCCTTGTGCAGAATTTTTGTAGTTGATAGTTGTGAGGGGAGGCAAATAGATCTATGTCTGGGCATCCTCATTTCTTTATTATCATGCTGAAGACTAGTGGATCCAATTTCCATTCGTGGGGATCTGTAAGGTTTCTGCTTAGTTCGTCTGCCAGAGTATTGTTCTTTCCTGGCAGGAATTGTGCTTGCAGGTGAACTTGATAAGTCAATGATGTGTTCCATAAAGTCATGGCTTGTCTGCAGAGGGGTAGGAATGTGTGCCTCCCTTCTTGTTTATGTACCACATGACTGTAGTATTGTCCGTTCTTATCAGTAGTTGGCCTGGATGGAGTAAATCCTTGAAAGCTGTCAGGGCATTCTGAACAGCTAGCATCTCTTTTTGATTGATATGTATATGCATTTGGCTTGTGGGCCATGTGCCCTGAATTCATTTTCCTGTCATGTGTGCTCCCCAGGCATAGTCTGATGCATCTGTTGTTATTGACTGCCTGGCTGTGGGTAGAGTGAAAGGCTGTCCCTTGTTGAGGTGACAGGCATGAGCCCACCATCGAAACTCCTGTTGCAGGCAAGGAATAAGGGTAATTATGCTTCCAGGCTTAGACAGTGTTGACTCCAGACACTTTTTAAGTACCATTGAAGTTTCTTCATATGCAGTCTGGCATATGGAATTAGTAGTATGCAGGATGCCATGAAGCCCAAAGCCTGCAGAATTTTTCTTACAGATAACTGGGTCTTTGTTGCCAACATTTTGAAGTAAGTAGTTAGTTGTCTTTGTCTGGCGTGAGATAAGCCATCTGGGCAGTTGTATTTAAGCTTGCACCCAGGAATATTATCTCTTGAGGGGGTACTAGTTTTGATTTCTTTTGATTTACTGTGTACCCTAGGCAAATTAATAATCTTTTTACGAACGCCAGATGCTTAAGTAGAGTGTCCTTGTTCTCTGCTTGTATAAGGCAGTCATCCAAGTAGGGATAAATTTGAATTCCTCTTTGTCTGCAAAATGCAATTACTGGTGCCAGGCATTTTGTGAAGACCCTGGGCGCAGTAGATAAGCCAAAGGGCAGTGCAGAGAATTGGTAGTGGTTTGAGCCAGCTATGAATCTGAGGTATCTTCTGCAAGATTGTCTGATTGGTATATGCAGGTATGCCTCTTTTAGGTCCAAAGTTACAAGCCAAGCGTTCTTGCCCAGCATGGGCAGAAGCTGCTGCAGAATTAACATTTTGAATTTTGGTACGTTTAGAAACGTGTTTAGAACAGACAGGTCCAGAATTGGTCTCCAGGTTTTGTCCTTTCTGGGGACTAAGAAAAGTCTTGAGTAAAATCCTTGTCCCTGCTCTTGTCGTGGTACTTGCTGAATGGCCTTCATTTGCATAAGGCTCGAAACTTGCTTTTGTGCCTCTGCCCATTGATTAAGTGACAGGTCTGGCATACGTTTTGCCTTTGGCAGGGTGTGAAAGTGGAACCTGTAGCCCTGGGACACTATATTCAATACCCATTTGTCCTGGGTGATCATGTGCCAATTTTGAGAGAAAGGTGCTAGCTTTCCCCCTAAGGGGGCTGCAAGAAGATAAGTGCTTGGTGCTGGCAAAGGCAAGTCATTGTGACTGTTTTCTGTATGGCTGAGCTTTGTCTTCTCCAGTTTTGGAGGTAGAAGCACTCCATTGTTTAGGCCTGTATGAGCCCTGAGGTTGGGACCTGCCTCTGGGACGTCTGTATCTGCCTCTTTGTGGCCTGTCCGACACTGGAAAGGACCAATTTTTTGTAGGCCAGTTTCTGCTAAATTTTGGTGGCTGCACCTGTAAGAAATCCTTTACTGTTTGCATAGATTTTGCTTTGTCCTCCATTTTCTTCAAAACCTCCTCTGCTTCAACACCAAATAAAGTATCATGCTGTAATGGAGCATCTAATAATTTTGCTTTAACATGATCAGGCAGATTTTGTTCCTTTAACCAAGCGTGCCTCCTAATAACGGAACTCGTAACTGCGGCCCTGCAGGAGGCCTCCAGAGAGTCAAAATCACATTGCAATGTATGCTTTCCCACTTGTTCAGTTGCATGCAATAAATCCTGTATTTCCTTATTTTCTGTACAATCAGAATTAGTCAACATTTTCTGTTTTAACAGTGACATTAAGTATTGCTGATATTTAATCATATGAAATTGACAATTTAAAGCTCTTACAGCCAAAGTAGCAGAAGTGTAAACCTTTTTTCCCCATCTGCCTAGGGCCCTTGAGTCCCTGTCAGAATGGACAGGGTTTTTAGCAGTAGCGGCCTTAACCCCCTTGGGACCCTGAGAAATAGTTTCTGGGTCAGCAGTAGGGCTTTTATAAAGAAATGTATGCATATCAGGAACCCTGTAATATCTGTCTGGTTTAACAGGAGCTGGAGGTAAGTAATCTGGAGAAAGGCTGGTCTCTGAAAATACATCATCTATAATGTCTAGCACAGGGGGATAGCAAGAGGCCTGTGCTGAGGAAGTAAAGGAAAATCTCTGAGCTTTTTCTTTGATTCTGAGTAATCTTGGTTCTCCCAGTGGAAGTGTTCCCTCATGGAATGCAGGGTTTCCCCAAAAGAAAAATCCTCAGGAGGGGAGGCTGAAGGAATGGATTCTTCAGCATCAGAATCCTCATAGGGAGGAAGAAAATATTCCTGTACAGAAGAGGAATAAGAGGAAATGGAAACCTGATCTGAAGAGTCATAGTCTGTCTCTTGCCTAGGCCTTTTGTCAAGAGGGGGATGGGAACCCCTGATCAAGGTAATAAGGTCTTCGGCCATTTTGAGCATCTGTTTTTTAGGCATGGAAGTCTGTTGTGAAGAATGCTGTACTTGTTTCTTTGTCTTTAAAGCTGCTGTAGTCTTTGCTTTAGAAGCTGAGGTAGGCTTTAAATATAACTGTGTAGGTCTGAATACTCCCTCAGAAGCCGATGCCTGCTCAGCGGCTCCGGACCCATCTGAGGGAGAAATTTCCGAGTGTCCAATACCTTGGGTATCCAGAGGCCTAGCTGGCTCCACGTGGGAGTCGTCAGTGGCCTGTGGCTCTGAGGTAGCGGGTGTTAGGGGCTGCGAAAGTGCCTCTCTGAGAACCGGCGACTGGCTTAGCAGAAACCTCGTCGTCGGTTTTGGATCTCGGATGCCTGTCTTTCTTTTTTTCCTTGCATTTTTTAGAAATTCCAGTCGTCGGCTGTTCCGACGGCATTATGTAATTGAATTTTCGTCCAAAGTAATGATAAGCAAAATTAAAGCGGCGCTTAATAGTACGTTTGTTGAATCTAGCACAAAACCGACAACTAGCAACATTATGATCAGGGCCTAGGCAAGGAATACAGTAAGAATGATAATCCTTATGAGGTATTTGCTTCCCACAAGAAATACAATTGTTAACTTTTTCTGACATCGGTCTGGAGCAAGAAAAAAGTTTCCCCAATGGGGTACTTAGCTTTATTGAAGACTTCTGATCTGAAATTCGTCTGTGAAAATGTCAGGAGTCGGCCGACCGGCACTTGCGAACTGCTTTTGCTTCGGGCACCGCGCGGCAAGAAAGACTGAAGAAAATGACATCGGCTGCTTCTTTTATACCCCTGGTGCACTGACGTCAGGGAAGAGGCGATAGCAACCGACGCTGGACCTTGACTTCGGAATTCTGGCTGACCGCGGGTCGCCTGCCAGCAGGATAACCCAAGAGTAATGACTGCAACAGTGAAACACGATGACTATCAAGCTATTACATTTTTCCTTTTCATGCATTATACATATTGTTAACACTTATCATTTACTGCAATATTGCATAAATTACTCAAGTCTTGCCTTCCCTGAAATCTCACTCCTGCTCCTAAACATTATTCTGCATGTATGACTCCCACAAATTCCAGTTATTTATATGTGGCTTGCTCATTCGCTTTTCTGAGATCCCACCTCCAATTCTTTTTTCTCCTTTACAATACTCAGTACTTCTGCTACAGCTGGTTTAGATTCTAATTTATATTTTCTAGTTTATTTATTTATTTGGCAGGAAAATTAGACTGGGTCATGAGGTACCCATTTTCAGTGGAGGCCTGGCGAGAAAAGTTCCAGATACATATGGTTAACAGAATAAAAAACTAGACAGGCATAAAGTCATAACAGTCAAGCACAACATTTGAAAAACTACACATTAGTTTGTCAGAATAAAAGCTCAACAGACATAGTTTTCAAGCTTAAATTATATGAAAAGCCTGATAATAGGAAGGTGCAGCATTATTTACATAATAGATGATTATCATAACGATTATTAATATTCTGGAGGTCATGACATATGGTAACAAATTATATTGGTGAGTACAAGTAGAGAAGGGTAGGATGTGATAAAGGGTATAGTAGGAATAGATGTGGAAAGGTATGAGTGCAACCTCAGAGGAGTAAGTGTAGAGGAAGGGAGAGTAGGGTAAGTTAGTAGTGGGGATAGAGAGAGCGTAGAGGTAGAAAAAGGTATAACAGTACCTCAGCCTAGGCTCATACAGGAGCTAATTCAAGCTCTGTTTAAGTATTCTTTTATAGAGGTTTTGAAGGAGTGCAGATTAGTAGCAGTTTAGATAGTTAAAGGACGGGAGTTCCATAGTTTTGCCACAAAGCAGGAGTAAAAGCTTAGGTCTGGGGTTTTGTTAGGTTTATAAGTTGTGAGGAGATGTTTGTCTTCATATTTGGGATATAAAAGTTGATTAATGGGCTAAGAGCAGGACAAGCTAGAGGGTTGTGGATGATTTTGTATATCGTAGTAAGTTGTATATATTGGAGGTGGAGGGCGAGTTCAAAACATTTAGGGAGTGTAGGGCTTTTCAGTGATGAGTTACAGGGGGTTGCATTTATGGCAAATTTGGCAATTTTATTATAGTAGCTTTCTATTTTTTTTTCTTAGGGAGGTCTGTAAGTTAGTTAGAATTGGGGCCCCATATAACAGTGAGGGCAAGAGGTAGGTTTTGCCCAGGATAATTTTGGTAGCTGCTGTGAGGAAGTTTTCAATCCTGTATAGCATGCCTGTTTTTTTTAATACTGTTTTGTATGTCTAGGTCAAACTTGAGATTATCTTCAGTTGTCACACCTAATAGTTTGGTATGCTGAACCAATTCAATTTCAGTATTGTTGGCTGAAAAGGTCTTGAAGTTTGTTTTGTTGGAGCTATGGGGTTTGTGGGTGAAGAGGAGCTTTGTTTTTTTTAGGTTCAGTAGGAGTTCAGGGTCGCAGAGCCATGTTTCTATGGAGGAGAAAGCTTGTTGTGTTATGTTTTGTAGGTGAGTTAATGTGTCTGATACACAGATGATAGTGGAGTCATCTAGCTACTGAATTAGAGTGCCTTCACAGGAGGATGTATGTAAGTTATTGATGAAGACATTAAATAATAATGGGCCAAAGATGGATCCTTGAGGTACACCTGTGGGGGTGATGTGATATGGGGAGATAGGCCATAACATTTTACTGCTTGCTGCCTGTCAGATAGGAAACTAGAAAACCACTGAAGTGAGGAGGAGGATAGACCAGTGTTGGAAAGTTCTTTAAGGAGTTTGGGGTGAGATATCATGTTAAATGCTTTTGACAAATCTAGAAATACTGCAGATACTAGTTTGCCAGTGTCACGGGCTTTGTTGACAGAGTCCATGAAAGATAATAAGGCTGTTGAGGTACTGTGTACAGGTCTAAAGCCATGTTGAGTGTGGGAAAGTAGGTTGTTGTGTGTAAGATGGTAGAGAAGTTGTAGGTTCACATATATATTTCTAGAATCGTAGAGGGGGGGACAAGTTTGTGATGTCAGTAAAGTTGCCTCCCTTATGTAAATGGATAATGTGTGATATTTTCCATAGGTTATTGACATGTGATTCAGCTATGGAGCTATTAATTAAGATGGTAACAGGGAATGCTAATGTCTCTGTGGAAAGTTTTAGGTATTCTGGTGGGAGGTTGTCTGCTGAGGTTGAGCAAGGTTTCTGTTTTTGTAGTATTTTTTTGTTTTATTTGAGATAAAAAGTAAGCTGGGGATGATTTGGTTTTTGGTTATGAGTGAAAGGTAGTTTGTGAGTGTGTGTAATGTGTGGGGTGTGCAGAGGTAACTACTGGGGGTATTAGTAGAAGTAGTGAGTTGAGGTGTATGAGCTGGGATTACTTTTAGATTGGATATGAACTCTATAAAATATGTGTTGAATCTGGCAGCTGTTTGAAGAGGTGATATATTGGGATATGGATTGGGATTATTTTTAATTCCTGGGTTGAGTAGTGATGTTATAGAGGTCCAAAATTTCTTAGGGCTGTTTTTTGTGGTTATCTTGAATGTAGGAATAGTATGATTTTTTTGTCATGCAATATGTGTCTTTTTGTTTGATTGTGGAGTTGTCTGTATAATTGAAGATTTGTGTCATTTGTATTCTTTAGCCAGGAAGTACATGCTTTGTCCCTGTCTTCATTTTTATTTTACATGATCTGGTGAGCCACAGGGCATGGTTATTTTTTCTTCTTCTTTTTGTTCACTGAGGGACTAGGGAGTTAAGAATGCTTAGGAAGGTGCTGTTGAAATGTTCAACTGTGTCATTGGGGGAAGTCTTTTTAGGGTGCACCAGTCTATAGCTTTTAAAGATCCATTAAATACATCTTTGCTGAATTTTTGTAAGTTGCATATAGTTTTGAACTTGTGTTGCTTTGTGAGTTGAGTGATAGTCCTGTGAGTATAGGATGGTAGGTGGTCACTTAAGGAGTCAGGGAGTGTGTCAGTGGCTGTAAAGTTAGAAGGGTTTGAGACTAGTATCCAGTCCAGGGTGGAGTGTTGGATGTTATTTTTGCTATATCTGGTAGGGGTATTTATAAGTTGAGTAAAGTCACAGAAGTTTATACTGTTTGTTGGGTGGTGTGAGGCTAGAGTCTGCCAGTCAGTGTTAACACCCTCTGGAATAATAGTTTAATTCAGTACTGTTCCAGCTATCCAGGCTAGAATATTTTTTAGAATGGGTATATTTTGCCTGGACGGGATGTATAAAACAACTATGCAGATGTTCTTAGATGAGAAGTTTTAGAAATAGGTTCATAGGTTATAGGTTCATAGGTAGGTAGTAGGCTATCTGCCCTAGGGCATTTATAAGCCTAGCCAGAATGTGTTGGCTTTCACCTCCCTTTTAGATTAGATTCCTGAGCCTCTGTCCAACAGGGCCATATAAGTGATCCCAGGTGTAAATTTACGATTTCCCATCCACTCATCAAGATTTCTTTTGAAGAGGGTCAGTGAGGGGCTCTGCCGAACATGGATAGGGATTCTATTCCAGAGCGGGGGAAGCCTCTGGGATATGAATCTATCCCTCCAGCATGTCCTATTTATTGTTGTGCTGAGGTTTAAATCCTTGGAACGTGTAGCTCTAAGGGATTTGGATTTCTTGAGGTGGAGCATGTCCATTAATTCCGGGTTAGACATGGCCTTGTACGTCAGGCAGGGATTGCCTCTGAGTAGGCGGTAAGCAACTGAGTAGAGCTGGAGTTTCTTTATTCGAGCTGCATAGGGCATCTGTTTGAGGCCCACAATCCTCTTGGTGAGGTACTTTTGGGGTCTCTCTAGCTGTTGCAGGTGTTGGGTAAGGTACATCCCAAATGGGGCATTGTACTCAATTATGGGCCTGATGAGTGATGAGTAGAGGAGCACAATGACCGCTCTTGATCTAGATGTGAACCCTTTTGTGATTAGGTGGGCTATACAGAAGGTTTTTCTAACCACTTTGGCAATGTGATTATCAAAGGAGAGGTTACTATCTACTTGGGTCCCCAGATCCCTAATTACATCTTCCATACTTAGTGGATTATCATCTATGTGGTAGTTTGTGGGCACATTGTTTTTCCCAAAGGGGATGACTATGCACTTTTTGGCATTTAGCTTGAGGCCATGGTTCTGACGCCAGGTATCCGTCTCTGTAAGACCCTTCTGGAGGATGCCTGTGTCAGCCGGAGAGTATTATGGCTCCCAGTTTGCAATCATCTGCGAACTTGGTCAGCCACAGTCCTCCCTAGCTTGCCTGTACCTCAGAGAAGTATATACCGAACAAGAGGGGTCCCAGGACTGAGCCCTGTGGGACGCCACTTGTAACCGGTTTGGAGTCAGACATGGCACCCGCAACTCTGACCATGTGGGTTCTATCCCTGAGCCAGTTTGCAACCCATCTCATGACATAGGGGTTGATATTCAAGCTGGCAAGCTTATTTATAATGCCAGAGTGGGGTATTGTGTCGAAGGCCTTTGCGAGGTCCAGGTAGGCTGTGTGGACTGCCTTTCCCTCATCTATGGCCTTGGTAACTGTTTCAAAGAAGTCAACTATGTTTAAGAGGCAAGATCTGCCTTTAACAAAGCCAAATTGGGTTGGGTCCAGTGTCTGGAGGTTCCCAATGTCTTTGTTTATGAGATCCATGATGATGCGCTCCATAGCTTTGCAGACCAGGCTAGTCAGTCTTATAGGGCGATAGTTACCGGGATCCATTGTGGCACTACCTTTGTGGAGTGGGATAACTGTTGCTGTACGTCATTCTTTGGGTACACATCCTGTAGTAAGGCTGAGTTTTAACAGTGACTTTATGTGAGGGTTCAGTTCTTTTCGGAGCTCGTGTAAGATGCAGCCCGGGACATCATCTGGTCCCACTGATGCTGTGTTTTTTGCTTTGGAGAGGGCTGCTTTCACCTGTGTGTCTGTGATGTCTGGGAGACTACATTCTTCTGGGATAGACACTGGCCCTTTTGGAGGGGAAGGGGGGGGGGGTAAAGTTTGCACTGAACCTGTCCGCCAGGATGTTAGCAATGTCAGTGGGTTCAGTGTATTTTTTGCCATTTTGCACCAGCTCAGAGCAGATCTGAGAGTTGCCACATAGATTCTTGACGTAGCTAAAGAAGGCCTTGTGATTATCTTTAGAGTCTTTGGCGATTTTTCTTTCGAAGCTGGCCTTTGATGATTTTATGATCGTAGTTTCTTGCTAATACTGATCAGGGATGCCTTCCTTTTTTGGGATTTTGCTCTATCATGTAATAGTTTCCTCCTTCTGTTGTATAGCTTATTTATGGCCAGGGTCCACCAGACTGGTCTCCTGTTTTTGGAGGAGTGAGCCTTGGTTTTGCTTGGGATGGCTCGATCCATGCATTCCTGTAGGTGCTCATAGAATGCATTTGTAATGGATTCTGCGCTTTGGGCAGCATTTTCCATTAGCCTGGGGGCTTTAAAGTTTTCCACCTCGGTCTTGAGAAGTGTGAAGTTTGCTTTTGAGAAATTTTTCACAGTGGTTTCCTTGGCTGGGGGTGGGGTCGGGATGTGGATGACCAGTGTGATTAGTTTATGGTCTGCTCTTACCAACGAGGGGTTTACCTCTGGTATGGAACATTTAGCCCCTATGTTGGTGATGACCAGGTCCAATATGTTGTCCCCTCTTGTGGGAGTGGTAACCAGTTGTTCCACGGCGTTTAAGTTTATAGACTCCAGGAACCGTTGGGCAAAGGAGTTGGGACTTGAGTAGTTTTCCCAGTCAATGTTTGGGTAGTTTAAATCACCCAATATCATGGTGTTTGGTGAGACCTTCATATTCTCCAATGTTCTCAGGAATGCCGAGTGAGGGTCCTGAAACAAGGTGGGTGATCTGTAGCAAGCTACAAATTGAAAAGCAGTTTTTCCCACTGTTAGTTGCACATGGATGGTCTCTGATGCCTCGTGCAATGCCACTAACCTGGAGGTGTGGGTACCCTTGATGAAAATGGATACTCCCCTGCCTTTTGTATTTCGGTCTGAGTTCTGGGGCCGAAAAGCATGGTATGAGTTATATCCTGGTACTGCTGGGGTACTCTCTGGAGCCTTGAACCAGGTTTCTGTTACTGCACAGATATCGATTTTCTCCATACTGAGAAGTGCCTCGAGTGCATGCATCTTGAGGTTTAGACTTCTGGCGTTGAGTAGCATTACCCTTAGTTTTTTGTTTCTTCTGTTGTCTATGGAGGTGGGTTTGCCTTTTGAGCCTTGCCTAAAAAGGCACTATGGGGGTGGCAAGAGCCTTAGCCAGTATTCGAAAGCCTAAGGGTGACAGGTGCAAGCCGTCCCTAGCGAAGCAACGTGGCTTGTCGAGCATGTCATCCCAGGCTGACAGACACTGGATCCCCTTTGAATGACACCAATAGCTTAGCCAATTGTTAAAATTGATCACTTTGTCTTTATACTGTGGCATCATTCTTGGTGAGGCAAGATGCTACTCAGGGTCAGGGTCATACCGACCTGGGTTACATGATCAGAGAGCTCCTCTATGTCTCTTTTCATGTAGTCCAGGGAGGTACGTCTCAGGTCATTCACACCAGCATGGACATTGACAGAATCATATTTGTACTTGCTTTGGAGTGAACTGAGTGCTTGTGTTATGTGGCGGATCCTGGCACCTGACAGGCAGCTTACAGTGACCTTCTCCTTGTTCAGTCTGGTGAGCGGGACGCCAGTGTGCCTGACAATAGAGTCTCCTATTACTAGTGTATTTGGTGTGTTATTTAGCCTTAAGGGGTGCGACTGTGTGGCACATTGACTTTGTGAAGTATGTAACACATGAATATTGTTGTGGGGTAGCAGTTGCTTGGATGTCTACTTTGGACGTCTCTGCTGCTTTGGCAAATTTTTATTTAGAGCCTCCGAATATGTTTTTGTGTGTTTATGTGTCTTGTTTGCTGATACGATTGGTCTATGTGAGACTGGTTGTGTGGTGCAAGTGCTTTCCTTCTCCTCCTGACTGACTGTTCCAGTCTTGGGTTGAGAGAGCTCTGCCTCCTGAAGATTCACCAGTGCTTCATTTCCATCTTTATTCAAGTTCACAAACCTCTTCCCTACCACTCTATTATCATATAATTCATAAATTTCCTTCTCACATATGCTCTCAAATGCTTCTATTGTAGCATTGTTTTTAGGCAAAAAAAGATTTTCTTATAAAACATACAATTGCCTTTCCTTTCATCACATTTAGAACCATCAAACATAGATTTTAACATTAAATTATGCGTGGATGTTTTCAGTTCAATTATATTTCCTGTCACAGTCATTGTAGTTGAAGGTATAAATGTCATACCTCTATTCAAAAGTCTTTCTTCTGCTGGTGATAAAAGTTTGGTAGAAATATTCCACATCAGTGATTGTTGTTCTGCTGCCACATTTTCTTCAGGGTTAACCCGTTGTTGCTCTCCAGGTATATGGATACATATAAAGGAAAATAATTCTTTAATTGATAGAAAATAGTATTCTGTCTCCATTTAAACTGTTGCTAGCATAATTATTAGCTTAAATAAAAAGCTGCAAGAATGATATGAAATATAAAGGGTTAATTTAGAAGAAGTATAAAATGCTGAAAAATAGTAAGTGTGCTGGCAAGTATATGTAGCTTAGTTAGAATTTTGGCATCCATGTAAAGGAGTATGTTATTGAAAAACAATGTCTGTAAAAATAACTGCGCAGATGGCAGCTGGAAGGACATCAGTGAAGTAAAGAGATGTAACATCAAGTTTCAGATAGTGCTGGAACACCATGTTTCAGATAATGCAAGACTGAGTTTCCATGGATCATCAAACTGTGTAAACTGAAACAAATCTTTCTCTAATGCTCTTCAGCTGTACCCCAATGGCTGGAACATCATCTCCTGATCTTGAAATGATAAAAGGCTGGAGACTTGGTACTTGTTTATCTTCTTTCCAGCACTTGCTTTGCTCTGTCTGTATGCAAGTAGGATCTTAGACTTTAGTGTCTTTAGACTTATTAATGCTATAAGGATTGCAGAATTTTGGTATAGTATTTGAGTATGGGGAAACTATCAAGTTGTTAGGGAAAATTATGGCTATTCTGACACCTTTTTTATGTGCTCTGTCTACTCTGATAATGCTATAACCAGAGTGACGAATTTCAGTATCTTTTATTTCAGGTTTTAGCCAAGTCTCGGTAATAACAAGAATGTCTGGGTTAGTGTTTTAACCAGGCATGAAAGAGTGTCAGTTTATTGCACATGCTCCTGATATTAAGAGTGATATGTTTTAGGTTTTTTTTGTCTGTGTAGTAGAAATGGGACCTGGGTTGAGGTGAATGTCCCAGCACAAGTTTAAGGCCATGAAAGAACATCTAGTTGTTTTAGGAGTTTTAAGTAATTTGGGTATTTGTATTAGTTTTAGGCTGTAGTGGTTAGTATTGGGAACTTTAGGGTAGGAACAGAAGAAGATCGGTGCAGAGATCAGTGTTGGGGTTATTTGGGAGAAGCTTGTGGTGGAGGGATTGAGTAGTGATGATGAGGTAATAGCTGAGGTATGCTTTTGTGGTAGTGTTGCTGGGGGAGGAGCTAAGGAAGAGAAATGACAGGCATGAGTAAAACAGCATGCTTAGTGTAGAGTGAGATAGCTTAAATGGAAGTAGAGGGGGAATTAGGACTGTTGGAAGTGAAGCAGTTATAGGGGTAGAGGATAAGTAAAAAAACTGTGGGATATAGTGTAGAAAAAAGGGATGTGGTTAGAGTAACATGGGGGAGGTATGGAAGGGGGATGTAGTTTAGTAGACTGTTTGGAGTACAGTTGGAACTGGAGGGAGTTTGCAAGAAGTGGTGGCAAAGGAACTATAAGTTTGTAAAAGAAGAGTGGTAGGTTGTCCTAATATCTTCTCTGGAATGTAAGGAATAGATGGGGTATTCAAGACCAGTGTATAATGATGTAGCCAAAATAAGAAACCTGAGGGCGTTTTTGGGAAAAGAAAAGGCTACAGCGTGGAATAGACAGCTACTATGAAGGAGGGTGTAATTATGAATGTACATAGTGCAAAGCAGTATGAAAAGGAGAAAGATAGCTGGGAATTGGGCTAAAAATTAAAAAGAGATAAGGAAATAGAAAACAAGAAACATAAATGCATGTATAGAAGTAGTAAGGTAATTTGGGGAGGGCTTTGGAAAAAGAATCACATGTGAAATGTGTATGCAGGAAGTACAATATTAGAGTAAGTGGGGGTGGGTGGAAATTGGAGGCATACCTCCCAACCTTCCCGAATTACTCAGTTTTTACCGAGTTTTGGGGTCCAAAAGATGGGGTGCCACGACTCCCGAGTGACACCCCATAATTTCTGATTTTTTTTCCATTTTATTTTTACATTTCATGCTGTTTTGGCTGACGTCATCCCGTGAGCGATGACGTCAGTGCCGTCGGTGCTACCAGCCTATCAGAATTAAGCTCTGCACACATTTCCAGCTGGGCTGTTAAAATGCTGCAAGCAGGCTTCTGTTCAAATGCCCAAATGCTGCTGCTTTTGTTCAAGTCTTCTGCAGTTTGGATTTTAAGGGAACCAGTGGAAGGGATGAAACTTCAAATGCTGCTGCTTTCGTTCGAACAGACGTTATGTGCAGCAGAGCAGGCTTCTGTTCAAATGCCCAAATGCTGCTGCTTTCGTTCAAGTTCAAGTCTTCTGCAGTTTGGATTTTAAGGGAACGGGCTGCCAAACGGACGTTATGTGGAATGAGCCTGTCAGTTTAAGATAATGGGCAAAAACCTCAAATGCTGCTTGCAAACGGATTTTAAGTTATGGTGTGTGTGTTGCTTTCGTTCAAGTCTTCTGCAGGTTTAAGGGAACGGACGTTATGTGGAATGAGCCTGTCAGTTTAAGGTAATGGGTAGAAATCTTAAATGCTGCTTGCAAATGGATTTCAAATTGTGGTGTGTGTGTGTGTGCTGCTTTCATTCAAGTCTTCTGCAGTTTGGATTTTAAGGGAACGGGCTGCCGAACGGACGTTATGTGGAATGAGCCTGTCAGTTTAAGATAATGAACAGAAACCTCAAATGCTGCTTGCAAATGGATTTTAAGTTATGGTGTGTGTGCTGCTTTCATTCAAGTCTTCTGCAGTTTTAAGGGAACGGACGTTATGTGGAATGAGACTGTCAATTTAAGGTAACGGGCAGATGCTGCTTGCAAATGGATTTTAAGTTGTGGTGTGTGTGTGTGTGTGTGTGTGTGTGTGTGTGTGTGTGTGTGTGTGTGTGTGTGTGTGTGTGTGTGTGTGTGTGTGTGTGTGAGAGAGTGTGTGTGTGAGAGTGAAAATGCACTTGGTGGCTAGAGGTACTCAGGCTCAAACCCAGTACCCTGGGTATAAGGGTAAAAAGAGTGTCCCTAACCACACCACTTGTGAATTTGTTTTGTTCTGTTCCTCATAAACTCTGTGGTTTCAGGATGTTTGTGACAAATCACTGAAGGTTAAATTTATTGAATAATGACAGGCATTTGAATTTCAGACTTCATATTCTTCAGAAAATAAATGGTAACAAAAACCTTTTATTCAAACAATTTTCTAAGTTTATAAGATCAGTATTTGAAATATATACTTAATTTGGGGCTGTATTCTGCCATTGTTGGCTTTGTCCAGGCTTATTGTGCTAAGAGGTTGAGAACTATAGGTAGAAGTGAAAACTGAATTCACTAAATGATAGCCATTTAAGTTTCCGTCTTTCTATCTTTTGGGAAACAAGCTGCTGATTTGGCATAGTGGTATGTTGCTCTGACTGTAGTGCACAGAGCCCTGTGTTCAAGACTTGCCAGTGAAATGCATGGTGGTAACACAACATTTTATTCTAGCAACTTTACAAAATTATACAAGCAATGTTTAAAATGTGTCCCTGGTTTATGGCCTTTTGTCCCCCCCCCCAAAAAAAAAACAGAAATTGAAAATAAGTGTAAGAAGTTGTGCAAGATGCCTATGCCTTACACTATTGTCATTCTATTTCTTAATGTATATTGTGTGTGTGTGTGCGTGTGTGTGTATGTGGAAGTAGACTTTTACAATGCAAATGTTCTGAATTGGGCAGTTTTGTCATTACTGTTTCATGCATTTCATTTTATTGCCCACTGAAAAAATGTTCAAACAATAAATTAAAAATGTGCTCTGTCTAACAAGCGTGTTGTATCATAGAAGGAATATAATTTACTAAAGTTAGGAAGGTGTATCAAAGAAAACATGCACGTTTCTTGTTTTGTGTGCAAGGGGCCAGTGATTTGAAAACAACCCAAAGGTAATCTTTATCTACCACTGGCCAGATGAATTTTCTTTGGATGTGGTGTAGGTTTCAATGCTATTTTAATGAATGTGAGTTTCAAGGGCAGAGAAGTTTTAATGCCAAGTCTATTTTCATTGTGAGACAGTATTGCTTTGTTTAACAGATGTCTATTGGTGTTTGTCCATTGTGCTGTAAAGTGTAAAAATAAAATCCAAATAATCATTGTAGAAGTAAAGCAGTATGCACACATTAGTGTTTATGGTAAATGAGGCGAAATAGCCAGGAAATGGGACAGTGGAATGGCTGCAGGGGGACTCTGGTGCCATATTTTGGTTGTCTGTTCTTCAGTTTGCACGAAAGTTGGTATCTCACAATTCCACTGGAGTGGGCAGGGTTACATAATTATGTACGCAAATTTTATGTTAAACAGCATACAGATTTGTACCTATTTTGCATGGGCCTTGTCCAGATTTTTGATGTTTCAAGGTTGAGAGGTATGATTGGAGGTAGTGTAGGGGAATGAAGCAAAGCCAAGCATAGCGGGCCTCCTACCCACAGGCCAATTTATATGTCAATTTATAACTGAGAGCAATCACTTTATAACCAGAACAAAGCAATTAACAAAGAGATGCAAGCAATACAGGTTTTCTGTCATTACCTGAGACTAAATGCCTGGCATATGCAGTATAGTCTACTGGTCAAGCAAAAGGAGACAGTGGCCAACTTAGTAAGGGGTTCTACTATTTCACAGAGCAGTGATGAACTGATTAAAGTTAATACACAGAAACGTCCTTCATGACATATATGCTTACATAAAACAGTCAGTTAAATTGTAGGTGTAGGGCTTTGTGATAGAGCTCCTGCAATAGAGGAGTCAGATGTAGTCATCGCAGGCTCTGAAATGAAAGAAAGAAAAGAATAAACTCTACTAAAATGAATGTCTTTCAGCTTTTCCCGGTTAGGGGTCGCCACAACGGAACTCTGGTCTGCTAATGATTGGTAGTGGATTTTTATGGTGCCGAGGTGCCAGCTTGACAGCCAACCTTCAAAGAATGCACAACCTTTCAGGCACGTACCTACTTGCATGTCTTTAAACATCACTCAACCACAGAGAGGACATGCAGACTCCACACAGAAGGCGCTCCAGCTGAGAATCGAACCAGAGAGCCTCTTGCTGTGAGGCGACAATGCTAACTGCTGCACCACTGCGGCCCTATAAAATAATAAACTCTACTAAGCTGTAAAAGCTGTAAAATTACATTGAAGCAATAAAGTTAGTACTTATACAAAAAAAAGAGATGGAGCAAGGATTACAGTAAGTCATAGGAAATGAATACAGGGGGAGATATGAGAGCAGAGTGATGGTAAAAAGCTCAAGCATGTAAGCTCAAAGTAGTTATAGCAGAAAGTATACTGATAGAGAACCACAGTAACGCCATGTAAAGTATACAGCTGTATTGAACAAATTATCAGAACATGACACTACAATGATAGGCAAAATATAACACCATCACTTAGTATAATTAATGGGATGAACCAGTACGTCAAAACAGTGTTTATATATATATATATATATATATATATATATATATATATATATATATATATATATATATACATATACACACACACACACACACACACACACACACACACACACACACACACACACACACACACACACACACACACACACACACACACACACACACACACACACATAAAGGTTATTTGATATGAATGAAAGTGTTACAAATATAAAACACTACCAAAGTATTTCCACTGTTTTACACATTCTTAGAACAAATACAAATGTAATAACATATGACACATACCTGCTATATGAAGGAAGATAGTGACTGACTATAAGAAGAGAGAACACTTAGTGTATGCATTTTTTTTTTTTGCAGCAAATAGCATTAAACCTAGCGAGGCCTTCATGCACACGATTTGTATTCTAGAACATCGCCTTTGCATTTCTGTGCTATCTATTCACTCTTTGTAGTTCATAGGTTCACAGGTAGGTACTAGGCTATCAGCCCAAGGGCCTAAGTAAGTCTAGCCAACAAGGTTCCCTGGCTTATAACACCCAAGAAAGTTATTTTCCTGTGCCCCTGTCAAGCAGAGCCACAGAAGTGATCCCCAGGGTGTATTTCCTATTTCCCATCCACTCATCAAGATTTTGAGGAACTTTGCTTGACATAGATGGGTAGCTTGCCCCAGAGTATGGGAAGTCTCTGGGACAGGAATCTATCCCTCCAGCAAGTCCTATTTATTGTGATGGACAAGGTTTAGGTCCCTAGAGTGTGTAGCTCGGAGGGATTGGGATTTCTTTAGGTGTAGCATGTCCAATTGCTCTGGGTTTGACATAGCTTTATATGTTAGGCAGAGATCACCTCAGAGTAGCTGATATGCTATGGAATAAATCTGGAGTTTTTTGAGATGGTCAGTGTAGGGCATCTGTTTGAGGCCAGTAATCTTCCTTGTGATGTATTTCTGTGACCTTTCCAGCTGCTGCAGATGTCTTGTGAGGTACATTCCAAAAGGGGCATTGTACTCTATAATGGCTCTATTGAGTGTCGAGTAGAGGGGAACAATGACCTCTTTTTTCCTGGATGAGAACTCTTTTGTGATGACGTGTGCTGCGTAGAAGGATTTCCTGACTACTGTGCCGATGTGATTATCAAAGGAGAGACTACTGTCCACCTGGGTCCCAAGGTCTCTTATCACACATTCGGTGTTAAGTAGAGTAGGCTGCTGCCTATGTGGTAGTTCATAGATACAGAGTTTTTACCAAAGGGGATGACAATGCAATTTTTGGCCTTCTGCTTGAGGCCATGGCTCTGACACCAGGCATCTGTCTCAGTGAGGCCCTTCTGTAGGATGTCCACATCATTTAGGGACTCGACTATGGCTCCTAGTTTGCAGTGATCTGTGAACATCATTAGCCAAAGGCCTTCTGTGTTAACCTGTACTTCAGAGAAGTAGATACCAAACAGGAGAGGTCCCAGGACTGAACCCTGTGGTTCTCCACTTGTCACTGGTATGAAGTCAGATTTGAAGTCTGCAACCTTTACAGTGTGGGTTCTGTCAGTGAGCCAGCTGACAACCCATCTTGTAATGTAGGGATTTATACCTAGTTTAGTGAGTTTAGCTATAATTCCAGAATGGGGGATGATGTTGAAAGCCTTATCGAGGTCAAGATAGGCTGTGTGAACCACCTTACCCTCATGTACGGCTTTGGTGAATGCCTCAAAGAAGTCGATCAGGTTCAGGAGACATGATCTGCCTTTCACAAACCTGAACTGGGTGGGGTCTTGAGTTTGGAGGTTACTAATGTCTTTGTTTATGAGTTCCATGATGATACGTTCCATGGCCTTACAGACCAGGCTCATCAGGCTAATAGGGCAATTGTTCCCGGGATCAGTGGTGGCTCCCCCTTTGTGGAGTGGGATAACTGTTGCTGTGTGCCATTCACTGGGTACAAAGCCTGACATGAGGCTATGATTGAACATGGTACTTAGATGGGGAGCCAGTTCATTCTGAAGTTCGTGTAAAGTGCAGCCTGGGATGTTGTCCAGTCCCATGGATGCTGTATTGTTGGCTTTAGAGAGTGTAGCTTTTACCTACGTAGTTGTGATTACAGGGACTGCGCATTCTTCCTGTATAGATATGGACCCTTTAGGGGGTGAGAGGGAGGTAAAGTTAGCGCTGAACCTATTTGCCAGGATGTTGGCAACATCAGTTGGTTCTGTAATTTTTGTGCCATTGTGCTGTAACTCAGAGCAGATCTGGGTGTTGCCGCTGAGATTCTAGACATAGCTACAGAAAGCTTTGTGGTTGCCCCTAGAATCAGTGGCAATTTTGTTTTTGTAGCTAGCTGTGGAGGATCTTATAAGGGATCTCAGCTTCTTACTGAGGCTGACCAGGGAGCTGATCCACTCATGGGATTTTAGTCTCTTTTGCAACAGTTTCTTCCTTCTGTTTTAGAGTTTGTTTATGGCAGGGGACCACCAGATTGTCTTCCTTTTTTTGGAGGATAGCATTTTGGTTCTGTTTGGGATAGCATGATCCATGCATCCGTGTAACTGCTTATAGAGTGCATTTGTGTAGGATTCAGCAGTCCTAACTGTATTGTCCATCTGCATGGGTGTCATGAAGTTCGCCACTTCTGTCTTAAGACGCATGAAGTTGGCTTTGGAGAAATGTTTTACATTGGTTTCCTTAATGTGGGGTGGGGGCGGGATGTGGATATCTAGGGTGATTAGCGTATGGTCGGATCTGACCAACAAGGAGTTGACTTCAGGTGTGGAACACCGGTCACGCATGTTGGTAATGACTAGGTCTAGGATATTGTTGCCCCTGGTGTTGGTGTGGATAAGCTGATCCAGGGCATTGGAATTTATGAATTCCAGAAAGCGTTGAGCGAAGGAGTTGGTACATGAGTAGTTTTCCCAGTTAATGGTGGGGTGGTTGAAATCGCCCATTATTAGGGTGTCTGGTTGAACCCTAAAATTTTCCAGTATATCAAGAAAAGAGGAGTGGGAATCCTAGGACATGGTGGGGGATCCCCCTTGATATTTAAGGCTGCAGGATAATCAGTAGGAAAACTACAATTAGCAGTAAGAAGGTGTGAGTTATGCTTGTGTTGTCTATTGACTCAGATGTACACTTAGTGTAGGCATTCATGAATTTGGCCCTTTGTCTTGGCAATTCAGTGCCTATACCCCATTTCAAAGGAATAATTTCCTTACTTACATGAATTTGCCACCCCCCCACCACATTTCTGTCAAAGTACCCTGTGGGGAATTTTTAAAGTCTGCCAAATGGCTACATTCTCAAAAAACATGTTCCTGGTTATTCCTCTCTTCCCCATCACAGCTCCAGCACTGGTATCTACCTGAATAAAAAATTCTCTGATGTCTGCTTGGGGTGTAAAAATACCTATGTAAACATCTCCATACAAATATCCTAAACCTTTTTGGCTTTATTGCATACTTTGGAGGGGTCTATATTATTTGCATGAAAACTGAATCGCGCGAACACGTATTGAGCGACACATAAAGAGCAAATATTCAAAATATCGAAGGTATGAACAGAGACCGCCGTAGGGAATTCTTCCCTTTGCTTCAATGGAGTGCGATCTCGGAGTTGGTATATTTAAGTAGGGGGGGCGTGGGGGTGCAGGGGGACTTGCCCCCCTGCATACAACAGTTAGTGACAGTATTTGTTTGTTGGTTCTGTCATGTTTGGAATTTGATGTTTTAGGCTTTCGCCCATTACGTGTCACTCAATACGTGTTCTCGCAATTCAGTTTTCGTGCATATAATATAAACCCCTTTGGAGCTATATAAATATCACTCCACTATTCCTTTGTATTTTGCCTTTCCATTCTAATTTCCCAGTCTTTTTTAACCCCTTCTGAATGATGCATATGGTTTCCTCCGGGTGCTCAGGTTTTCTCCCACATTTCAAAGACACGCAGTAGGTGGACTGGACACTCTAAATTGGCCATGGATGTGAGTGTGTGGTGTGGAAGAACTACCATGGTAGGACTAGCTGCCCGGCAGTGTAAACCTAGGCTGTAAATGATTATCCCTGTTAAAGTGACACCCTGATCCCGTGTGGAAAAAACAGGGAAAAAGGGGTTGTGGATAGATGGATTTCATATGCCTGAGTAATTATGCATTTTTAATAGCAGCATCAGGTCTAGACTCAACTGAAAACCTCAACAGAGATGTTCTTTCACTTAACACCCCCCTGTCGCTTTCTCTCTGCATATATTTTCACTTCCTGGTAGGGAAGGCAGTCTCCAGCCTGCAGTCTAAACTTATGCTTTGCCTCATCCCACTTTAATATCTTTCCGTCCCTAGCTATTTGGTTCTAATAACTTGGCTCCTTTGCTAATTTCCTCCAGCAAACTCTAGCCCCCTCTAGCCTATTTTCTATACTCCAACTTGCAGCCATCCCTATTGGGAAAATCTCTTTCTCCATTCCCATGCTGGCTTAGTTATTAGAATACTTATTGTTATTTTGTACAGTAGGGTAGCTAGGGCAGGGCGAAGGGAGCAGTGGCTCTAAGCATAAAGTATTAGGGGGCATAATCAGCATCCTGATCCTTAGTTCTTTAGTGCAATATAGACTTTTAAAAGCTGGTAATGCATTTGCGATAAAACTTGAGTGCTGTAATGTTCCACATGTGGCCAAAACTGTAATCACTGCTTGCTATAGTCTAACAGGAAAAAAAAAGATTTTTGTCTTTTTTTTTTTAATAAAACTTGAGTGCTGTAACACTCCATCAGTGTTATAAACTGAAGCAACTGCTTGCTACATTTGTAGCAAGCAGTTTGCTACAGTTTAAAATAAATAATTTTGTTTTATATATATATATATATATATATATATATATATATATATAAATATAAATATGTGTGTGTGTGTGTGTTTTCTTATTATTTTTTAAATAACAGCTGAGCATTGTTATTTACATGGTATAAATATTTGTAGCAAGTAGATTGCTACAGTTTAAATAGGATTTCTGTATAGAACCTTCTACTAGTAAGCATAAACATAACATTGCATTAGGTACGCAGAAACTCAAGTCGGTGTACTTCCAAAAGCCTGAACTGTATTTTGACCAGAGTTTACTAAACACAAAACAAATGAAAAGCTTTCCTCTATTCTGACAACATCTCAACAGGAAGAATCCAGACACCACAAATACTGGTGCAGAAAATATGTACTGGCCAGATATACAAGCAACATTAAAGAGGCATAGTGTCCTGGAAACCTGAAAAAATGTTCTTATCTGTGATGCTACAGTCAAAAAGGGTGACACATACCACTTACTAGGCTTTGTAAGAAACTGATCTGTAATCTGTCTATGGAGACTAAAATTATGGATATAACAACTTGTATAAAAAGTCTGCAGAACAGATATAGCATGATCATTGCCCATGTTGAGGCAAAGGACTCTGAGTCAACCTATCTTGTGGGATATGCAATAAGACATTGTGGAACTTTTTAATGTCCTTGCAAGTGCAGGATAAATCCCACCTACTGGCAAAATTGACTTGTAAGACACCATAATAAATTATCAAGCTACTGTTTTTCAATCAGTGGTTAATAAAATGATACCACAGACAGATGGAGTTGTTGCCTGGTCATCTAGAGGTAGATAATGGATTTACCAGTTTGCTTTGAATTAGATGGGTTACACTACCCTCCACTGAGAATAAAGCTAGAGTAAGCAATTTTTTGCCCCATAGTGTCTTTTTAGACCCTCTCAAATTCCTGATGTGACAAACTTGGCAAACAATAAAAGTAAGCAATGAGAGAGGAAAGTGGCTTTACTAAATGCAAGGACCCTAGATAACAAAGTGAGTAACATTGAGATGTTTGTTAACTGGGACGGTATTGAAACTGACATACTCACTGAGACATGATTTCAAAACAAAGAACACAGAATGAAAAACAAAGTAGAATACATGGGGAACTGGTGTGTGAAACATGAAAAACCTTGTGTTGTAGTTTTAGGGAACACGTTTCGTGATAAATGCTTGAGCATTGAGTACAACGTCACAAACTGAGTTCCTCAATCCTACAGTATACAATATTTAATGTATTATACAGACCAGACTCCATTCCGTGGATTCATTAAACTTCTGCTCGCATTAAGGGCTGTGGGAAAAAATGATTTATTTATTTATTGATGTTCGATTTCCGGGAAATTCCAACTGGATAGGAGACTATTTTCAGTGGAGACTCAATAAGAAAACCACAAAAGTATTACAAAATATCTTAAGAACAAGGGAAGAAGAAAAGGGATATCCTAGACATTCTGGCAACAGGGACAAGTATGGGGTCTGTAGTGTGTGTGTGTGTGTGTGTGTGTGTGCGTGTGTATGCGTGTGTGTGTGTGTGTGTGTGTGTGTGTGTGTGTGTGTGTGTGTGCACGCATGTGTGTGTGTGTGTGTGTGTGTGTGTGTGTGTGTGTGTGTGTGTGTGTGTGTGTGTGTGTGTGTGTGTGTGTGTGTGCATGTGGGAGAGTGAAAGAGGGTGTATCTGCTAACACAGTACTGCTACCATTACTGCTAACTACCACTGGAAGTACTGATCTGCACTCCAAAAGTAGTTAGATGTGATTCATAATTATGCAAATTAGCAAGTAATGAAGTATTTCCTCATCACAGCTAATGTGTCTATGAATGGCAAAATACAACTTCCCATAAACAAGGAAAGGAAATTTCTCTAACTATTAAATCATTGTCTTAGAACTTGTATTTATTCTTAACCAATGTTTCCATATTGTGTCTAAGTTGGTATAATTATTTAAACTGTAGGGGTTTTTTGTATTATTTTTAGTCTTTAAAATTATTGTTCTTAAGATATTTTGTAATACTTTTAGGAACAAGTGCTGCGTTTTTTAGTCAAGGGATATACTGTTTAGGTTACTAATAGAGCAGTTCTAAGGGAAAAAATGAAGAACAGACTTTATGGAGCCAGAAAAAGTTTAACCTTGTTAAACCGGCGCTGCCCGATGCTGCTCTAGTGGCAACTCCGCGCTAAAGCATGAGCATGGGGCTGGAAAAGGCAGGAAATGACCCAAAATGGCCACTGAACTACAAGTTACTGTCTTAAACCACTCCTCTGAGGACAAACAGGCAGCTCAGTACTCCCCACTCCCACTGGTGAGTAAAGAAACTTCCCCCTGACCAAACAAAGAAAATGGAGAAGTACAGAAACCAAGACAAAGCCCAGGGATCAGCAAAATCTGATCAATGGAACAAACTAGCCAGGAAAGTTAGGAGAACAAGAATATTTTTTTGTTTTTTTTCAAGTTTTTTTCACAGACAGAACAGAAAACACAATAAATGCTTTGCTTTTCGATTAAATGCTATCAAAAGCTAGTACACTGGCGCTATGTCAGACTCCAAGCCGGTCACAAGTGGTGTCCCACAGGGCTCGGTCCTTGGCCCCCTATTGTTCGGCATCTACTTCTCAGAAGTACAGGCCAACATGGGAGGACTTTGGCTGACAAAGTTTGCAGACGACTGCAAACTGGGCGCCATAGTGGAAAGTGCATCGGACACGGATATCCTTCAGAAGGGACTCACGGAAACAGATAGCTGGTGCCAGAGCCATGGCCTGAAGTTAAACGCCAAAAAATGTATAGTCATACCAGTCGGGAAAAACAAGGTAACCCCAAGCTACCATATAGGTGGCAATCCACTAAGCACAGAAGAGATTATCAGGGACCTGGGGACCCAGGTTGACAGTGGCCTTTCTTTTGCACTCACGTTGCTAAAGTGGTTAGAAAGACCTTCTACATTGCCCACCTGATCATGAAGGGATTCACATCCAGATCTAGTGAGGTCATTGTTCCCCTGTACTCTTCACTTATCAGACCAATGATCGAGTACAATGCCCCATTCGGGATGTATCTCACCCGACATCTGCAGCAATTGGAGAGACCCCAAAAGTTCCTCACCAAAAGGATAAAGGGACTCCAAAATCTGTCATATGCTGCCAGATTGAAGAAACTCCAGCTCTATTCAGTTGCATACCGTCTGCTCAGAGGTGACATGTGCCTGACATACAAGGCCATGTCCAACCCGGAATTAATGGACATGCTCCACCTCAAAAAATCCAAATCCACCAAAACCACTAGAGCAAGCGACTTAAACCTTAGCACGGATATAAATAGGACGTGCTGGAGGGATAGATTTATCACTCAGAGACTCCCTATGCTGTGGAATAAAATCCCGGTCCATGTGAGGCAGAGCACCTCGCTGGCTCTGTTCAAGAGAAATCTTGACCTGTGGATGGGAGATCATAGGTTTACCCCGGGAATCATCTCTGTGTCACTGCTGGACAGAGGCACAACAAACTAATGAGCACAGTATTTTTTCATATAAGGGGTGGCGTAAGCCACAAAACGTTGGGCTAGGCTTATAAATGCCTTAGGGCAGATAGCCTAGTATAAACCTATGAACCTATGCATGTTTTTTTTGTGTCAAGGGTGCTGGATTCAAATTTCTCTCCTTTATACTTTGCATTTTTTTTTGTTTGTCCACATAGTTATTGTTATAATTTATCCCTGGTGTGTACTGGTGGGTCAGGGAACTAATATCTTCTCTGGGAGGTGGGAGGGTACATACAGGATTTAAATTCTTTTTAGCACCTTTTAAGGCATGCTACTTATCCCTGTTGTTTAGTAGTTCCCTGCACCTTTTTGTTATACACATATGCTTTAAAGTCAAACTATATTAAGTATCTCTGGTGTCTAGTGATTATTCTGTTTAAGTGTTGCTCAGGCACGTGTTTACAGAGTTTTCCCTGATGGCTAGTGCTTCCCCTATCCAGGATCTCCATTTCATTTAAGTGCTACTGAAACATGCATACAAAATGATATCCTCTAGTGGCTAATGGTTCCCCCAACCCAGTGTTGCTCATTAGTCTAGTGGTATGTGAAAGTATGACAGCCCCCACACATCCACATCTGTCTAACTTACCCAGTAACTCCCCTACAGATAGCTCCCGGCAGAAAAACACACTCACATATACTCACAGATGCAGCTCCCACACACACACACACACACACACACAGACACACACACCCCTTCTAACACTACTTTACTACTAAACTCCCCAGCACTTATCTCTACTACAATGGATGAAACTGGCCTTTTGACCATATTCACTGCCATGAGGTTCAAGGAGCAACCATGCTAATCTTCACAGATGAGGAATTCTTTGAACCAATATATACAGCAGACCTGATGTTGAAAAGCAAGATGTAGTCAATGCCAATAAGGAGATGAAAAGCAAAACCCAGAATTGATAGAAAAATTCACTTGTAACAACTGGAACCAAACCAACCGAAAAGCCACCATACGTTTCTTCTCCAAAACTTCTTTATTGACCTAGGTTTCGTTCATACGAACTTCTTCAGAATACATACTGCTACTTCAACACAAGGTTTATATACAATATAATATATTGAATAATTACTAAATTGATGTCATTGATTTTCACTAATGAATTCTTAAAAGGGAAATGTCCCTTTTTCAAAACATTTCATGTCTATTGGAAACCATTGTAACTACAATGTTGTAATAAACCTAAATCAATTACATATATGCATTCTAATGTATAAAAATATGTTTTAAACTATTTTATACTAAAAATAACAACATAATAAAAATACATATAATCAACTATTAATATCTCATAAAATTATACATTACATTAAGTTTTACATATACTAAGACATACCAGTCTTATTTAATGTATATAATATGTGGTGTTTGAAATTAAAATGTGTATAATACCTCATCTAACTCTAATTTTATATTATATGGAATTATTACAATATACCAGAGGTCTAATATAATATAATGTGTATAATACCATAAGATTTTTAGTAAAGTAAAATAAAATAGATTAAATAAACATTTATTTTTTATTTTTTAACACTGCTGACAAGTATTGCTTCAATTGATTTTATTATATATAATTATATGCAATCCATCCATTTAACCCACTATAACCAAAAATTAATGTAAATTATGTTTTTACCATTAATCAAACTATATATATGATATATGAGTGATTATTGATGTGTCTATATAATATTAATTTTGTAACACATCATCTATTTCCCATAAACCCTATTCAATTTCAATAATGGCATAATAGTCAAATATTCATTTATACCAGGTGGAATATATGAATTCAAACGTATTTGCCATTTTAATTCCTCCATGTCTAAATGGTACATAATTGTCTTCCCCTGTAAATCATATTTAATTTGATTAATGACCATAAATTTAAATTTGTGGTCATTATTTTCAATAACATGTCTCGCTAAAGCATTAGTACTCATGATGTTGTATATCTAAAAGGTATTCTTTGATCCGCTCTCTAAATTGTCTTTTTGTTTTCCCTACATAGAAGGCTTTACATTGTTGACACAAAGCCATATACACTACATTTGATGTTAAACAATTATAGTGCCCATATATCCTAATTTTACAACCATTAATCATTATTTCTGTACCAGAACAATGTATATAACTGCATGTGGTACATGTTCCACATTTGAAGTTTCCTTTACTTCTATTGCTATACTTACTAATGTTTCCTTTATTTTCTAATATATTTTTGAATGATGGACTCTTTATACACAAATTTTATTGGACCTTGAAAAAGTTGTCTCCAAGTTTTTTCATTCATAAAGAAATCCCATTTTTTCTAATTATGCTCTCTATATCCTTAAAACAATCATTATAAGTGATAATATACAATGGAACATTATTAAAGTAGTTTTTCTCTAACATTCTTTTACTATCTAATGTTGTTTTATTTAGAGAACCAGTTTTTAATATTGCAGTATAAATTCCATTTTGTCTCTTATTTTTTACTTCATTGTATATTCTAACACAAAACTGTTCTGGATATCCTCTATTCATGAATAGTTGCATAATATATTTAAGTTCTTCTATAAAATCTTGCTCTTCACTTACCATTCTGGCTGCCCTGACCATCTGCCCTTTAATAATAGCTTTTTTCTGATGGTCAGGGTGCCAGCTATTGAAATGCAAATATGCATTAGAAAAAGTGGGCTTTCTATGTATTTGTGTTTTTAAGGTGTTTGTTTCTTTATTATATACAATATATACATCCAAAAAAGTGATTTTCTCATCATGGACGTGATGTGTGAATCTTAGAAATTTTACTGTAGTATTTATATATTCCAAAAAAGTTTTTAACATGTCTTTTTCGTGGTCCCAAATGATAAAGATATCATCTAAATACCTAGTATACATTTTGAGATGTTTACGAAAATCCGATTGAAACAAATAATTATGTTCCCAATAACTCAATAACTCATAATAAGGTTTGCATACATGGGGGCACATGGTGCCCCCATGGCTACCCCATGTACTTGCTGGTAATAGCTTCCTTCAAAATATATAAAATTATTATTTAAGACGATATCCATCAAATTTATTAATGTATTAATTTGTTCTTGTTCATATAAATGTGTCTCAAACAATTGTTCTTTAAGCCATATAAGGCCAATATCATGAGGAATTGTTGTAAAAAGATTTACGACATCAATTGTTACAAAAGTATATTCATTTTTCATATCTATTTCTTTTAATTTACTCAAAAAGTCCCATGAATCTTTTGTTATATAAGTAAAACATTTCATACTCTCCTTGAAGAAATAATCCAAGTAATGACTTATATTACATGTTATACTTCTATTTCCATCTACAATAGGTCGAAATTGTAGATTATTGAGGCCTTTATGTATTTTTGGTATCCCAAAGATACCACTTATTACTAGATATTCATTCTGTAAATATTCATGTTCATTCTCAGTAATCTCCCCCTGGTATAACATATCATCTAGTAATACTTCTATTCTTTTAAAAGCTATATTCACTTGATTCTTACTTATTTCAACATATGTGTCACTTAGTAACATATTAGTCATGTAAGAACTATAATCACTGTAATCTAATATGACTATACCATTACCCTTATCTGGCCTCATAATTCTTAATTTCAAGTCATTACTGATTTCGTTAAGTAATATTTCTTCTTCTTGAGTCATATTTGAATGTATATTATACTTATATTTTTTATAAAACATTCTTACATCATATTCACTTCTTTTTTCAAAATTCGCTATTTCATCATTCACGGGTGGATTGAATAAGCTAGGTTTTGTAAAAAGCTTATATTGTTGACTTTGATTATCTATTTTATTGTGAAAAAATGCTTTTAGGTTCAATTTCCGTGAAAATAACTTTAGATCCAATATAGATTCTATTATATTGCCTTTTTTACAAGGAATAAAATTAAACCCTTTAGAAAATAGATCAGCATGTTCCACAGTTATATTCTTTGAGGAATAATTATATACTCTGAAGTCATGTTTTGCATTTGTCACTATGTTAGGGTTACTTAAAAAAACATAATCATTAATATCAGGTACTATATCTGCTTTAGAATATGTATCTGTACCTGTAACTTGTAATTCTATACAATTGTGATTATTAACTAAATAATGGTCTGGATTACAATCTATATAAAAATTAACTTCATTACAATATTCATAATGACATTCTTCATTCTCGTTTGTTTGCTTGTCAGCACTTGCAAAATACACATTATCTATTCTATCATTAAACTCACTTTCATTATATTGGTATATACTTAATTCCAAAAGTGCATCATCAATTATATTATCATGACCATCTTGTTTCCCCTCAGGTATTAAAAGGCTGTTACTGTTATACAAATCACATATAATATTATCATTGTCAAATGTAGAATCAACTGCAGGGTTTGAGTTCTTATAAAGAGACGTCAAACTTGTACATAATTTTGCATGTTCAATTGAACCAGTACCAATGTCTAGGCAAGGCGTACTCACATTTATTATGTTGTTATCAAATTCTTGCGGCTGTTGAATTTGAAAAAGTTCGAAGAAACTATTTTCCACTCTGTTTGTACCCGCCTGTACCACTGCATCTGTGGTTACACTTTCCACTTCTTGCCTGCTGTGTATTGTCCCAAAAAAGTCTGTTTCGGTTTATCGCCTTTTTTATTAAATTCATGTTGGTTGTTATACTCGTTTTGGTTTCTCAGCCGATTGGATCGCCTAACGCCTTCCTCCATGCTGTCCTCACCCTCATTCCGAGTGTTCTCGTCATCTCCCTCATACGGCGGATTGACGTCATCTGCAACTGTCGAAAAGTTCTCTGCGTGTTGGTTACCATGGTGTTGACCCTTTGTACTTCCAGATTTTGGATATGCTTGATGTTGTGCATATCTTTGTATGTCACGTTGAATTTTGACATTTTTCTTTTGAAACAAAATATCACAACTGTTTGTAACATCTGATATGATATGCGTGTACTGATCATATGTATGTTCGAAAAGAAGGTCTTTTGAGATGTTTTGATTTAATTCATCTAATTGAATTAATTCTTCAATTTTCATACTGTTGTATTTGACCATTATTTCCATCAAACGGATGCCACAGTTATCAAAAAAATCATGTAATTCTTTTAACATACTGACATTATGTTCACAGCCATTAGGATATCTCCAGAGCCGTAAGCCTTTGGGTATAATTCCCAATTCTATGTTGCGTGTCAGGTAACAGTTCTCCAGTTGTGTCCGTTTGAATTTAAACAATTTTGTCTCAAATGTTCTTAACATTTCTTGCATAGGTTTTGGTTCGGGCATCACTTCGACTGGTAATCGTGGTGAAGTGCTACCATTTTGAAAACTAAATGCAGTAGTTTTCCAACAGGTTATGTCTCTAATAGTTTTTTCTTTACTATATGTATCAGGTTTACCTTGCGTTGATACACTGGGTGGCGTAGGTTGTGTAAGGGGTAAACCCAAACTTTCCCCTGAATGCGATAATTCCACCACTTCCTTGGTTAATATTTTTTGTATAAGAACCGAATGTTCTTTTAAGGTTTCACAAATTTGCTGTAACATGCTCCCGACATCCACCGAACCACTCTCACTCGCCATGGAAACTAGTAACCAATATATACAGCAGACCTGATGTTGAAAAGCAAGATGTAGTCGATGCCAATAAAGAGATGAAAAGCAAAACCCAGAATTGATAGAAAAATTCGCTTGTAACAACTGGAACCAAACCAACCGAAAAGCCACCACACGTTTCTTCTCCAAAACTTCTTTATTGACCTAGGTTTCGTTCATACGAACTTCTTCAGAATACATACTGCTACTTCAAC